>NW_026889751.1:17270000-17670000 GCF_033153115.1 Saccostrea echinata | reverse complement strand
GTTTTACAAAGACATCTTGTTCTTTGAGAAGTGAAATAAATGTATATATGGATATTTTAGACATTCAACATCTCATTCAAAGACTCAAAAGTATGAAACTGTCGCCATTGAAGGTTGCCAAAATACATGTAATGCAAAAAGTTCTCATGTTTCACATGTTCATTAGGTTTTATAAGACGTTACTTTCGGCTCTGCTTCATTAACGTAGTCTTCATATTTGAAGTCTAATTTTTAACATTCTATTTTCTCCAACAGCTTTGATTCGTCGTCGAAGTTCTTGTCTCTCTGTCGACGTCCTCAGCAGCAGCTCTTAATTCGTTTATGCATTTTTTTCTCCGTTTCCGCTCATCTTGGTTTTATCAATATATTCAGGTCATTGGCTGTGTGATATATAGCCATCTATGGTATTTGATTGACGACTTCTGACTCTTTTTACTTTCTTGCTGTCTACTTCCTGCATGCTTGCAACTTTACTTTTGACCTAGATTTTCTATCGTATTAACTTTCTCTGCTAATGTGGTTTTACAAATTGAAAAAAAAGGTTTTTAAAATTGTATATGATTTGTAGTTTTGATCCTTTTCTAATATTCTAATATTTTTGGAAGTCCCTCTAAGAAGGTATTTGGTCAGTGTTGACCCTGATGTTTCTAGTTCTTCCACTGAGCAGCTTTTAATAAAATAAGGTCATATTTAGGTGGAGGTATCCATGTTTTTTCTGCATAGTTTTTTATCAAGTGCATTAATCCAGTCATCTGTTTTTGTCTTCATTTTATCATCGTTCTACAGACTTATATCTAAATAGGCTTCGACATTTGTTTGATTACTGAATGCAAGCAATTTTTCTCCGTCTTAAATTCGCCCAGACACAGTTGTGTTTAAGATATAAAGCTGCCTTCTTTGAAGTCGACCGGTTTTAAATTCTCCCACTGGTATTAAGGGCGAAAATAAAACTGGGCGAAAATTTTCCTGTTTACAGTATGTTCAAGCTTTATCTTTGCCAGTGTCTAGACTAGTTACTACATAAGGGATCTTGGTAACAATAATCCTAGGTTCTATATTTATAACTTTTACATCATCGAGGAAGATTAGTGTAAAAATTGTTGTGATTAAGTTTCATTCTACAGTTTTAAATTCATGTATATTCTTTTCATTTTGTTTATTGAAGTGTGCATCAAAATATTGCTTATAATTTGCAAATTTTGAAACAAATATGATACTGTGTAACCAATCATTCACAGTCTTACATATTGTGACTGCCTTTATCAAATTATACGGAGTTTTTTTGATTCGTAAAGAGTTTATTTAAAGTAGAATGTCTGGAAATACTTATTTTGAAAATATGTAAATATCAAGTTTCCGAGCTATGACTGGAGAACGATCTGGATTAGACTTTTTGTACCTAAGTTTATTCTAATAAAAAGACCCACTTGGTTTTCTGGGTCAAAGGGATCAAGGACAAATGCTCTGCAGGTAAAATAAATATTTCGATCCCATTAGCTAACTTAAAAAAGTTTTTTTTTTCTTTTCATCTACACGATAGGATTATCAGATGGAAAACTTGTCTGAAATTGTTTTGTCATAGGGGGTCAAAAGGTGTGGTCTCTATCACTAAAAAAAGTCTAGTTGTCTCAAAACAATTACTTGTAAGTTAAGTGTAGTATTAAAAAATCATGCTTTCACTTTACATTGTTACTAGATGAAATCCCGCGCACGCGCGGGGAATTGAATTTATACCATTACCGACAGAAAAATTCTAATAGTATATATTGTAGTTTCTATTGACAGCCTACAGGCTTACAGCAGGAAGAAATACTTTGTTCAAAATTCCGCATTTAGCTTTGGAGCAGAAGTCACCCCCCTACCCCCCCCCCCCCCCCCCTCTTTGTAAAAACCTTGAAAAATAACAATTTCATTAATTGATGTTTATTGTGAAACCCGTTATACTATGTTATGGATATTGTACTTCAGGTGCTCTTATTTCATTTCCGTCAAGGAAGAAAGCAGCGAATATGCACATTATAATGATAAATTGATTTTTATGCCCCTGGATCGAAAGATCCCGTGGGTATATTGTTTTTGTCCTGACTGTCTGTTTGTCTGTTTATCTGTTTGTCTGTCTGTCTGTTGTCAACTTTAACCTTGCCCATAACTTTTGATTGGTTGGAGCTATGACTTTCATATTTCACATATGTATTCCTTGTGACAAGACCTTTCTTTGGGTACCATCATATTTGACCTTTTGACCTTGGAGTTTGACCCACTTTTGCAAAATTTTATGAGACTTTAACCTTGGCCATAACTTCTGAACAGTTGGGGCTTGGGGTTTCAAACTTCACATGTGTATTCCTTGTGACAAGGCCTTCCTTTGGATACCAACAACTTTGACCTTTTGACCTTGACCTTGGAGTTTGACCTACTTTTGGAAAACTTCAACCTTGGCCATAACTTCTGAACAGTTGGGGCTTGGGGTTTCAAACTTCACATGTGTATTCCTTGTGACAAGGCCTTCCTCTGGATATCAACCTCTTTGACCTTGACCTAGGAGTTTGACCTACTTTTGAAAAACTTTAACCTTTGCCATAACTTTTGAACGGTTAGAGCTAGGGCTTTCATACTTCACATATGTAATCCTTGTGACATCCCCTTCCTTTGAATACCAACCACTTTGACTCTTTGACCTTGACATAGGAGTTTGACCTACTTTCGAAAAACTTTAACCTTGGCCATAACTTTTGAATGGTTGGTGCTAGGGCTTTCGTACTTTACATATGTAATCCTTGTGACAAGACCTTCCTTTGGATACCAACAAGTTTGACCTTGACCTTGATGTTTTACTTACTTTTAAAAAACTTTAACCTTGGCCATAACTTTTGAACAGTTACAGCTAGGGCTTTCAAATTAAACATTTTTTTTATCTTTTGGCCTGGATTTTGACTTTAACCTTCGCCATAAGCTGCCACACGGGGGCGTCAGTGTTTCACAAACACATCTTGCTTAATTTTTTTTTTTTTTTTTTTTTTTTTTTTGTAAACATTACCTTTTAACGCCCTATGAATAGGCCGAGTATCTGATACAAAAACAGAAAAAAAAATGAAATGTATTGACTGAAGCACAAAATTTTAACACCTTTAATTATTGTATTTGAACAATACCTTATTCATTACTTTTATCGTTTTCTCTTTTCATGTAAGCACATTCATTACGGAGTACAAATTGTACTTCGGGTTCATTGCCACTATGCTCTCAGTGAGGAATATACAAATTTTACCGATAAATTTATAAGGAAAACCTACTTACAGTCTTTCGATTTATAAATATACTCGCAACTTATTGGTACTAGTATTTTCAATGATTTACCATTATTTCAATGACCATTCACACAATAGCTTTTTTATGTTCTAGCAGCTATAATCACCTCGTTTTTCTTTTTAACATCGGGATCGATGTTATATGATCTAGAAGTTTCCGTAAATATTAAGATCGGCGAAAGACGAAAATAATTTGCACATTTCCCTTTTAAATCGGTTATCACAACTTATTATACCCCACGCAACTAGTTGCGGGGGGGGGGTTATAATGTTTTTGACCCGTCCGTCAGTCAGTCCGTCAGTCCTGTTTTTTTTTTTTTTTTTTTTTTTTTTTTGGTCAGCGCAACTCCTAAACTGCTGCACAGAATTTCGTCAAACTTTGCAGATATTTAGTACACAATGTGTAGATGTGCATATTACCAGGAAATTCAGATTCCTTTATTTTTTCTGGGATTTTCGGCACTTTTCAACTTAGATTTTTGGCCATATCTTGAATATAGAAATGAACAGTTTGTCAGCGCAACTCCTCCTAAACTGCTGCACAGAATTTCGTCAAACTTTGCAGATATTTAGGACACAATGTGTAGATGTGCATATTACCAGGAAATTCCGATTCCTTTATTTTTTCTGGGAATTTCGGCACTTTTCAACTAAGATTTTTGGCCATATCTTGAATATAGAGATGAACAGTTTGTCAGTGCAACTCTTCCTAAACCGCTGCACAGAATTTCGTCAAACTTTGCATATATTTAGGACACGATGTGCATATTACCAGGAAATTCCGATTCCTTTATTTTTGCCCTTAGAGTTATGCCTATTATTGAAGAAACTTTCCAGCAAGGTAATAAGGAAATCCACTGGAATCAGCCTTTGTAATGACATTTTATGTGAAATATTTTATGATCTTAAAAGACCCTATTGATTTTGAGATCAAAATATTAATGATTTAACACACACACAAAATCTTGAATAGTTCTCCCCCCTCCCCCTTCAAATTGGTGCTTTGCCTTAAATAATTTCGTAAGTACAGTATATAAACAAATTCATATGACTACATCATAATTTTGTTTCCATCAATTATTTAAATGTGTAAAAGTTGTCATGTGTTGGACATGGACTTACACTCATTAACAAATCGAAATCACTGAGGAATTTAAATAACAGTTTGTCAGTATAACTCCTGCACTGAATTTCCTGAAACTTTGTAGGTATTTCAGACATAATGCATAGATTTGTATATTACCAAGAAATTTTGATTCCATTATTTATCTAGAAAATTCAGCCCAATTAAATTTGTAACATACAATGATTTGAATGTCCTTATATGCAAGAAGTTTTGATGTGATGATTTTTTGCAAGTAATGCCCCTTTTTGAATGATACTATGTATTTAAAATGCACTGTGCCATTCAGTACGTGTTGCATTGTCGAGTTTTGGGGGAGCTTGCTCACTTTTTCTTTCATTTCTTTTATATAATTTAAATCAAGTTTTGATTGAATAATTCAGTGATGACGCTTTATGAAATAAATAAACGATTGCTTGTTGTCAGTTTCATTAAAAATTGCCAGTAACTTAGATCCACCAACCGAAACCGACACCATACTCACGATTTTGCTATTTCATGGCTGTTTATAGAAAATGAAAGTAGATTTATAATTTAATGTACGATATTTACTATGCGAGTGAAATCTGAATATAGTTTACGGACATCATCTTGTATCTACTGCATTCATAGAGGAGTTAGTAAGAACTCTGAGTTTATTTACAAAATTTATTAATTTATAAGTATAGATTTATCTGCAAAAAAGTCATGATCGTAATAGCTTTCTTAGGAGAGGACGTTCTAAGTTTTATCAACTTGTGTCTGATGTTTTTTCTTTTTTTTTTTTTTTACATCTGTTGTGAAACAATATATCACTTGCTAATGGGCTGTGTATCTCTCCGCTGACTCGATACGCAAGAGCATACTCTACGTATGAACAGTTTCTAAACGAGGCAAGCTATTGACAAACAAGCTGATGAAACAAGAATATCAACAGTCTCGTTTACAGTCATCATTTCATAAGTTCTACGGTCAATACAATGACCTTGTCAGCAAATACAATCTATCATTAAGTCATAAGCTGACTGACGTTTTTCATACTAATTGTTTGGCCATTATTTACACTGAATTGTCGGCGGATTTGTCAGTTATTTCCCAATCATGACAAGGAGCACACGATGGGTGTGACCGGTCGGCAGGAGATACTCACTCCTTCATGGCACCTTATCCCACCTCTGATGTCTTTGGAGGTCCGTGTTTGCTCTGCTCCCGATTTGTATTATTTTAATGGACTTTGAGCTTGGATAATGTTCGTTATCTCCACATTTCATCTTGACATTAAAGTATGTTCAAACCAAAGTTTTCCGAGGCAAAGCATATGTCCATTGTTTTCCACAACTCGCTTTCTTTCAGGATGTTAAGATTTTGTGTGTCTATACATCCATCATGGATTTGTGAGAAAAAAGAATGTTTGAAATTGAATTTTTTTTTTACACATTTGAAAATTGTTAAAAGTTGTAAAAGGCGCTTCTAGAAATACAGTAAAATTGGTTATTTTATAAGGAAGTCACTGGGACTACAAACGTTACTTCCTTGTAATCGAGATTCTCTATATTCTTGTAGGAAACAGTGGAAAGTCGCCTAGGGGATTTTAAAAAAAAATCTTATAATAAAGAGATTTCCTTATAACTGAGTTCATTATATCTGAGTTTTACTGAATACGCATCTATCTCACTATGAAATTTAAGGTAGCGTTGCTTGTATAGGACATGGTATGAGATTTTTTTTTATAATTATTAATTCGTGAGAACGAAATAAAATTCATGGCCACGAAATAAACTGCTTTATATATTTTGTATACATGTATAATATAAGTATAGATTTGGTCTGCTCTCGCTTACTTTACATGCAGATTACAGGGGCAATATTTTATATTGAACATTCTTTACATTGATGTACATCATATATTCCATAAAGTTTATTAATTAATCTTTATTACAATAAATTGCTAGCAACAGACAGCATTATTATAATTTTTACCCTATATTGATAATTGATTTCCACTGATGTTTACTAGAGAAGTAATCCGTTACCTTAAAACATTAATGTTTTTGTTTCATTTTTATGTACACGTTAGGGTGTTAACTATTATAGTTTGAAACATAATTGGTGTAGTTTTTGCCGCGATAAATCATCAAAGTACATGTACACGAATTATGATAGATACATCATGAAATACTTTGACTTTGATGCAAACGATTAATAGGTTTGGTGTTGAATTTTAGGTTACAAAGTTTTAGTATTTGAAATGTGTATTGAATAACTATTAATCAAAGAATGTTTATAACGAATAATTTTGTATTTGTTTAGTACAAAACTTGTGTGTTCACAGTGGTTAAAAGGTTTTTAAAATGTCTAGTATGATTTTATGCATTAGATTCTTATCAGATTAGTATTACATGACTGTCTTTATATCACCCAAATCATGAGTGAATCATTTCACATTTTCTTTCTAAAGCATATTAGAATTTGATACGTTGAAATAAAATCTATTAATCCCTTTTAAAGGGTGTCCTTTTCAATGGAAAAACTGAAGAGGGCCTTGGTTTTAATCAATTTTATAATATTATATCTCTTGCTCAAGCCAGCTTCCTGACGAGGTGTCATAATTCTATCACTAAATGCAGTGCTTACGTACATACTAAGCAAGGTGATACATATTTTTTTTTATTTTTTTTTAAAATACGTTTTAAGATTATTCAACGTTTTTTTCAGATATTTTCGAGGAGAATGAGTGTTCATATCTAGGTCGCAGAAGAAAAAATCTGTAATTTTTCTACACGTATTTTAAAAGCTAAAAATAAGCAGTGTCATTTTGCTTACATAACCCATGCTGCTACACGTTCACTCAAAGAATACTTACAATACAGACTTGCTTGCTATTATAAATGATTACAGTATTAATGCCATTACATGTACAACGATTACTATAACCCTGTCAAATAGCACCAGAATTATGTTTCTTTTTAACGTACAATATTTGTTTTTCGTTTTTTTTTCTTTTAATGAACATATGCAATTTATGAATCGATCTTTTTGCAAACAAAAATTAAATGCATTTTTCAGCAATGCTGTAATTCTTCTGTCTTCTTATTTTTGGTAAATTCCAATTAACAGTGATTGAAAAGTTATTCATATTGAAATTTATGCATTTATAATTTAAAACAAGATAAAATAGATGTATTTTCAGTGAATGATGAACATTAATACTTAAAAAGCTGAAAAAGGGGTTGGATTTGGATACTTAATGTTGTATATTTGATGCAAGGCTTATTATTCCTATTGTATTTAATATTTCATTGGGTTGAGTATAAAATATGACAGTAAAGCAAGAACCTCAGTTTCTCTACACTCCTACATTGTATCGATTTGCAGGTTGGCATAATTAGTTACTTTATTTTGAACTAACTAAAGACCGCTCGATCATCTCAGGCAGACATGCCTTATTTATCAGAGTAATGAATTACATAACCTCAGTGGATTTTAAGATTTAACGCGTTTTACGAGATGTAAAAGCCCGAGGACAAATTATCGATGGAAATCCTGTTGTGCTAATGGGGGTTGGTGCCAAGTGACAGATGTTGCGTCTGATTGAGCCCAGTTTATCGAGGAGTCTAGGAGGAAGATGAGTATTGTTCATGAAAATGGAATTTGTTTTCTTTTAAATGTACAATCATGACTGTATAATACATGTACATGTACTTGTACCTGCCGTGTTCGAGCACAGTTCTATTTATTAATATGCTATATAATATTAATGTTTGCACATGACTAGATTATGTAAGGGATATATGCATGTAAGCCGAATAAACTACTTGAAACAGTTAAAATTTTTACTGACATTTACTCTAAATTCAATTGTGTTTTTTTTTTTTGGGGGGGGGGGGGATTTCTAATGTTCCAACATTGGGTTTTATCAGGTATTTTTAAGGAGCCCCTCTAGGATTCAACAGGAAAGTTCTTACACACATTAGACTTCAAAAATAAACGATGGCCTCAATAGAAATGTTTTAATGCAAATTCTGAAATGTATGAATTCGAAATGCATCTTTCACAGAAAAATAAAATTCAAGAAAACTTCATTTTTATGACTAATTCATTTCTCTCTCTCACTCTCTCTGATTGCTGTATACATCTAACATTGTGCGAGTGTTTGCTTTATAGGTATGAAATTCTACACCTATACACTTAAACTTCTATCAGACTATTTATGGCATTTTGTTTTGCAATAGGCTTGGATCTATGAGCAAATTTCTCTCCGCAAAAAGGATCGTGCTTCTAAATATGATCGTTTGTTATTTATAAGTTGAGAGTCTGAGAGACACGCTGCAAAATCACACTCCATTCTTTATCTATGTTGGCCACTCCTATCAATTCAGGGAAGAATTTCGGCGGGGGTGCTACAGGAGAACGCCTTCTCTAAAACAGCAAAAAAAAAAAAAAAAAAAAAATCGGATATAGTTTTTATTGCCATACATCGATGTATTTGGAGTAAGGCTACAGTTATTTAATAAGGTTTTCTAATTGCTGAATCTCAACTTCAGTTCGATTCTTGTCCCCATTCGACAATTTTTCACTCGTATAAAGACGTTACCATAAATCGGTGATGACCTATACTCGGCACTCGGACCCATTGGTCAGTGAAGGATCTTAATCGTGCCAACGCTTACCATGACACTAAAGTCTCACCCGTGACTTCTAATGCCGGGCGCTTGGCAAAGGAACAGTCACTTCTGCAACCAGAATCGAACCCGGGCCTCCCATTCACGTTCTTCAGCGAACGCCCTGTCACTACATGTCGGCTACCGTGACTTGTGATAATGAGATATAAACTGACTCGGTATACTAACTTGCTATAATGAGATTTGTAAAGTAATACTGGTATCATTTTAAAACATCCGTCGGGATATAGATACGGGTTTGTTATGTGACCAAATTCCATAAAGGCCGAAGGGCATTTATATTAGAATTGATCAGGTATCAACCAGTATTTATATTCTGACAATTTAAACGTAATACCTAAGTACTTATATTTACATTTGTTGCCGTATCATAATAATTATACATTTGTGCAGTTATAAAATTTACCCTGTAAAATGTATATTTATTTTTCAAAACTAGACGGCATAACTTGAATCTTTTTAACACGTCCGTCCTTTATGACGTCACTAGAAAAAAATTATGTCGATCGTTTATGACATTATAATGAATTTTTCGGCATGTGACGAATCTGCATTTCTTTGTATGGAGATAACGAAAAGTATTCAACTCAAAGTCTATTAAACAATACAAATCGGGAGCAGAGCAAACAAAGGTGGGACTTCATTTGTCAAACCGGCGTACGCCGAATGCGCCGCTTGACCTTTGGTAACCCGGCTTGTTGCTTCATTTGACCGGGGAAGGTTCGCCGGCGTACGCCGATCTCGCCGGTCTGAAATGACCGGCGAGCAATTCGCCGGTCTTAGAAATATGGCGGGAAGATAAAACAACTTATAAAATTAGGATACTTTTTACCAATTCGACATATTCTTTAATTGTTTACTTTTCTTGAACAAATCTCCATTCATGTATTTAAAATCCGTTCTTATTTTCTACAAATAATTTTTTTCATCAATTCCATGACTTTTTTAAAAATTGAATTTCTAATTGTCCAACCTTTTTTTCGCTAAGACATAACGAAAAAAGTGATAGATCTTAATTAATTGATTGTTATATAGCATAATTATTTTTTGTTTTCGCCGGTTTACTTCATTTGCCAGTTAGCCGTTTTACGCCGATCATATGGCCGGCGCAATTCGGCGTACGCCGATCTGTGGCAAATGAAGTCGGCCCAATGGACCTCCAAAAACTTCAGAGGTTGGATCAGGTGCCATGGAGGGTGAGTATCCCCTGCCGACCGATCACACCCGCCATGTGCTCCTTGTCATGATCGGGAAATACGCATTGCTCAAATAGTGATATACAAGTGAAAGCATTTGGAATTGTAAATATAACTAGATTATTTTCTTTTTTAACGAATATCTACTCGCTTTAACAAGATAATTGTCTCGTAATAGCGATTTAAATATTTAAAATGAGCAGCCCTATCAGGTTTTACTAGTTTCAACCTTCAAAAAGTGATATTTAAGTCCCATCTCCAAAAGCGAAAAACTGCTTAATATATAGATAAACTTAAAGATTCGTCGTACCATTATCAACTACATACATCTGTGTTCAGCCATATTAGTATTTCAGTGTCCTTACCTACGTATCAGCTCTGGCCATCCACGCACCTGTCTGAACAAAGTCACACAGTTATGCAAGACAGAACTACAGGCGGTAACAGGACATTTCAGTGGAATAAGAGTTGGAATAGAAACATTAAGCGGGAGATATGCGGACATTTCAAAGGAAATAACTTTTAGTACATTTATTTTTATTACATGTGATAAAACTTCTTGAAAACACATCGAGGGATTCTTTTGTAGCAACTGTTCTGTATGTTCACTTAAAGAGCACAGCCCATGATAGAAGATAAAACGCATTCCAAAATCAAAACAGAAAATCTTTTTTTCTGTTTTAGGCATTTTGCCCTCAGGTATTGACAAAATCTAACAAAAAACACAGTTTTATAAGATATTTATTCATAAGATTGTGAAAAATCAACATTTTTCTAATGATACACGATCTAGTGTCACAAATAAATTGAAATTTAAATATTTGGAGGAACTATTGACAATTTAGCAAGACTTTACGGGGTAAATTTCCCCCGAAGGAAAATCACTGATTCACATCTTAAAGATAGCAAAAACATACAGGGTAAATTTCCTCTCAAAAATGACATTGAAACAGTACCTAAAGTAATTCAAAACAAACGCAACAATCTTTTAGATAGCAAGACTTTACGGGGTAAATTTCCCCCCAAAGAATATCACTGATACAGTTTTCACTACTCTTATAAAAAGCGAACATTACACTTTGAAAATAGCAGAACTCTACAGGGTAAATTTCCTCTCAAAAATATGACATTGATTCAGTTTATGTACAGTGAATGAACGCAAAAGCAACCATCTTGATGATAGCAAGACTTTACGGGGTAAATTCCCCCCCCCCCCCCAAGAAAATCTCTAATACAGTATTAATGATTCGCAAACATCGTGAAGATGGCAACAATCTATAGAGTAATTTTTCTCTCAAAAATGATATTGATACAGTTTATACACGGTATTTCAAAGCAAAAACAACCATATTTTAGATAGCAAAACTTTACGGGGTAAATTTCCCCCAAAAGAATATCACTCATACAGAATTTAGGCTTCACAATATCTTGGCGGTAGCAAAAATCTACAGGGTAAATTTCCTCTTAAAATAATTATTGATACAGTTTATCTTATAAAAAGCGAACATTACACTTTGAAAATCGCAGAACTCTACAGGGTAAATTTCCTCTCAGAGATGATATTGATACAGTTTATATACAGTAAATAAAATCAAAAACACCTATCGTTTAGATAGCAAGACTTTACGGGGTAAATTTCCACCCAAAGAAAATAACTGATATAGTTTTTATGATTCACAACATCTTAAAGATAGCAAAAATCTTCAGGGTAAACTGCCTCACAAAAATAACATCGATACATCTTCCATATATTAATTCAAAGCAAAAGCACCAATGTTTTACATAGTAAGACTTTACGGGGTAAATTTCCCCCCCCCCCCCCCAAAGAAGGTATCACTGATACAGTATTCACTACTCTTGTAAAAAGCGAACATTACACTTTGAAAATCGCAGAACTCTACAGGGTAAATTTCCTCTCAAAAATGACATTGATTCAGTTTATATACAGTGTTGAAAGCAAAGGCAACCATCTTGATGATAGCAAGACTTTACGGGGTAAATTTCCCCCCAAAGAAAATCACTTAAACAATATTTTTGATTCGCAAACATTTTTAAGATGGCAACAATCTATAAGGTAATTTTCCTCTTAAAAATGACATTGATAAGTTTATATACAGTATTTCAAAGCAAAAACACTCATCTTTAAGATGGCAAGACTTTACGGGGTAAATTTCCCCCAAAGAAATTCACTGATACAGAATTTATGCTTTGCAATATATTGGAGGTAGTAAAAATTTACGGGGTAAATTTCCTCTAAGAATATTACTGATACAGTTTAGATGTACATCATACTTAGAAAAAACAAACATTAAACTTTGAAAATAGCAAGTATGTATGGGTTAAATCCTTCCCTCCCAAAGAGTATCAATAATACAGTTTATATTATTCAAAGCATGACCAAACACTGCAACTCGATGATAGCAAGACTTAACGGGATAACCCCCCCCCCCCCCCCCCCCCAAAAAAAAAAGAATGTCAATTATGCAGTTTATACAATTCACAGAATAAATCAAATATTACTTTTTGAAAAAAGCAGAACTTTTCAAGGTAAATTTCCTCTCGTAAAATAAACTAATTCTGTATATATTGTTTACAGAAAAGCATACATTACATCTTGATGACAAAAAATTTCATATTAAAGAATATTAAAAATATATTATTTTTATACCACAAACGATACTTTTATCTTAATATCATGCAAGCTGGAAAAGCTAAATATTAAAGTTAACATAATATTAAACCTTCTAAACATAGAAAAACATACAAAAACATAAAAAAACCTCTGACATCTTTCTTTCTCTGTTAAAGGTATAAGATTTCTTTGTGCCCCGTTACACTTTCTTTATTTAAACATCGTCCTCCTTTAATATCTTTGACCGAAGTTCCAATACTATGCTTTTCTCTTGGCTGATACACTAGACAGATTGTACAGTGCATTTTCCAACGGAAATCAGGCAATCCTATTCTGAACCAATCCATAGTCAACCTATGGATGAAAATTTTAAGTCTCATAAACTTCAACTTTCCAAAGCCTTAGGCATTTATATATGATCTCATGACAGATATGACTGGTTTAATATTGCGCACTAGAGTAGATCAGCAGATGCCTGCTCCCGAATTTTTGTAAAACAGTTTTTCTGTTTATATTGCATGGAAATTGCATTCATCTAAAGATACCCCCCCCCCCCCAATACACACTCATATACAAACATACATTTATACATGTTTCTGAGAATAATGCTCATTCGTGATATGGATCTACATAAGATAATCAAAAAAGTTACTTACTATAGTATTGTATTTGTATTGTACATGTATTACTGATGCCCTCTAGGTCCATCATGGACATTTTTTAAGGGGAAGTGAGAGAGGTAACTAATAGCATATGCAGATAGTTTTACTGCAACCTAAATATTGGTTAAAGATTAACATTTCAGCTTCAGTTATTAAACCTAAAAAATATATATATCGTGACATATATAAAATTGTATATTTACCTTGTTTGTTCAAGATTTGGACTTGAATTTGTAGTTCAGTTCCAGCACTAAGCAGTCTCTTTTGTATCGAATCGTCCATAAAAGTACACTTTTGAAACATTCTTAAAGTACTTGCGTGAGTCCACAAAACTGAGAGGTCATCTAGCTTGGTTTTCTTTCCCTAATTTGCTTAGTGTTCTGTGTGACCTTTGGCGTGGATGAGCCAGGGAACAAGGCAATGAACGCCGGCCATATCAATACGGTCAATAATATTTAAATTCCCAACTCACTATTCATCATGTAGGGAAACGGACACATTGCTTTCAAGGAAAATGAGTGAATTTATCAATGGGTGGTTGCGAGAAAAAAAATTGAGGTGATCAGTTTCTCATCACTTTACTGTTTACTCTTCCGCTGCGTGAATTCCAGATGTTAATAAACCCTTTTATTGGATAGCATTGCGGTCATGTCATAAATCTGACCTAAGCTAAAATAATTTCTACATTTTCTCAGCATCCATGTCTTGATCTATAAAAAGCACAGGTTGACCTTCTTAAAACTTGGTGACATTTTACACTTTGCTTTCTGTATTCTGGTGTCTACCTTTCCTAGCTGTATTCTTTGCGGAGAATCGGATGTTAAGTGCAAAAATTAATGAAAGAAAGATAGACAAAAAATTTAAACATAAGATTTTTTCATGTACATGTACCATAATTACAGTAACGAAATCTATCTACTTCTGTTGTTTATATTTTTATCTTTTACGTCTTTTTTCCGAAATTATAACACGTTATATTTTGTATACATGTACATGTGTATATGTACAGATTAAGAGAAATGTACATGTATAAAAAAGTAAAACTACAGGTATACATGGTAGAGGCCGTGTACCATTATTTTAAACAGGCTCATATCGGCAATCGTACATTTGATAAGTAGAAAGAAGAAAAAAGGAATTCCCTGAGTGTTTTTCTAGTATTAATCTCATCTAACTTCTTATGATACCATTTTTGTGATTAATTTTAATAATTGAATATTTACACTGCACATATAGGCAGAATTATTTATGAAAATTTTCAAAGAACAGAATGGTTACTTAGCAGACATTTTCGACAATCGATTATGCCGGAAATGTCCGAGATGATTGCGATTGTCATAGTCAAGGTCATTCTATTTTAGTTCAAAAACGTATCCTTTACAATGACTTTCTCTATTCCACGTTACACAATTAAAACAATTCCGCACAGCCAAGTATAGATGGCTATCAGATTTTCAACCCATTAGTTCACGATTAGTAGCAATGTGTGCTCAGCATGTATGCTTTAGGTACTCAAAGGCAATGATATCGCATTGCCCATCCTGCAGAAGTCACCATGCAATTCAGTCAATTAATTAGAAGAAAACAATTCTTTTACACTCTATTGATTAGCATGGCATTACAAGATATAAAGAAATACACAAAGAATGCATAGTTTTTTTTTTAATGTCAAAAATAATGTACTCATAAATTTAATTTTTTTTAAAAGTTTGGAATAAAGTTCTATTAATATTGCTTTTTTAATATAATAGTTTTTTTTTTTTTTTATTAATTTTTCTTTTTATAACTTAAAGGAGTAGCCGTATAGATAGATGAACTTTCTTAGGAAAGAATAACTGTTCATGATTTTTGTTACATCTTGAAAAAAAAAAATTTCAACAGTGCAATAAAATACTGCCACATTAATGAATTATGCATATGCGGTTGCAGTAGAGTAAATCTAAAACAAGTAACTTAGTATAATGGAATGAAATTCAATGACCTTAAAAAATCAACAAATTCAAAGAGGGCAGCTTGTGCATTGCAAGAAATCCCGTCCGATTTAGCTGTGAGTTGAACTCAATACAAGTGCTATTTACGCTAATCACTGATATTCCCCTAAGAGTGATTCGAGACAATTGATGGCAGAATCTTGGAGAGGTGGATCTAAGGGGAAAAAATACTTTTACAATTTTTTTCTTCGGATGTCATTGATAAATTTAGCATTTATTTCCTTTGATATGATTAATTATTTTGCTACCACGCATTCTTCTACATTTTTACATGTGGAATTTATTTCAATTTTATTAAGAATTGATTAAATTTTTCTTGGAATTTAGCGAGTTTTTTTTTAATTATAGCCTTTAAATATTTCTGAATCTAAGGAGAATCCATAGTGTGCAAGTCCCTCTAGGACACAGCGAGTTTCATGTACCCCATACGATGCATATTTCACTTACCCCCTGAGAAGAAGGTAAACATGACCTATTTACACCCTTCCTATTAAGCATTCAAAGGCAACATTTCTCACGCAGTTATGTTAAGGCAGTACCCAGATCATATTTCGGCGAATTTAGACTTTTTTCGTAAAATGTAACATTGATAAATCGGAAAAACCATAGATAAAACATTTACTATTATTATCCATTGTATAGACGTCATTGAATCTTAGGCTAAAAGAAGCACTCCACTACGGCGTCATCACGTGACGTCTATAAATAGAAAATTTGCCTTAATGAAAAAGTGAAAAGTTCAACACTGCCCCGGAGATAATTCATTTCTTTTAGTGAAAATAATTATGTAAAAACATCACTGGGCCATGAAAAGTGCTGCTAGAATCCTACTCTCCTGACACAGAAAAAAATATTCCAAAGTTTCGCATGAAACCTTACCAAAATTTTTACATTTTATACATACGATCAAGGAATTTTTATCAATTCATGTTAACCACACGATTCTAGCAGCATTTTCCAAGTACTATAGAATACAAGCTTTCGATACAAACAAAAATTATATTTCAAAGTATGCGGCGTAGTGTTGAACTTTTGCATCTTTGTTGTTATAGAACGACAGAGGAACGGCTGATCGGGATTTCAAAGCACTGGCTATGTTCATTATAAGAAAACATGATAAGAATATATCAGCGTACCTGATTCTTAATCTTTAATTCCTTATGAATCACACATAACATTCATGGTATATGCCTTAAAACTCCCATTTCATATATTTGTTTACATGAATTCTCATTTCACTCGGCAAATATATGATCAATAGTTATGACGTCATGGGTTTGGTATTTAACCCCCGTGCTAAATAATTAGCTATTTATACCACCCAAAAACGACAAGATTTAGTTTATGTTATGTTTTGAATCATTCCATTCTTTTCTTGGACCTGAAATTAAACTTTAAAGATAGATATTAAGAAATCATTATTTCTATAGTTCACGTCATACAGCTTACTATGACGTCATATTGTGAAGGCAAGTAGGATATCTCTGGGTGTAGCCTTAACATACCCGCGCAGTATTTTAAATTTCAATATTAATTCTTTTCCCAACACACTCTCCTTTCAATGCCCTAAAATCAGCCCAATCCACCCCGTATACATCATTAGACATATTTAAGGGAGAAAACTGTGTTTTTAATTGGTACTACTTGCGTGGTCAATGAAATGGGGTAAAATTAGTAACCTATGACATACTTATACCTTCTACCATCAAATTAAGGGTTACAGATTCGAACATTTATTTTAATTTCCTTTTTGTTTTACTTTGTTTATTGTTAACTCGTTTATTTCCTATAATTATATGTTTCATTTTAAATTCATTATTATTATTGAGCGCGTAGGATATTGAAATCATGCGCTCCCCCTCCCCCCTTCCCCCCCCCCCCCCAAAAAAAATAGGGCCTCAAATTGTTCTCTGAAAATGTTTTAAAGCTTTAATTTTTAAAATCTGTAAAAGTTTTGGATCCTTCCCTCAACACTGCTAACATCATTTGTCTCGCAACACTCTCATAGGTAATATAAAGATTAGCGTTAATTGCACTTTGATTAAATTCAGTCTAAAACTCCACAGAATTTCTTCCAAAATCTCTTAGGTTTGATAGATAACAGATTTAGTTGCTGAGAAAATTTAGAAATAACAGCCTAAGGTCAGATGTATGACACGGCCACAATGCTATCCAATACAAGCCCGGGTTGAAAAAACAGGACTTCACGCAGCAGGAAAGTAAACGGTAAAATGATGAGGGACAGATCACCTCAATTCAATATGTTCAATAATTTTCTTTAAAGCAATATGTTTATTTTAATTTTTGTGTTAAAACAGTTGATTACGTATTTAAGGAGTGCTTCAAAAGTGTATTTTTATGACGAGTCGATACAAAAGTGACTGTTTTGTGCTGAATGGAACAATTACAAATTCAAGACCAAATCTTGAACAATACTAAAGTTCTTCAAGCTTTCTTTGTGTATTTCTTTATATCTTGTAATACCATGCTAAGCAATAGAGTGTAAAAGAATTATTTTCTTCTAATTAATTGACTGAATTGCATGGCGACT
The DNA here is from genome assembly GCF_033153115.1 of Saccostrea echinata. NCBI lineage: Eukaryota > Metazoa > Mollusca > Bivalvia > Ostreida > Ostreidae > Saccostrea > Saccostrea echinata. The sequence continues at coordinate 17,651,876 of NW_026889751.1, read as the reverse complement.
TCTGCAGGATTGGCAATGCGATATCATTGCCTTTGAGTACCTAAAGCATACATGCTGAGCACACATTGCTACTAATCGTGAACTAATGGGTTCAAATTCTGATAGCAAACTATACTTGGCTGCGCGGGGTTGTTTTGTGTAACGTGGAATAGGGAAAGTCATTGTAAATGATACGTTTTTGAACTAAAATAAAATGACCTTGACTATGACAATCGCAATCCTCTCGGACATTTCCGGCATAATCGATTGTCGAAAATGTCTACTAAGTAACAATTCTGTTCTTTGAAAACGTTCATAAATAATTCTGCCTATATGTGCAGTGTTTAAATATTCAATTATTAAAATTAATCACAAAAATGGTATCATAAGAAGTTAGATGAGATTAATACTAGAAGAACACTCGGGAAATTCCTTTTTTCTTCTTTCTACTTATCAAATATATGATTGCCGATATGAGCCTGCTTAAAATAATGGTACACGGCCTCTACCATGTATACCTGTAGTTTTTTTTTTTTTTTTTTTATACATGTACATTTCTCTTAATCTGTACATATACACATGTATATGTATACAAAATATAACGTGTTATAAATTCGGACAAAAAGACATGTAAAGAGAAAAATATAAACAACAGTAATAGATTTCGTCACTGTAATTATGGTACCTGAAAAATCTTATGTTTAAATTTTTGTCTATCATTCTTTCATTAATTTTTGCACTTGACATCCGATACTCCGCAAAGAATACAGCTAGGAAAGGTAGACACCAGTATATAGAAAGCAATACGAAGGTGGATATCTTTTCTTTAATTTTTAAATTGATGTACAATATATTCGAGTTTTAAAGTCATTAATAAGTTCTATCAATATTGCTTTTCATTAGCTATATATTTTTTTTTTTCTCTTTTTCAACCTAAAGTTGTGTCAGAGTAGAAAGATCAACTGAAAAAGAATAACTGTTCATAATTTTTTCACATCTTACATGTTTAGTAAAGTAATAATAACTGCCACATGATTAGATGATGCGTATGCAACTGCAGTAGAGTATATGTAAAATGTCACCAAGTTTTAAGAAGGTCAACCTGTGCTTTTTATAGATCAAGACATGGATGCTGAGAAAATGTAGAAATTATTTTAGCTTAGGTCAGATTAATGACATGACCGCAATGCTATCCAATAAAAGGGTTTATTAACATCTGGAATTCACGCAGCGGAAGAGTAAACAGTAAAGTGATGAGAAACTGATCACCTCAATTTTTTTTCTCGCAACCACCCATTGATAAATTCACTCATTTTCCTTGAAAGCAATGTGTCCGTTTCCCTGTAATATACACTACATGATGAATAGTGAGTTGGGAATTTAAATATTATTGACCGTATTGATATGGCCGGCGTTCATTGCCTTGTTCCCTGGCTCATCCACGCCAAAGGTCACACAGAACACTAAGCAAATTAGGGAAAGGAAACCAAGCTAGATGACCTCTCAGTTTTGTGGACGCAAGTACTTTAAGAATGTTTCAAAAGTGTACTTTTATGGACGATTCGATACAAAAGAGACTGCTTTGTACTGGAACTGAACTACAAATTCAAGTCCAAATCTTGAACAAACAAGGTAAATATACAATTTTATATATGTCACGATATATGTATTTTTAGGCAGTATCTGCATTTGAATTTGTTCCTGATCTACAATTCCATTGCGCAGCATAAGGATTTCGGAACTTGGTTGCTTTCTTTATTACGTGAAATAATTGAAGCTGAAATGTTAAACTTTAACCAATATTTAGGTTGCAGTAAAAACTATCTGCATATGCTCTCAGTTACCTCTCTCACTTCCCCTTAAAAAATGTTGGACCTAGAGGGCATCAGTAATACATGTACAATACAAATACAATACTATAGTAAGTGCATTTAACTATTTTTGATTATCTTATGTAGACCCATATCACGAATGAGCATTATTCTCAGAAACGTATAAATGTGTGTGTGTATATGAGTGTGTGTTGGGGGGGGGGGGATCTTTAGAAGAATGCAATTTCCATGCAATATAAACAGAAAGACTGTTTTACAAAAATTCGGGAGCAGGCACCTGCTGATCTACTCTAGTGCGCAATATTAAACCAGTCTTATCTGTCATGAGATCATATATAAATGCCTAAGGCTTTGGAAAATTGAAGTTTTTGAGACTTAAAATTTTCATCCATAGGTCGACTATGGATTGGTTCAGAATAGGATTGCCTGATTTCCGTTGGAAAATGCACTGTACAATCTGTCTAGTGTATCAGCCAAGAGAAAAGCATAGTATTGGAACTTCGGTCAAAGATATTAAAGGAGGACGCTGTTTAAATAAAGAAAGTGTAACGGGACACAAAGAAATCTTATACCTTTAACAGAGAAAGAAAGATGTCAGAGGTTTTTTTTATGTTTTTGTATGTTTTTCTATGTTCAGAAGGTTTAATATTATGTTAACTTTAATATTCAGCTTTTCCAGCTTGCATGATATTAAGATAAAGGTATCGTTTGTAATATAAAAATAATATATTATTGATATTCTTTGATATGAAATTTACCTCGAGTCTTTTTGTCATCAAGATGTAATGTATGCTTTTTCTGTAAACAATATATACAGAATTAGTTTATTTTATGCGAGGAAATTTACCTTGAAAAGTTCTGCTTTTTTCAAAAAGTAATATTTGTTTTATTCTGTGAATTATATAAACTGCAGCAGTGATATTCTTTGGGGGTCGGGGGTGGGGGGGGGGGGGGCTATCCCGTAAAGTCTTGCTATCATCGAGTTGCAGTGTTTGTTCATGCTTTGAATAACATAAACTGTATTATTGATAGTCTTTGGGAGGGAGGTATTTACCCCGTACATACTTGCTATTTTCAAAGTTTAATGTTTGTTTTTTTAAAGTATGATGTAAACTGAATTAGTAATATTTTTTAGAGGAAATTTTCATTTTCCCCGTAAATTTTTACTACCTCCAATATATTGCAAAGCATAAATTCTGTATCAGTGATATTCTTGCGGGGGGGGGGATTTACCCCGTAAAGTCTTGCCATCTTAAAGATGGGTGTTTTTGCTTTGAAATACTGTATATAAACTGTATCAATGTAATTTTTAATAGGAAAATTACCTTATAGATTGTAACCATCTTATAGATGTTTGCGAATCAAAGATACTGTTTCACTGATTTTCTTTGGGGGGAAATTTACCCCGTAAAGTCTTGCTATCATCAAGATGGTTGCCTTTGCTTTCAACACTGTATATAAACTGAATCAATCTCATTTTTGAGAGGAAATTTACTCTGTAGAGTTCTGCGATTTTCAAAGTGTACTATTCGCTTTTTATAAGAGTAATGAATACTGTATCAGTGATACCTTCTTTGGGGGGATATTTACCCTGTAAAGTCTTACTATCTAAAGGATTGGTGGTTCTGCTTTGAATTAATATATGGAAACTGTATCGATGTTATTTTTGAGAGGCAGTTTACCCCGAAGATTTTTGCTATCTTTAAGATGTTGTGAATCATAAAAACTATATCAGTTATTTTCTTTGGGGGGAAATTTACCCCGTAAAGTCTTGCTATCTAAATGATGGATGTTTTTGCTTTTAATACTGTATATAAACTGTATCAATATCATCTCTGAGAGGAAATTTACCCTGTAGAGTTCTGCGATTTTTCAAAGTGTAATGTTCGCTTTTTCTACGTATAAGATAAACTGTATCAATAATTATTTTAAGAGGAAATTTACCCTGTAGATTTTTGTTACCGCCAAGATATTGTGAAGCATAAATTCTCTATGAGTGATATTCTTTTGGGGGAAATTTACCCCGTAAAGTTTTGCTATCTAAAATATGGTTGTTTTTGCTTTGAAAACCGTGTATAAACTGCATCAATGTCATTTTTGAGAGAAAAATTACCCCGTAGATTGTTGCATTCTTCACGATGTTTGCGAATCATAAATACTGTATTAGTGACTTTATTTGGGGGGAAATTTACCCCGTAAAGTCTTGTTATCATCAAGATGGTTGCATTTGCTTTCAAACACTGTATATAAACTAAATCAATGTTTTTTTTTGAGAGGAAATTTACCCTGTAGAGTTCTGCAATTTTTAAAGTGTAATGTTCGCTTTTATAAGAGTAGTGAATACTGTATCAGCTAGAGATATTCTTTGGGGGGAAATTTACCCCGTAAAATCTTGCTTTCTACAAGATTGGTGTTTTGCTTAGAAATACTGCACTAGTGTATAAAATGTATCAATATGAATTTTGAGAGAAAAATTACTATGTAGATTGTTGCCATCTTCACGATGTTTGCGAATCATAAATACTGTATTAGTGCTTTTCTTTGGGGGGAAATTTACCCCGTTAATCTTGCTATCATCAAGATGGTTGCTTTTGCTTTCAAACACTGTACATAAACTGAATCAATGTCATTTTTGAGAGGAAATTTACCCTGTAGAGTTCTGCGATTTTCAAAGTGTAATGTTCGCTTTTTATAAGAGTAGGGAATACTGTAACAATGATATTCTTTGGGGGAAATTTACCCCGTAAAGTCTTGCTATCTAAAAGATGGTTGCGTTTGTTTTGAATTACTGTAGGTACACTGTTTCAATGTCATATTTTTGAGAGGAAATTTACCCTGTAGTTTTTTTGCTATCTTTAAGATGTGAATCAATGATTTTCTTTCGGGGGAAATTTACCCCGTAAAGTCTTGCTAAATTGTCAATAGTTCCTCCAAATATTTACATTTTAGTTTATTTGTGACACTAGATCGTGTTTCTATTAGAAAAACGCTGATATTTCACAATCTTATGAATAAATATCTTATAAAACTGTGTTCTTTTGTTAGATTTGTCAATACCTGAGGGCAAAATGCCTAAAACAGAAAAAAAGATTTTCTGTTTTGATTTTGGAATGCGTTATAAATATTTACGATGCTTTCCGGCTGTGTTGAGTATACGGCATTCATTTCTTCTTCTGTCTGAGTTAATATGCATGTCTTGTCAAAACAATTATATAATACGAACCAATATGTTTGTTTGCCTATGTGTATTTTCATGTGCATGTTGTGTGTAAATTTATTTCACTTTGTTAAGATATACACGTACTTTAATAATGTAAAATTATATAAGTGCTGTAGTACCATAACTTATGTGTTTATTTTCATGTTGTCTGTCAGTTTATTTTTTACAACATACATCAATAATATAAAAATTATATTAAGTATTCTGGTACCGTAATTTTAAAATTAAAAATTAACAAATATCGTCAAAGCCATCGAGTGGATGGCGATCATTCGTACCCTTTTATCTTGTTAATAAGTATGTTTAATCAAAACAGAATAAATCAAATCAACATGTTTGTTTACCTAATAGATGTATATTTTCATATTGTCTTTAAGTTCATTTATCAAAATATATACATGTACATTGTTAATATAAAATTATATAAGTATTGTAGCACTACAATTTACATAACATAAATTTAAAAATTTTTCTTTAAAATATATATATGACCGTATTCAAAAATAGAAAAAAGGAAGGGGTCGGCTTTAATTTACTGCATCTTTTTTAATTAAAGTGTGTGTCAATCAATATTGGCTAAATAAAAGGTTTGGCTCTGGTTGGTACAAGAAGATCACAATTTTTCTTATCAGTTTTATCAAGCTACAATGTATGATTGGTTGTTCATTAATAGTATATGATCAATAAATACTCGGTTTTGCATTTGACCCATTAAAAACAATAACATCATCAACACACTCCACGTCAAAGAAATTAATGAAATGTGGACTTCAACTAGCCTGCTTATGAAAAAACTGGCTTGAGTAATATGCTAAACCGTAGACCAATTTCATAAAGGAGTGTTAAGATTTACTTCTACTACGTACACAAGGATGCATATTCATGGATGCTTATGTCAAAAAAAGAGTATTGGTAGGGGACAATCTCCTCCATTCATTAGACATTCTTACATTTTGCACTTACCGAGAAATCAGTTTAACCAATTTAGCATGCAAAGTCATCGAAAGTCCTGCTTGTACTTGTAAATAAAAAAAATGTGAGATTAAAACCCTCTTTTACTCCGTAGATAGAGTATGATAAGTATACTTCTTAATAATATGTGCTTTATTATATATCTAGACTAGTATATATTTACAAACTAGCAAGATGATAAAAAGCTGTTGGGTTGAATAAATATTAAGTATCTCAAATGGTTAGCTTTAATGCAATCTTGTAAATAAATACAGTGAAAAATCTCTAACAAGAGAAACTATCTAATCCTTTTTTCCATTGACGTATTTTCCCCCTCCACATTAACAACATTCGCTGTGACAGTAACTACGTAGGTGAGGCTTCATGGTTCTTTTTTTTGACTTTATCTAAAGATTTAGCATTTTTATAAAAATAGATCATGAATTATGTTATGAAACGCGTAAAAAGTTGTAAATTGTTATAAAAATATCATCACTGTCATGTTCCCATGACAAGCTGTTCCATTTCCGTGTTATATAATGTCTTAGCCCGACACTAAAAATGGAAATTGTAGCTATCCAGTGATCGCTTGTTGAAAACATTCAAAGAAACCTCCAGAAGTGCTAAGCACTTAATAGTTTCGTATATCTAGACAAATATTGAGGAATATTGAAATATGTCGAAATAAATAAAACCAAATTGAGTGTCCTGCTGAGATGGAAACGTGTCAGTGAGTGTAGCCATCCATAGGGCTGTCCATAGTTAATTTTATGTTTAACGTAAAAGGCTACCTTTACAGACAGATTTATGTTAAATTAAATGAACCTATATGTAACAAATTTTTTCAAAGTATTTTGATTCATGTTGATGAATAAATACTTTTGTTTGAAAATTTTGATTGTTTAATTTTTTTCTTCCTCTTTTATACGTTTTGAATTCTTTGGTGAACGTAGAATTAGTTTCAGACAAACTTAAGCGGAAGTTTCGTTTCTTTTCATGCCCCCGTAATCGAAGATTCGGGGGCATATAGTTTTTTGCCCTATCCTTCCGTCTGTCTGTTTGTTTGTCCGCATAAACTTTCAAGCAATATGAGCTGTAACTTTGATGTCGGAAATTTTTGTGGCAAAATTGTAATTAACTATTTTAATGGCAGAAAAAAGAGCATTTATAAACTTCTGTTGTTCATATTTGAGACGGAAGAACTATTTAAAAGCTTTGATTGAAGCAATATAACATTACTGTCCTCCTGTACAATATTGTTTTCTTTTATAATACTATACATTCCATAGTACAGAAACCTTTCTTCTGAAAAAAAAAAAAAAACTTTATTTTAGTCTAATTGATCATAAAGGTTTAAATTACATACAGATTTATCATAACAGCACATTTTAACAGCAAAATAAAATTCTCATAAATGCAGCTCATATTGCTTAACCTAGCCCATAACTTTTGATTGGTGGGGGCTACGGCTTTTATATTTCACAGGTGTATTCTTTGTCTACTGTCTAGGTACCTCTTGATCTTGGAGTTTGACCCACGTTTGCTAGATTTTACTAAATTTTAACCTTGGCCATAATTTTTGAACGATTGATGCTAGGGCTTTCATTCTTCACATTACATTCCTTGTGAGAAGATCTTTCCTTGAGTACAATTTTTTGTCCTTGACCTTGAAGTTTGACCCACTTTAAAGCCTTGTCAGTATAACTTTTAAAAGGTCAGTGCATGTTTAACAGATGTACTTCTTCTGACAAGACCTTCCCTTGGATACAAACAATTTAAATCCTTTGACCTTAACTTTGGAATTTGACCTACTTTTCAAAAAAAAAACTTTAACCTTGGCCATAACCTTGAACAATTGGTGCTAAGGCCTTTGTATTTCAAAGGTGTATTTCTTGTGACAAGTTTTTCCCTTGTTTAAAAGTTTTGACCCTTTGCCCTTGACCTTGGAGTTTAACATTCTTTTAATAAAAACTTTAACCTTAGCCATAACTTTTGAATGGTTAGTGCTAGGGCAGTCATCTTTCACATGTGTATTTTTTTGAGACAGATCTTCCTTTAGGCACAATAAATTTTGACCTTGACTTTTGACCTACATTTGAAAAAACTTTATTCCATAACTTCAACGGTTGGTGCTAGAGCTTTCATATTTCACTGGTATATTCCTTGAGACAAGACCCTTCTCCGTTTACCAAAACTTTTTATCTCCTGTCCTCAACCTGTGAGTTTCACTTGCATTTGAGAAACTTCAACCTTCGCCATTAGCTGCCAAACGTGGGCATCAGTGTTTCACAAACACATCTTATTCTCGAGTTTCTATCCATGTCACTCAATTAATTTTTCATCCAATACCACTAAAATTGAGTTTTGTACTATCCAAAGATTTGATTTATAATTACACAAGCTGCATTCTTACTTCAGTTAATAAAGAACAAGATTGTGGAGGCTTTAAAAGTTGCCTTTTATGCTAACGGCTTTAGGACCAGTCTCCAGATAATGAGAAAGATGAGGCTGAATTAAGGACTCGCAATGTTTTCAGTGTTCATTGTAAGCAAACAAAATTACTTATTCTGTGCAATTTCCATCTGCATCTCATAGAAATTCAGACAAACATCATTACTGCCCTGCAAGGTCTCAGAGTGTTTATAAACAAAGCGTACGTACGTACATGTTAGTGCGTGCATATTCTAGACAAAATTTCTTCAAAATCAAAACATTAGAAAAGTTTATTATCAGAACAGCAAAGAATTTGAATAAGCATTTATTTTTGGAGAAAGATTAATGAAATGTTTCTTGTACAATGTTGTCTTTAAAAAAACTAAGCTTTTTTTTTTTAATTTTAAAGAAAGGCAAACAGCAATTCCAAAGGTATGTAAATTATAATGTATCGAAAACTGCCATAAAACTAAAAAACATATAATTAATCATTGGAGGGAAAAATCATTCTTTAAACGATCATCTTATCAATGAACTTCAAGGATGAAGTATAATACGTAATATCTGACGTTGATTATTTATCATTTGATGTTTAACGCCGAGTCTGCAGTATTTCGGCCATATTTTGGCGGTTATAATTTATTTCCTACGACCAGTTTTGAAAGGTTTTTAGTTTCTCTGGCGGCCCCAGTAATTAAGCAGAAAAAAAAAAATCTTTTTACGTCCAAAGGGGTTGTAATCCTTGACATTGGGTAGCGTATACCGTCCCATCCAACGAACGTCAGATTTTAACATATGAAGATTAAAAATTATAATGTCTATAAATACATGAACATGAATTTACAAACCAAAACTTCTTCAAATCTAACTCTTACATAAATATATATAACAATTTCGAGTAAATACTGTATAAGGAAAGGATTAACGTTTACAGAATGATCATGCATTGGTTGCACGTTATTAAGAAGTCTACTTCGTATATAGGCGAAAAATTAGTACATTCTAAAAGAATACGACATACATGTACTCGGACTAAAGTTCCCTGTCCGGTAAAAATGCAGGCCCGTTAGAAGCAATTTCATTTTGGGGAGGGGGACAAACACTTTCAGTTTGGGTGGACACAGTCATCAGACGTAAACTTAAAGGGACACAGCCATAAATTAGCTTTCAAGTTGTTTTCTGTAGTATACTATACATGTCGGCAAAATTATTTAGGGGTCGTTCCCCCGGTTCTTATAGCCATGATACTAATGGGTTAACGTTGGATGTCCGATACATGTTTTTGATATGATCACTTTGAAATCAATAACCGGTATTTTAAGATATTTTAAAATAACCTATCTGAATATAGTCTTATTAGTTGTGTAATTGACAATTAAATCAATAGAAACATAAAGCATATTCATTCCACAAAACAAGAGAAAGCTGTTAATCAATATATTAGGGTCAGTGCATTATGGGGACATTGGTTTGAAGCCTGTCGTATATTGATTAATTTTCCAAAAGAAACATCACTTCTTTATCGCAAAAAGGCGAGTGTCCGGTGTAAAAATTTACAGAACAATGAGATCTTTTCTTCGTAAGGCATCGACTTAAAGGATGAAAATAGTTGTTTATTGTTGAGATGGATAATAAATATACGCCTTGGAAATAGCAAATGGCGAAGCTTATACTTTACGTTTTAATTTCTAATTTAATCTCCAGGTATTTGTTGTATTCTAAGATATATATTTTTTGATGTTTTATTTTTCCGCTAAATAACTCTGGCGAGGATTTTTTATTTTTGTTTGTGTGGTCGTCAGACTAGCCAGACAATTATTTTTTTAGATTTTGTTTTTGATTTTACAGAAGTCCACATATAAATGTAGACGAACACGTGATTAATATTTGGAAAGATTCAGATTTGGATACGGGAAATTTTGATCACTTTGAATTTTATTTCCTTAAACATTTATTAAAATTCTATGTAAATGACTGGGTGAGAATAATATAGATTAACAGATTTTGACAGTTTTAATGATAACAAGAGGCCCATTGGTAACAAAGCTCACACGAGTCCCCTGGACCCTCCCTTTTTAATCACAAGATTAGATCCAAGAAGTACGTCTTTATTCACATGAAAATTCCTTTCCCCGTATTATGGCATCACCTTAGCCCCAAAGGGTCATGACATAACTTATATTGAATCAAAACATCCTGGGGATGCTTCGATAGGACAAACACGGCCTTGCTGTTCTGCGGAAGAAGTAAACGATTGCAATCTTAACCCAACTCTAAGCCCAGAACTTATCTACTGAAGATAAAAAAAAAATGAATCCACATAATTTTGGAACGTTTCCGTATGAATTTGAGTGTTTTAAAAATAAAATTCTTATTTAATTTCATATTGTTTCCCTATTATGGCCCTGAGCATCTTAAACCCAGGGGCCATAATTTGAACAAACTTGAATCTGCACTGCCTGTGAATGCTCGCATACTCTTATCTAAGGTTCTAATAATTCTTTTGACGATTGTTTGCTTTGAATGTATTACTGACCTATTAACTTATTTAAATGATACTTTGACCTTCTCCTTGTGTAACAACGCCACACGCAGGATATATCGCATCCACAACATGTAATCCTATTCATCGATGCAACATCAATATTAAGTACTAATGTATATCATTGATTATCTTTGGGACATTAAAACAGCTTCGAATACAAATTTCCTAGAAATGTACTTCATAAACAGGTTAAAAAAAAAAATAAATAAATTTTTTTCAAACAAAATAAAAACAAAATTTATTCAAAGTTTTAATATGTATATATATATATATATATATATATATATATATATATATATATATATATATATATATATATATATATATATACACGAGTAGTATAAACAAACTATCAAATTTATAGTTGTGGGACCATATACATTTGTCCTTATTAACCTGACCTTGCGCAACTTTCCCATGATTAATGGAAGAATATGCATTACGCCATTTTTGTGCATTTCTTAAGAAAAAACATCATAATAATAACTTTCTGTATTCATTATTTGTCTTGTCACAACAAAGGTTGAAAATACGTACATGTACTATATTTTCACATGTAGACTTAATTTTGCGGCTGTTCAGTTCAACGATTGAACAAACTGGGAAAAGCCAGCACTAATCCCAGCTAAATATAACAGGTATTTAGCGCATTTAAATATTCTTTTCAGATAACTAAAACGTGCTGGTGTTGTTTCCAATTTCATTCACACTTCCAAGTTCATGTATTGATACATTTGCAATAAATGGTAATGGCAATTTCAGTCTCATTTACGCATTATTGAATATATTTTCAATTACGTATTTCTGGACAGGTCATTGATATGTTGATAAACTAGTCTTCAAAACATTTCGTCCACAACGCTATAAGGTGTTAATGTGAATCTATAAATCTGTCTATTGCAAGAAGTTAATGTTTCATTGGGATAAAAACTAGACCTTTTACGAACAAGGCCAAAATTTTCGCACATGTCGACTCTATGCTTGCAGAATACCTTCATCAATAAATATGAAAGACATTGCCTACGCCGTATGTATAATGCGCTGTATTAAATATGCGCCGCCGATAAAGGGCAATAGAAATTGTTTTTAAATACGCGATTATGTTAACCAATAAATACGATGAATTCAAGCATACAAGAAATCATTTCCACTAGAGCCAGTTCGTTAAAATAGTGAGGTTAGAAACTTAAAGTAAAGATTTAAATCCGTGTGAGTAAAAGATGCATCATAATCTCGTAAAAAGCTTTTCAAAAACATTTTGAACTGAAATGTTTAATTAAAGAGGCTGGGGGGTTGTGGCCATTTTTAGACTATATTGATCTCCTTTAGAAGAAGAGCTCCATATGAAGATATAGAAAATGATCAAATTTTAAAACTAAAATTTTTGAAATTTTTCTTTGCCAAATGATAGTTGACAGCTTAAGATATCATATCTAAAAAATTAAGTTAAATCTGGTGGTTAATTTGTGGTTAATTTGTTGACCCCCCAGCCTCCTTAAAGCGACATGTTTTGGTTATTTTGCTACAGGAGTGCCCAATTGGTCTTAAAGACGTAGTGTACCTTGTATTCATAAGGAATTTTAGTCATCTTATTTAACTATAATTTGGTGTGAACATATTTCATTGTAAATTAAATTAATTATTGCAGATAGATTGGACATGTTATAAAAACTTATTACGCCCTCTTCCTTCCTCGACGCTATCGTCCAGACCACTTAATTATTTTTTAGCCAATCAGTCCTTGTTGATTTATTAAAAATATATTTTTTTAAAATTATATCATAATAATAAAATGACACCACGAGGTTCTAATGCAGTAACATCCCTTTGATGAATCAAGTGGTCAAGAATATATATATTAATTAGATCTAAAAAAAAAAAAAAAAAAAAAAAAAAAGGTGCATTTTTCGTTTCTATTCGCCTTGAGATTTGTACATCTTGCGATGAAATTTACGTATCTTTATCTTTATCTTATCACTGTCGATAGCTAAATAGAGAATCATAAACTGTACACCACTACTAAGAGCAATCGCAACTTCTCGGGCCTTTCCGACAAGCGGAAGTTTACGTAGGCGTCCATGACAACCCCCTTTTCACAGACTTTTAAATAAATATCTGTTGAGTATGGAGTTAAACTCCGTTGATTGTAAAGATATTGACTTTCAACTCCGTCCACCCAATACTTTAATAGATAAGAAATGACTCCATTTTGTATAAATTTTAACATCCGGTGATGCAAATACATTCGAGGGATTTTTCCGAGCTTGGCGAAAAGGCCTGGGAATTTGCGATTGCTCCTAAGAGCCCTTCTACAGTTATACATTTGTACATTCAGAAATGATTTTTTTTTTAAATTCATGCATCTATTATTTAAGGTCTTAAAAATAATCCGTGAGTAATTTTAAAATTGGACACAATGTGTCAATCAACATTATATCGCTTTTGATATACATGTATTTGATTTATTTTCAAATTCTGTCTGGCCTTGTTTGTTATGACAATACCCCCCCCCCCCTTACCTTATTTCTTGGAGAATTGGTACTAATGTAACATTAACATGTATTAAAGTGCACAGTGAGGTTTATATGTATAGACTTTTCAACGGACGATACCAAAATAAATATACATTACAAATTAACGAGCATTAATATTATTGTTCTGTTTGCTTACAATGCCGAGTTTTTCGCCATTTGTAAAAGAGGTTAATGGAATTGCCTTTATCAGATTTGTTGGTCAGCATCTGGGTCACAGAACCATGTATCTACATGTAGGTCTGTTTTGAGGGTGTCTGCAAGGAAGTTGTCGGTTTATTGAGCCTTGGTTGCATTCCAAAAACGATATCGTCTTCTTAATTATATAATTTCTGTTAACGAAGATCGGGACGCACAAGTCGTTTCCAAGAAAATGTTTTGCATTTTGTATTGTCTTTTCTTCTGGTGCTTGTCGATTTAGTACTGCTGATTTGAAATGCTCTTCCTCTCTTTGCATTTCTTCCTCCAGGGTATTGGGAGTATTTCTCTCTTTATCTTTCGTTGGCTGACTCCCTTTCTGATGTTTTCTAATGAGAAGTCGGAAGTTCTAGTACGGAACTTTAATGTTCATATTAAAAGTAAATATTGATGCAAATTAAGAATGCACCATCAATTATTTAAATTCTTGTAAGAGACACATATAACCGTGGCCATGGCATGTAATTACCAAAAAAAAAACTACTTCGGAAAGGATGGAAACAAGATCTACTTCATCATTTAAACGACATGTAGTATCTACAAATGAAATAAATATATGGGTATTTTAAAAATAATTAGAGCTGAATAATTGTGACCACATTCGTTTAATTCCATAAAACGGAGAGAAAAATCACTAAACTGTAGCTAATCTGCATTAAGTTCTTTTTTAAAATGACTAAAAGCGTCCTTGAGGATCGATTTCTAAACATTTCATTCAAACGGATTCAATGAAAACATTCCACTCTAAGTAAGACTTTTACCTCAGTTGTACGCTTGCCTATTTGTTGTGATAATATGATAATACGTTATTATCATTTTCGCCCTGAACTACAGAACGCACATCATAGTGTGAAAAATGAATCGTTGTAATAGACATAAATAAGGCTTCCAGCAGTAGATCGCTTCAGTGTGTACGGAGTCTCTCCTCAGTGACTGAGCACGTTGCTTAGGGAGTAGGAGAAACCGATCGTCATTTATCACCAATCCAGGCTAATTCAGTGATAATAGGCACATAAGGTCAAACTCTGGTGTGCAATGAATGGGATATAATTCGAATAGTGTGCCCAGGTAATAATTTCATTTGTTTTGGATTTTTGAAAAAAAAAATGCTTGTTCAGTTTTTTTCTTTCTCATATGAATATTATTTGTTCGGTATATGAAGAATAACTTAAACTTAAAAATATTAATCTTGCATATATCTCAATTAATGGAATTTTCAGTTTCATTTGAAGTGACACTTTTTTAAAATGATTTTTTGGAATGAACAAAATATGATTTCAAGTACATGCAAAAAAGCAGCATTATTAAAAAAGTTTTAATTTTTCTACCTTTAGACAACTTTCTTTTATTATTTATTGCACAATCTTATTGTTACATGTAACTCTACAAAACGTTTATTTGGGGTTTTCTACTTAAAAGTGCTTCAATAAAGAATCAATTATAATTAAGATAAGGGTTTTAATCAATTAAAAAAAATGAAATTTATACTTTCTTAAATATAACATCTTTTTAACTCGCTGTAAATACTGGGTAAATTCCTTTTCATCACAGTATGAATTCAGCTTTTCTTTCCATCCTCTGCGTTGGAAAAAGACTTGAGAATTCTATACCTTATATGTCTTTTTTTTTGTAATTAATTTTCTGTTCTCACGGAGAGAATAAACACTTTAATATGTCAAATGGCAACATTTTATTATTCGATTTAAAATGATTAATCAAAAGTTGTTTTCAAATTATTTTCGTTCACGTCCTTTTTATTTGATAAGCGATCTGTGAAGTAATTATTCAGCTTTTAGCATAAAATTCAACAAAAATGATAAGCACCCTTGATCAAAGGTTACAATCCATCACCAGACGTCATTATTGAATTAACTACAGTAATCAACATTTATATCTTTTTTTAAAAGTAGAAAACATTTTTTTCTTCTTATACCAATGTATAAAATACATTCACAATGAAAAAAGGAATAAAACGGATATCAACCTATCCGATATAAACACTGTGTTTCCGTTATTTTATATATATGCGCACGAACTCAACATAAACAAACATGTACTTACGGACCTAATTGTCTTTTCAGGACAGATGTACTTTCTGATTGTGATTCAAATTTAAAACGAGGAGAAACAAACATCATAGAGGAACTTTTTCTGGATCAAATTATTAAAGTCAACAACAGTGTAACTCTTCAACATGTAAACTTAGTTTTGCAACTCCTCTAATGAAAGCTGTTCACCACTCATTATAATGAATTCTTTCGTGTAATCCGAATAGTAAACATTCCATAAAGAGAAAAACTAATAACAAAATAGACAAATATGGAGGGGTTTTGTGGGGTTAATTAATCTGTCATCGATGTAGCGAAAAGGTGGAGAAATAATAAACTTCAAAGAAAGGATTTCGCTTTGCCATATCAAAATGAATGATTCTATCGATAACACTACGACTGTAATGGACGATCTGTGTCCTCATACCGGTGTAATTTCGTGGTACTCTTGTGTCTTTGAGCTATATGCACCAACTGCTTTATTTGTGGACAAATATATAAGTCCTGTTCTCTATTTCATTGGGCTCTTTGGGAATATTCTGACGATCAAGATTTGGAGCAGACGTATTCGAAAAACCAATACATCGGCATTGTATCTGACAGTTCTTGCATTGTCTGACCTTTTCATGTTATGCCTGCATTCCGTGATGGAACTTCAGTTTACATGGGGCGTGAGTACCCTGAACAAACCTACATGGTGCCCCGTTTTCTTCGTCTTTTATATGTTTGCTCAATACATGAGCCCCCTTCTTATTATGGGATTCACTCTTGAAAGGTTCATATCTATTGCCATTCCATTCAAAGGTGAGCGCTTTTCAAGAAGAAATCGTGGTGCATTAGAAATTATTGTGATAATTCTAGTTTCCATCTTATTGGCAGTACCTCAAATATTTGGATGGACCGTACTTCCAGATGGCGAATGTCAAGGAACTGGATCAAACTTTTTCGAAACCTGGATTTGGGTTAGTGATATTCTAGTGTTTTGCGTATTTCCAGTTGTCTCGTTGGTGTTGAATATTCTAGTGATAAACGCGGTTTCTCGTTCAATAAAACTTAGAAGGGATACCGCCCCGACCTACGAAATGAATGGATTCAGTAGCAAACTTTTGAAAACAAAATCGAAAGACAACAATCGGGTTCGTTTACGCATCTCCACGGTGACACTCCTGTGTGTCTCTTTCTACAGAATTTTCACCGTTATCCCAGTTGCTATAATATTTGCTTTACAGTACAGAATTCCACCTGGAGATCAGACTTTATCTGTGAGTGAAATAGGAACAGACTCAACATGGAGAGCATTCTTTGACTATTTCACCGCGAAAAAGATAATTGATGAGATCGGACTTTCGCAATACTCCTGTAACGTTTTCCTCTATTACATGACGGCAAATTACTTCCGGAACGAAGTGTGCAGACTCTTTCAGTCATTAACAGAATGCAGAGTAAGAAATTCCGATGCGAGAGGACGCAAAAGTGGCACTGAGATTTCGACAAAAGGGACTGTTGTTAGTTTGCGGAAGTCATTTTATGATTAGAGGCTGAAATGTGAATTTAATGATTTCTTTGAAAGGATCTGACCGTAGCTTAAATGAGGCAGTGAAGTATAAGTATGTGATAAAGCATTCCGATTTCCAATTTTTTTTAGATTTCTTATGACTTTTCTCCAAATCGTCATATCATAATCATAAATGCATACATCTATATGCTTTGAGCAGAACTGGTCTGTTTTAATGTTTTGTGACATTAAATTTGATTTTGTCGCGCTTAGAATTTGGATTAAATTCAAATGTTTATCAAATATATTAGTTTTTTTATTGCTCTTATTAGTTTCCTAATAAATGTGTATTTTAAAACTGAGGTGCAAGTGTTTGTGCAGCATACACGTACTTAGTTTGTAGCTTTGGACTATATCTAAAGTACTGTTTTGCAATTACAAGGCAAATTTTATTGTTTCATAACAAGACCTTAACGTTCCCTTTCCTCGTTGTAACTCCTTAATTTTGAAATTTAAAACAACCTTACAAAGGTAAAGCATTTTGTTTATATCAAACAAACCTTTACTATTTATTATTTGGTATTTAAAGAAAAAGCAATTCCTATAAATACCGGTATATTAAGTATTTTCTTTACTTCGGTCAACTACGCATGCTTGACTTTAATTCTTCAAAGCATTGAATGCCACACAGCTCGTCTCGTTTATTGGTGTGGTAGGGCGAGAAGATTAATATCTATTTAGTTTTTGAATATTCAGAGAGTCAGTGTATTATATAGCATCTTATGCTCTAATTAAAACAATCCGATATGCATAGACGCTGGGTTTGAGGGATAATTATGCCGATTGCCTCATGCGGAACTCAGAATCATATATCATGAGACAGGTAAGGCAGAAATAATTAGTGTATGGGAATTATTTCAACCCACGGCGTCTGCTTTTTGTGGAAATGCTTGAATCCGAAGATGGATTGAGAGATTTAGTTTGCGTCAGTCTTTGCTTGACCCATTTTGAATGACATCTGCATAATATATATTGGTATATCATCATAGATGTCGGTATGACGTACTTTAAGGCTAATATCAGGGAGAATTGAGGTCTGGAGAACTATTATTGTACAAACTTGCAATTTTTTTTAAACATGCTTGTTAATTTCTTGTAAATATTAAGATATCAAATACATAAATATAGACCAAGGTCTGTTATTAGTTTGATCTTTTTGTCATCAGAAGAAAGATATAATTATGCAGCTTATATAGTAATACCTTCTTCCAGGTCAATACATTTATTGTATTGCATTTTGTAATTGTAAACTACAGACTTTAAATAACCTGTATACGCACAGGTTGAAGAGAATGTGAATAAAATAGCTGAGTGAAATTGAAGCCATGGAAGTACATTTAGGCACTGTAATGATATGAAGTTCTGTTGTAATATTTTTTTTTATTTGGAGGAGGAAATTTAATATTTATTTATTATATACTACAATTATATAGATACAGTACTAGCACAGTTTAAACGTTTTTAAGTACCCCGCTCGTGAATTGTATTTTTTTTCATAATAAATCAAAATGTCTATGTTATTACAGATCATCATAATTAAGCAGCCTACAGAGACTGAACCTTTAGTAAATTCCCAATAAAGACTAAAAATTAACCAGCTAAATACAGTCATGTAAAAAATAGAAATGAAAAAATATGGATAATTCAAGCTATTGACAAACATATTGATGAAACAAGAATATCAACAGGCTCGTTTAAAGTCAATAATTTTGCAAGTTCTTTGTCGATACAATGATCTCGTCATTGCTACTGACGTTTTTCATACTAATTGTTGGGCCATTATTTACACACTTTTCAATTTTTCCCGATGGAGCACAAGGCGGGTTTGACCGGTCGGTAGGGGATGTTTATTCCTCCATGGCACCTGATTCCACCTCTGATGTTTTAGAGGTCCGTGTTTGCTCTGCTCCTGATTTGTATTGTTTGAATGGACTTTTGAGCTTGAATACTGATCGTTATCTCCGTATTTCAATGTTACATGTTATATTCACATATCATACGAATTGAATAATTTTACGACATTCTCTCAAAATGAATATCTTTTTTCAAGCACAGAACATTTTCGCTAGCAAAGACTTTTTGGTCAACTCTATTCCCCTGAGAGGCCCGACATTCAACTCCTTGCAAAAATGGCATTTCATATTTTGTTTGCGCATGATTGTGCTATTTAGTGAGCCAGTAAAAATATTTCATTAGTATACATTTATAAAGACGCCAGGAATGGATGAACGATGCATGTTGTTGTGTGGAAACTTTTCTGGAGCACGCAATAAACCCATGGCTGATGGAAGTTATCAAAATGATTTCATTTTAAAAAAATTTTACTCACTGGAGGATAGATCCTGCCCAAAATCTATCGCATATAGTTCATCTCCTCCTCTCGTTTACTACTGACCCGCAAGTTACGTGTTACTGTAGTAATAAAACAATGATCAATTAATTCTACTTTAATTTGCCTTTAATATAAAATCCAAACATTGACACATAAAAAAATATACAGTTTTCAATAATAATTTAAATGTTACACACTAGTTACACTAACGTGTCACATACATGTAGTATGAATATATACTATATACTTATTGATTAAATTACTGTTCTCTGCAGTTGTTTACAGATCACACGGCACATCTCTCTTATTATTAGCCGACCTGTTTTGATTATAACAATAAAATGCTTTCTTTTGAATGTTTGTTAGTACCGGAATTAACGTTGCAGCTGTTGCAGAAAAAAAAACCTAACCCGCGTAAGCCATTTTTATTGTTTATGAATGTAAAAATAAAGTAATAAATATTATTACAGAATAATAAAGTACGTTGAATATTGTATTATTGATATGTATTGTATCACTGCATCCTTGTTTGTTTCATTGATTGAAAAGCACACTGCATAAGAAATCTATGCAGGTGGCTTGAAAAATCGATTCTAACTGGCATTTACTGATTGCTGAAAGAAGTGGTTTTCATGAGAAATAAACGAGAAAATCTTCAGTGGATGTAAAATTAATATATTCCTATGAAGCACAATTTACTCATAAACTTCTAGTGAGAAGACGAAAACCCTTGCTGTGTCCTTCAACATAAAGAAATATCGACCACGTTTTATCAATTAACAATACTCACTTTCATTCATGTGTCGACTCGACGTATCCCAGTGAGCTCGAAATAAAAGACACCACCGAGTCTGCTACATCTGTTTTACTGACTATAGATTATAATGGCCAACTAATAGATGTAACTAAACTGAATGACTTTCAACTTTTCCCCCCAGTTTTTCAACCTTTCTTATTTATATTGCAATATTCTAACATCTCCTGGATAAAAAGGTAAAGATAACGAATAGTGATCCATCTTAAAAACCTACAAATAATACAAGTTTGTGAACAGGACATAAAACACGGACCCTCGGAAACGGTGCATAGGAAGAGTAAGCATCGCCTATCCACCAGTCAAACCCGCCGTGAGTCTTGATCAGGTAGACGGGATATGTAATAGAAACCAAAGGCCTAACAATAAGTATGAAATACATGTATGTCAGTTAAAATACATGTATGTCAGTCAAAATACGACCCAATGATAGGTTATACTTACTAACAACGTCATTATAACGAATAATATTATAACGAACAAATTTCGTGCTGACTTTAAATGAGGTTTGAAATCCTTGCAACATCAACTTATCCGTCTGAAGCCTGCCTTGGTTTAAATATTGTTCGTATTCAGAGCATGCACACTTTTGAGTATCGAATAAGTTTGAAGACAAAAACAATATATGCAGGTGATAGCGGAATATTAATACATAAAAACGGAAAACTGACGATGGAAAAACTGAAGTCATCTCGTGTGTCATACGGTTTAGTTATGTTCCCCAAACGAAGTTTGGGAACATATTGTTTTTACTCTGTTTCTTATTATTATTATTATTATTATTATTTTTCTTCCTGGGTACTTTTTTGTCTGTGAGTGATCTCCAAAACTATACATCCGATTGAGTTGAAACCTTTTTAGGGTTAATAGGAATGTTATGTAGATTTGCGGAACGAAGGTCATTTTGCGCGCACGTACATGCACGTGCGTGCGCGTGCAATGAGTAAAATGACCAATATACTTGATATAGCCATAACTTTCATATCTTTTGATGAAATACTTTGATACTCAGAATATAAGGATATATTAATAGTGTAGACAAGATGACATATTTCAATCAATGCACATGCATGCACGTGCACGCATGCGCATTGATTGAAATAACCAATACAATTGATATAGACTTAACGTACATTTTTTGATGAATTGCTTTGACACTCAGAATATAAATATATATTAGAAGTGTAGACAAGAAGACTTGATCAGCGCACACATGCATGCACGTGCGTGTGCGTGCAATGTGTAAAATGACAAATATACTTGATATAGCAATAACTTTCATATCTTTTGATGAAATGCTTTGATACTCAGGATATCAGGATATATTAATAGTGTAGACAAGATGACATGGTCAGAATGCACATTCATGCACGTGTGCGCATGCGCAATGATTGAAATAAGCTATACAAATGATATAGACTTAACTTGTATATTTTTTTTATGAATTGCCTTGAAACTCAGAATATAAATATATATTAGAAGTGTAGACAAGATGACATGATCAGCGCGCACATGCATGCATTTGCATGCACGTGCGTGCGAGTGCAATGAGTAAAATGACCAATATACTTGATATAGCCATAACTTTTACATTTTTATGAAATGCTTTGATACTCAGAATATATAGACATATTATAAATGTAGACAAGACGACATTGTCAACATGCATATGCATGCACGTGCGCGCGCATGCAATGATAAAATGACCAATATACTTGATATAGCTGTAACTTTTATACTTTTCGATGAAATGATTTAATACCCAAAATATGTAGATATATTAATAGTGTTGACAAGAAGACACGGTCATCATGGACATGCATGCAAGTGCGCGCGCGTGCAATGCGTAAAATGACAGATATACTTAATATAGCCGAATTTTTTTTTTATCTTTTAATGAAATTTGAATCTAAAGATGTATTAAAAGTGTAGACAAGTTGACATGGTCATTTTGTACATGCATGCCCGTGCGCGCACGTGTAATGCGTAAAAAAAAACCCAATATACTTTATTGCCTTATTTAATGAAGATTACAGGGAATAGGACACCAAAAGGAAGTTGGGGAGCGTTTGGGGAACATCTGTAACGGTCCCCGTTACAATTAATACTAGTTGTTAGTTGGCCCCTATCATCTATAGTCAGTACAACATCCAAATATGAAACAGATGTCTGGAGTTCGTTGGGATATATCGAGTCGACATATGAATGGAAGTTACTACTGTTAATTGATAAAACGTCGTCTATATCATAATGTTATATATCTGAATGTCGAGTTGAAGACCACAGCGAGTGTTTTCTTCTCATGTAAAAGAATTAATTTCGCTTCATATGGTGTTGTGTCTCCCAACTGATTCGATACGCAAGAATATGCTCTGAGTAAGATCATTTAAACCGAGGCAAACTACTGACAAAGAATTTGGTGTTACAAGGATTTCAAAAACTTCTTTTGAAGCCAGCTTTTTGAAAATTCTACAGTCGTTATAATGACCGTTTGCAATCAAAACTTATTCATTTGTTTGGTCGTATGTTGTCTGAAATGTTGCATGCCAATTGTTAGGTCATTGTTTTAATACTAAATTGAACCATGGATTACTCCGTCTGCCTGATCTTAGGTCTCACGGCGGGTGTGACCGAACAGGGAATGCTAACTTCTCCTACTACTTCTGGTGTTTCCATGAGTCCTTGTTTTTGCACTGTTCATGATTCGTTTTCTTTACTGGTCTTTTGAGATTGAGAATTGTTCATTATCTTCACATATTTACACATTATTTCTTCTTATCTCAGCTAACAGATTAATTGTGAATATGTACACTCAGTTGTATCAGCAAGCCGCGTAATCATATAGCAGTTAAAAAAATCATACAGTGTACATGTAGTGTTTATTTGAACATCATGTCCATGTTAAATAAATATACCAGTGTGAGCGGACGAGTTTGGTAAAATATTGTGAGCAAAAGAAAACAAGTTGCACATCATATGCCATAATTATTAATGCCTCCCTATTCATGAATACATTTTTCAAAACCCTTAATTAGAATTGATTCAATTTTGTGTTTCTTTGTTATGGCCTAAAGGTGTGTCCAAAGATTCAAAGTTATAGCTCAAATTCATGTTCTTTGACAATGAGTATATTATTCCAAAAGATCATTTTACTATCTTGAATTGGTCATGTCGCAAAGGTTGCTGCGCAGAGTTATATTGAAATTGTTTCCAGATCATGACCTCTGATCACGTGAGTGAAAGTTAACTCTGATGTCTCATTTGTATTGACTTTGAGTCATAGGTACATGTATAAACATGTACATCTTATAGATTGATAAATTTTGCAAATAAACTCCGAAACGCCTGCACGAGTTCATCATAACTCCACCCATATTACACTAGGTGTGAGATGATGTCTGAAAACTATATATAGATTTACATTCGCATAATAATTGTCGTTAATTTAATTAAAAAATTTAATTTCATTTTCGATAAACAGTTGTGAAATAGCAACAAGAGGCCCAAGAGCCTTAACGGTCACCTGAGTATAATACAACAATTTAGAGGATCCATAAAGTATAAAATAAATTGATAGATGAAGCTTTGTTGCCCAAAAGTAAGAGAAATAGGATGATGAGAATCAATGAAATAATTAGTCTAGTATTCAGTAACAACGCATACATTAAATTCTAATTTATCCCCCATTTAGCACTATCACCATCCAGACTATTAACAAACTATTAGTTCCTCTGTAATACTTTTAACCCCACATTGTGACCTCTCGCATTGGCCTCTCTTGGTCTTTGAAGAACATTTAATAAGTTATTTTTGTCTCATTTTCATCTATTTATTATTTACAAGTCTACCTGATCATTAAAACTATGAAAGTACTTTTTGTATTATTCAATAAATTTTTTTTTGCATAATTCTCTTATTCTATTAACTTTCAAATACATTATTTTCAGTGATTAATTATCAAAAGTAAATGGCAAAAGGGAATAACTTCTCTCAGTTGAATACAAATTAATAGAGCCCTGACTAGGACCAGAACACTTGACCAAATGGTCCTGATGTTCAAAAATCTTGTAAAACTTTAATTCTGTTTGCCTTCGATATGCCAAGGAGCAGAGAAGATTTTCAAAGAAATAATGCATTTTCACTACAAATTCAACACACCCCTAGCTACCCTAACACTAAAACCCATGTCCCAGGGTCATGAAATTCATAAATTTGATAGAGGTACCCTCATCATCATAACTATGCACTTAGTTGAAGATTTTCAAAGAATTCACATATCTTCATTTTATTAATAAAAATAGAAACACCCCGAGAAACACCAAAACCTGAAGACCACAAGTTTTAAAATTTTGTAAGAAGCACAATTGTTCATCATAACTATGCACTTTATTTATCCACTCAACACTAAGGAGCAGACAGGATTTTTTAACAGAATTAATGCATTTTCACTATATTATCAATAGAGTCCCACTCTTGCCACCAGAACATCTAACTTAGAGGCCATGATTCATGAAGAAGCACTCTTGTTCATCTTAACTACACACTTAGTTTACTTTATAACCAGGAGAGAAACGAAGATTTTCAAAGAATTAATGCTTTTTCACTATATAATCAATAGAGCCCCCCCCCCCCCCGAACCCATGGGGCCATGAATTTCACAATTTTGGAAAAAGCATCCTTGTGCATCATAACCATGCACTTAGTTTGCTTAAATAATACCCAGGAGCAGAGAAGAAGATTTTCAAAGAATAATGCATTTTCACTACAAATTCAACACACCCCTAGCTACCCTAACACTAAAACCCATGTCCCAGGGTCATGAAATTCATAAATTTGATAGAGGTACCCTCATCATCATAACTATGCACTTAGTTGAAGATTTTCAAAGAATTCACATATCTTCATTTTATTAATAAAAATAGAAACACCCCGAGGAACACCAAAACCTGAAGACCACAAGTTTTAAAATTTTGTAAGAAGCACAATTGTTCATCATAACTATGCACTTTATTTATCCACTCAACACTAAGGAGCAGACAGGATTTTTTAACAGAATTAATGCATTTTCACTATATTATCAATAGAGTCCCACTCTTGCCACCAGAACATCTAACTTAGAGGCCATGATTCATGAAGAAGCACTCTTGTTCATCTTAACTACACACTTAGTTTACTTTATAACCAGGAGAGAAACGAAGATTTTCAAAGAATTAATGCTTTTTCACTATATAATCAATAGAGCCCCCCCCCCCCCCCCCGAACCCATGGGGCCATGAATTTCACAATTTTGGAAAAAGCATCCTTGTGCATCATAACCATGCACTTAGTTTGCTTAAATAATACCCAGGAGCAGAGAAGAAGATTTTCAAAGAATAATGCATTTTCACTACAAATTCAACACACCCCTAGCTACCCTAACACTAAAACCCATGTCCCAGGGTCATGAAATTCATAAATTTGATAGAGGTACCCTCATCATCATAACTATGCACTTAGTTGAAGATTTTCAAAGAATTCACATATCTTCATTTTATTAATAAAAATAGAAACACCCCGAGGAACACCAAAACCTGAAGACCACAAGTTTTAAAATTTTGTAAGAAGCACAATTGTTCATCATAACTATGCACTTTATTTGTCCACTCAACACTAAGGATCAGACAGGAATTTTTAACAGAATTAATGCATTTTCACTACATTATCAATAGAGTCCCACCCTTACCACCAGAACATCTGACTTAAGAGGCCATGATTCATGAAGAAGCACTCTTGTTCATCTTAACTACACACTTAGTTTACTTTATAACCAGGAGCAGAAACGAAGATTTTCAAAGAATTAATGCTTTTTCACTATATAATCAATATAGAGCCCCTCAACCCTCCCAAACCCATGGGGCCATGAATTTCACAATTTTGGAAAAAGCATCCTTGTGCATCATAACCATGCACTTAGTTTGCTTAAATAATACCCAGGAGCAGAGAAGAAGATTTTCAAAGAATAAATGCATTTTCAGTATATAATCAATAGAGCCCCGCCCTAACACCAGAACCCCTGACCCAGGGGCCATGAAATTCACAATTTTGGAAAAGGCATCAATGCTTATCATAATCATGCACTTAGTTTGTTTATATAATATCCAGGAGCAGAGAAGAAGATTTTCAAAGAATTAATGCATTTTCAGTATAAAATCAGTACAGCCCAGCCCTACCACCAGAGCACCTGGCCCAGGGGCCATGAATTTCACAATTTTGGAAAAAAACATCCTTGGGCACCATTACCATGCACTTAGTTTGTTTAAATAATACCCAGGAGCAAAGAAGAAGATTTTCAAAGAAATAATGCAGAGAAGAAGATTTTCAAAGAATTAATGCATTTTCACTATATAATCAATACAGCCCAGCCCTACCACCAGAGCACCTGGCCCAGGGGCCATGAATTTCACAATTTTGGAAAAAGCATCCTTGTGCACCATTACCATGCACTTGGTTTGTTTAAATAATACCTAGGAGCAGAGAAGAAGATTTTCAAAGAATTAATGCACTTTCACTATAATCAATAGAGCCCCGCCCTACCACCAGAACCCCTGACCCACGGGCCATGAAATTCACAATTTTGGAAAAGGCGTAATTGCTTGTCATAACCATGCACTTAATTTGTTTAAATAATACCCAGGAGCAGAGAAGAAGATTTTCAAAGAATTAATGCATTTTCACTATTTGATCTATATAGCCCCACCCTAGCACCATAACCCCTGACCCTGGGGCCATGAATTTCACAATTTAGGTAGAGGGCCCAATGCTTATTACAACCATCCCAACAGTTTGACTGCTTGATGTCCAGGACTAAAGAAGATTTTTAAAGATTGCATCAATTTTGGTGGTTTTAGCCCCACCCCTGGGGCCTCAGGGACCATGAAATTCACAAATTTTGTTCCCCTTCACCCAAAGATGCTATATGCCAAAATTGGTTGAAATTGGTTGAGCGGTTCTAGAGAAGAAGTTGAAAATGTTAAAAAGTTGACGCACGACGACAGACAAAAACGGATAGGGTGACCTTAAAAGGAGAGTACGATGGCGGTAACTGTTGGCGGATCAAGTTACTGGCAAATTTTAATGAAACTGACAACAAGCAATCGTCAATTATTGGAAAAAATGTCAATAATGAATTATGTAATGAAAACTTGATTTAAATTAGACAGAAGAAATAAGATATGATTTCTGATTAAAAAATAGAATGTGCAAATCGTTTTCGCCATTATCCGCTCTTATAGTTGACAGAACGTTAGATGGCGTCGAACCCGATGTTAAAAGAAAAACGAAGCGACTGGATATAAATATAATGTTTTTTGATGTGAATGAGCAAGAAAGTAATGGTACAGCAATTGATATCACTATAAGTTGTGAATATATCGAAAGACTATTAGTAATTAAGTTGTGCTCATAAATTTACCAGTAAAATGTGCATATTCGCCACTGAGAGCATCATGGCAACGAACCCGAAGTACAGTTTGTATATTATAGAAATAAACTTGCTAAAGAGAAAATGTCAATTAATGAATATGGTGTTATTCAAGAGTGGTTCATTCTAAGTTTTCACATTTTACTAAATCTTTTAAAATTTGTACTTTAATCATTTTTTCTGCATACGGTGTTCTGTGTTAAATACTACCCTAGACATATTCATAAGGTTTGAAGGTATATCTACTTCTGCTCCTTAATCAACTACCGGATTTGAACAAAGTATTTTTTCGTGTTATAAGCCTGCAATTGCATGCAAACGATAAATCACTAGGATATTTTGCATTGCTTTTATTAGGTAAGGTTAATGCCTGATTGATTGATTAATATATTTTTGTATTGTTTAACGCTTCAGCCATATTTCGGCGGTAAAAATATAACGCTCCATGTCGGGTTTTGAAAATTTTGGAATTTCTATGGCGGCCCCCATTGTGCCTACTCTTTTTCGAAAACCAGAGAAACGGTCTTTCACGTGCCAAGGGGATGTAATCCTTGACATGGGGCACCATTTTACTCCAATCCGAAGGACTTTAAATTTAAAAATACATGAAAACAGTTAATGTCTGATAAAACGTTGCTGCAGAAATACAAAATAAAGAAAAACAATACATAAGGATACATTGGAATAAGTTTTTAAGGTTGTTTTTTTTAAAGCTATACTTGATCGACTATCTGAAATCACACTGACGTATGGCAACTTATTTCGAAGTTTAGACTTTCTCAAATGCAAATCAAATATGTTGGCACCCAAAGTAAGGTCTTGTCTCGAGGACTATACCTGTGAAATATGAAAGCCTTAGCAGTAACCATTGAAAAGATATGGGAAAATGTAAAGTTTTTCAAAAGTGAGTCCAACATCAAGGTCAAAATTAAAGGTGCCCAAGGAAAGGCCTTCTCACAAGAAATGCACATGTGAAATATGAAAGCTCTGGCACCAACTGTTCAAGACTTATGGCCAAGGTTAAAGTTTTTCAAAAATTGACCAAACTTCAAGGTCAAAGTCAAAGTTGTTGGTATCCAAAGTTAGGTCTTGTCACAAGGATTGCATATATGTATGTGAAATTTGAAAGCCCTAGCACCAACTGTTCAAAAGTAATTGCCAAGGTTAAAGTTTTTCCAAAAGTAGGTCAAAATCCAATGTAAATGGACTAAATATTTTTGGTATCCAAAAGGAGATCTTGTCACAAGGAATACAGTCATGTGAAATATGAAAACCCTAACACCAACTGTTCAAAAGTTATGACCAAAGTAAAAATTCTCCCAAAGATTCAAACTCCAAGGTCAAGGTCAAAGTTGTTTGAACCAAAGGAAGGTCTTATCATAAGGATTACATGAAGTATGAAAGCCTTAGTACCAACCCTTCCAAAAATATGGCCAAGGTTAACAAGTTTTTTAAAAGTAGGTCAAACTCCTAGGTCAAGGTCAAAGTTGTTGGTATCCAAAAGGTCTTGTCAGTAGAATTGCACATGTAAAGTATGAAAGCCCTTGCACCATTCGTTCAAAGGTTTATGCCAAGGTTAAACAGGTCGGGTACACTACCTTATATGGAAGGCGCTTTTCAACACGTGACGATGTTTTCGACAAACCCATTCTCCAATCAATTGAATGAATCGCAAAGCATGACGGTCCACTACGTGTTTACGATCCAATAGCGACATGTGGTTTTTGTCGGTTTACTGCATAATATTTACCTGGTCACCGGAAAAACCGTGAAGTTTCCTTTTTACTTCAAAGGCTGAAATTGAAAGATTATATTCCGAAGACATTGTTCCATGCTCACATTTAATATTTGAGTTGTTTTAGATGATTAATAGTTGCTTCAAATACCGTACAAACACTTTGATGTTTGAGTGTACATAAAATTTTTGTGATGATATCGAGGAGTTAAATAATAATTGCGCACCTTGTACTGCTGTCTAAAACTATGTACATGTACATCACGTGAAAAAAGCACACCCGATGCTTTATCGATGTTTTGTAAGTTGATACATGTATAAGGCTTCATAAAGCAAATTTTGTAAATGTGAGCATAAAAATGAAAGATTATACATCATTTTTAATATTTCTTTCATAAATCTCAAAAAAAAAAAAAGAATTGAAATTTTCAACACAACTGAGTACTTGTAGTAGCCCATAATGCATTGCGACTCATTCATCAGTGGGTAAAGTAAACAGATAGCTAATTTACATGCAAATTTATGCTGACGTCAGAAAATCTAGTGATCTCGACCTGTTTAAGTTGGGTAGAATTTTGCAAAACTGCGTCAAACTCTAAGATCAAGGTCAAAAGGTCAAATAATATGGTACCCAAAAAAAGGTCTTGTCACAAGGAATACACATGTGAAATCTGAAAGCCATAGATTCAACCAATCGACAGACAGACAGACAGACAGACGGACAGGGCAACATCTATATGCCCCCGAATCTTCGATTACGGGGGCATAAAAACATAGCCTCGTTATTGGTGTTAAGGGGTTATGAAGAGATGTATCCATGTTTTCAACACCTCACGTCCCTATGAATATATACACGCTGCAACTTTCTTAATTTTTTATGAACTGTTTTACTTACAAAAATTTAGAATTCATTCCATGTGAAAAATGTAAAGAAAAACTCTTAAACGATCACTCTATAAACACAGTGTACACTGATAGCGCAGTCAAACAAAAGGGTAAAAAAGAAAAATCATCTAATTTTTCTAGGAACAAAAACGAGGAAGTATCATGTCAATAGAGGATATTCAATGTTTTGTAGATGAATATAGAATTTATTTCACGAGTGGAACAGGATTTTTTATATTTTCACGAGTGCGAAGCACGAGTGAAAATATCAAAAAATCCTGTCTCACGAGTGAAATAAATTCCATATTCATCTACAAAACATTGAATTTTCTGTTTATTACATTTTCTTAGATTTTCCATAAACCAAAAAAGGTCTATGGATTTCTTTTCGTAACACAGTGTCATAGACTGTGACGTCATAGTTGAGCGGTTGAGACGTCATAGCTAAGCGACTGCGAGAATGAGAAACGTTGTAAACATGAATTTTTAACGACATATTTGGAAAAAAAAACTTTGGCAGTATAACTATTAGTCTCTGTCGGGATGGCTCATTATCTCTATCCTATAACAGGCAAGGGATTTTTTTAAAAACACTCATCGTGAAGGGAAGGAAAATTGTAAGTTTTGCCGTACTTCTGATATTCTCACATTGTGAGAATACCATTTTTGATGTCCTTTTACACTGTGTCAGAATATCACTTTTATTCAGTAAATACATCAGAGTATTTCACTGTCGAAAATGTAATAAATCGAATTATTTAATATTTATCACATAGGATGATATTCATATTGTATAATTGATTAGATACGGAAGTCTAATAGTGTGCGGGAAATAAATTATTTACTGCTGCCAGATGATATAATTCTCTGTCTTGACAACTTAGGGCTTCCGTGTCTAGACAAATCATTAGGTGTAAAGAGAAACAAATTGTATGATTCGTCAAGGTCCAATCAATTTTTTTTTTCAATTTGTATAAAACTTTTATTTTTTGAAAATTTACATGTAATGTTATAAATACTGAATATACAGGGTGGTAGTTAATATTTAAATTGAATTAAATTAATTAATTATTTATTTAAATTGAGAAAACTGTCTTTCATATGAGGTCGTTAAAACAGTGATGTATTAAGAACCCCCAGTCTGTAAACTGCACACTGCACGATTTAAATTTGTTCTAAATCTGTGAAATTTTCAAGCAGTTAGAGCAATTTGCCCCTAGGTCTAAAACAAAAGAAATTAAATCTACAGTGTTATGCTCAATTTGTAATCAATTCAAGCATTCTGAACACTGTATTTAGGCCAAAATAAATTAATTGAACACTTCATTTGCATGTATTTTCAACACATAAGTAAACAACAGTGGTTTCTGTTCATCAATACTCCAATATCTTTAAAATATGCCCCCGTATTCGAAGATTCGGGGGTATCTAGTTTTTGCCCTGTCCGTCCGTCTTTCTGTCTTTTATCTGTTTGTCCACAAAAACTTTAACATTGCCCAAAACTTTTGATTGGATGGAGCTATGACTTTCATATTTCACATGTATATTCCTTGTGACAAGACTTTCTTTGGGTACCTCCATATTAGACCTTTTGATCTTGGAGTTTGACCCAGTTTTGCAAAACTTAAATAAACTTTAACCTTCGTCATGACTTTTTAACAATTGGTGCTCGAGCTTTCTTACATATATATACTTCACATGTGTAATTCTTGTGACAAGACCTTTCTTTGGATACCAACAACTTTGACCTTTTGACCTTAACTTTGGAGTTTGACCAACTTTTTAAAAACTTTAACCTTTGGTATAACTTTTGAACGGTTAGAACTAAGACTTTCATACTTCACATGTGTATTTCTTGTGACAAGACTTTTCTTTGGATACCAACAACTTTGACCTTGACCTAGGAGTCTGACCTACTTTTGAAAACCTTTAACTTTGGCTATACCTTTTGAACAATTGGTGCTAGGGCTTTCATATTCCCCATGTGTAATCCTTATGACAATACCCTCCTTTTGATACTAACAAGTTTGACTCTTTGACCTTAACCTAGGAGTTTGACCTACTTTTGAAAAACTTTAACCTTGGCCATAACTTTTGAACAGTTGGAGCTAGGGCTTTCAATCTTCACGTGTAATTCTTGTGACAAGACCTTACTCTAGATACCAACAATTTTGACCCTCTGACCCTGACCTTGCAGTTTTTCCTACTTTTGAAAAACTTTGCCATAACTTTTTGAACAGTTGGTAAAAGGGCTTTCATATTTCACATGACTGTATTTTTTTTTTTTGGAGAAGGCCCTTCCTTGGGCACCATTAATTTTGACCATCTGACCTTGACCGTGATGTTTGACTTACTTTTGAAAAACTTTCTGGTTTGTCGACAAACACCGACTTTATATCTTGTACAGTCAAGAGAAGCTATCACATTTGTTGCGATAGCTATCTTGACATGACGAGACAACCTACCTTGCATCATGAATAAAATAGCTTTATATACGATAGCTTATCTTGACTGAACAAGATAAACATTCGGTGTTTGACGACAAACCAGAAAGTTATCATGACTTGACGAGATAGTTATCTTGACTTGACATGATATGCTATGTTGACAAAACATTATGAGGATGGCATAAATATGCCACCATATGAAATAGAAAAGATCAATATATCCACCATTATACTGTACAATTTTCTTAATGTCCAAAAAGTATTTTGCTTTAGTGTATAGAGGGTCTTTGAGTATATGCGTGTTAATGCAATTCTTCTTACAAAAATGTAATAAACGGAAATATTGTACAGCCATCATTTTCAGTCCAGACATTTCGTTAAGCTACGAAATATAAACATGAAATCTTTAGATTTCAATTTGTGCCGTAATTATTACGCCATATTTCAAGGGACATCTTCCGCTAATAAACCTTTTGCTAACTATGCATAATGAGTTGATCGAATTTCTTTCCATAATGACCGAACCATTTTACCGATAAATAAATGTTATGTTGCGTCGCAATAGACTGCACAGTACCAAGAATAAAGATTTTTAACTAAATTATAATGTGCTATTCAATATAATTAAGTAGTGATGTGGGAAACGAAGTTTAGCAAAAATGCCGACATTAAAAGACTCGATCTAATTTCATAGAGCTATTCAAAAAGCTTTGACATGTCTAAATTACTCAGATGACAAGAAATAATTTCATATAAACTTCATTGATCAAACTTACACATAATTCGATCAAAATTGAATTTGTGTTTTTCGTATTTTTTTATCATTTGTTGTTTCTGCTTTGAGAGAGAGCAGTTAACGTAAATATATGTAGTAATCATTCTTTTAAATATTGATCAGAATATAATTATACCAAAATACCGGTTATAACGTTTATGAAATTTCCAACTGTAATTATGGACAGCCAATATTGCTGTGAAAATCCTCCAGATTTACTGTATATACTAATCAAACCTTGTTACCCGTCACTCGAAAAAAAAGCGATGTTCTTTACTATACGAAAATTTACAAGAGGTTTCCCTTGGTTATGCGTAAAGTTTTTCATTTAACACCAAGAATACTGAAACCTTTGCCTTCCACATAATTTTTTTCAACATAAGATGTCGCGTCAAGATAAGTATCTGGTCAAGATAACTTGCTGGTTTTGTCGAGTTATACCAATTTCTTTCTCGTCTAGAGAAGCTATCACATTTTGTTATGATATCTATTTCGACATAACGAGATAATGTATCATGACTAAAATTATTGTGCTGACGAGTACTGCCTCTTCATAATTGCAGTCACGATAATTGTATATACATGTACATGTACATATATATAAAAAGATGGCATTCTACGGGTGCCTCGGTCATTTCCAATGAAATACGCGGATCACTTCTATCAAATTGTTACTCTTTTAAGTATTACATGCATTATTTCAAAAGAAATTCAGTTAAAACCAATGTGTGTTCAAACTATGTCCATGTTTTCCTTAAAATTAATTACAAGTAAACTAAACCCATGAGTTTTTACTTATTTGCATGTAATATTTGCAATCATTAATTTAATAGATTTGCTATTCAATTACATGTAAATACATGTTTTTTTTTTTTTTTTTTTTTTTTTTTTTTTTTTTTTTTTTGGTTTATCAGAGATCAATACTTGGCTATGTTACATGTATTATTACAGGTATTTTTTAACAAATAAATGACTCTATGTATTAATTGTTTTATTTATGCCATACCAGAGAAGAGTAATGGAAATGAATTAAGTAAATGGGTTATTTTGTTTCATATTTAACGGAGAAAGTGTTCAGAAATGTTTATATAACAAGAGATGTTTGTGAAACATTTATCCCCCCCCCCCCCCAATAACTGGAATTTTTCGAAGTCCAAGGGGCATAACTCTGTCAAAAATTGCTCGATCAATTTTAGTCATAATACGAGATAAATTATCTAATTATGCCGAGATAGCTATCACAACAAAATGTGATAGTTTATCTTGACTAGACGAAGATAGAAGTTGGTGTAACTCGACAAAACCAGCAAGTTATATTGACATCTTGACCTGACACGATATCTTATATGGAAAAAAGTTATCTTGATGGCATAAATATGTCACCATATTGCTTTTAAATATATTGAACCATTTTGAATGTCAGCTGCTTAAGCTGCATTTCCAGTAACATCTTATAAATCAAGCACAAGGAGTATATCTGCAATTTTCATAATCAGATGTAGATGTATCATTAGAATGGTGGGTTAGAACTTGTGATCAGTATAGGAAACAGTATAGTTTACTCAGTAAACAAAATTTTGTGTACCAAGCGAATAAAAAGGATAGAAACCTGTTTATGCCTTTCTTTCCCATTGCTTATTGTAGTCAAAGGAAATAAGTTCTCTTAACAAGGAAGAATGGTTTATGGAGGACGGCAACCTTTGTTTTGTGAACCCAAAAATTCATAAACAATGTTTTTGTTAGATGGAGTCAAACAAAATTAATTGCTACCAATGGTAATGTGGTTTCTCTCATGAGTGGCATCAAGCAATTTTCAAGCGTGTAATGTTCCTCTCTTCAGCTTAATATTGAGGTGTTCCATGGCGAAAACTGCAGCTGTACGGAAGTTGTAATTTGTCTATTATCAATTATAAAATACTGCTTTCTCTCTGTGATTTAAAAAATGGAAGAAATATAACATTTGCAAGAAAAAAAACATAAATACAAAACGAACAGTAAATCATTAAATTTTGTGTTTTCAACTATACAATATTTTTGAGCTAAAAATTGTGAAAGTTGCACGTTTTGTGACATGTAATGTTATTATACAATGTATTATTTTTTTTCTTTCTTCTGTTTATTTATTAGAATTGTTATGGTGCTCTCAAACCTGTCAATTGTTTGTAAATAAGACAACATATCATCGCCACAGATTTATTACAGCAGCTGACGATTACGATGACGATCGAGTGATGAACAGAATGAGTAATTACAGAAACAATAATATTAATAAGAATGGCCATTTCTCATTCTTAAGTACCTTTAAAATGGACGATGCTGGTAGGATATTGATCTGTGTAACATCTTTATTTACACAGAGCAATTATCCTTCCAAAACTATTGCAATTAGTTAAGAAACATACTGCCTTTGACATATTGCTCATCTTACTCGGAATGGATAAAGCGATAAAGAACTAAAGCATGTTAAACTAGCAATATTCGATCGTTTCCATTTTACTGTATACTTTTCTGTTTATACTGTATATTTTTCTAGCTTATTCTACCATTTTCCATTTGAATTGAATAATTTTCGATTTGTGTAGCATAATTTTTCTTTTGTATTGTATAATTTTCCATTTGTCTTCTATACCATTGATTTGTATTCCATAATTTTCTATTTGCATTGCATAATTTTCCTTATATTGTATAATAACTATTTGCATTGCATAATTTTCCATTTGTATTGTATAATTTGCATATTGTATGATATAATTTTCCATCTGTATAATAACTTTCAATCAGTATTTTTTAATTTTTTCATTTGTGTTTTATAATTTTCCATTCATATTCTATAATTTTTCATTTGTATTTTATAATTTTCCATTTGTATTGTATTATTTTTCATTTGTATTGTATAATTTTCCAGTTCAAAAAAGTAAACACAAATGGAAAATTATACAATGCAAAGGAAAATTATACCATACAGTTCAATATTATACATATGTAGAATACAAATCAAAAATATAGCATTGTTACAACGCAAAATGTAATAACAACGCAAAATGTAATAAACCGGGATTATTACATTTTGTGTTATTACATTTTGCGTCGATGACAACGCAGAATGTAATAACGCCAAATGTAAAACAGACTTTTTAGGATTATTACATTTTGCGTCGATATCAACGCAAAATGTAATACTAGTAACACGATTTTTGGATTATTACATTTTGCGTTGTTACATTTTGTGTCGAGATTAAGCAAAATGCAACAATACAAAATGTAGTAATACACTATTGTCTGTCAGATTTAGAATAATTTTCAATTAAGTAGTGGATGAAGAAAATAAACGGAAAGAAAATAAAACAAAAGGATTAATAAACATATACCGTATAACGGGTATTTTCTGCCGTTGTCCAATTTTTGCGGAATTTTGCGGATAGGACAAATCCGCAAAAATTGCAATCGCAAAATATTTTTTTCAATATTCATTCAGGTATTTTGTACATGCAATTATGATAAGTGGTGCGTATATTTGGCAGGGTTCTCATTAACGTAAGAAACTGCGTACTGGACACCGCAAAATTATTTGGAACGCAAGGTTTTTAAAATCGATGCGTCCGCAGACTCATGAGTGGCCACATCTTCGTTAGCGAAAAAATTCGGGTGTCATCGAATTTCGAAGGTTTTAGATGTCAGGATTTGTCCAAAACATATTGAATCAATCCCTTCCTAGCTGTAAATAATATCAATTAAATAAGTTGATACAAAAACATCTTTACTTGTACCTATTTCGCAATTATTAGTCCAAACACCGATAGCTGCAAACAACACATAGTAGTTTTTCTTTTTTAAACATGTGTTTTATATTGAGACAATAATTACTGCTTGTATATACACAATGTGGCTCGATTGTCTCGTGAATTTCACCTAATGCATAAGACTGACAGGATTAGTTACGCCTCAATGCTCATGACACCTGTGATTGTTAACCGTCAACTTTTGGGTACTTCATTATGCAACTGTTTGTTTTAGCTTAGAATATAAACACCAAATTAATTTTGATGGCTGTTAACTAGAAATGTATTTTAGAATATGGCTTGGATGCATTTATTATCATTATCTACATATATTTAAATACTAGTATTTTAATAGATCGCATAAAACGTCTGTTAGAATAAAGATTTGTATTGTTGTTTGGGTGGAATGACACTGCATTAATTCATTTCAATTGGTACTCGAAATATTTTTACAAAAACTAACTAAAAGATAGTAGTTTAATTAAGCATAATAGCTTAATAACAGTTTTCACCTTTGATCAATATGTCTCAATGAATTTATAAAACGTAAACATAATAGCGTTCTGATAATTCATAAAGTTTAGTGCATGATCATACCCCGTAAATAAATTTTTGCGGTATAGTGCAACCGCAGAAATTGAAAACGCAGAAATTAATTTGCAACCTTTTAGGGGTTAAATCGCAAAAATTTCCAACCGCAGAAAATACCCGTTATACGGTATGCTAATTCTTACATTAGATCTGATTTCATCATATATTGATTTCATTAGCCATTTAAAATCGGTTGATATCAAATGATAGGTGCTGCAAATTGGAAACAAGCGTGCACACGAGTGTGTTTGTGTGTGTGTGTGTGTAAGGGGGGGGGGGGTATTTCGTTGATCAGTGTATCAGTTGAGTTTGCTTTTGACTTTTGACAAGCACATGCATTAAATTCAGAAAAGAAATCGATCTATTTTTTACTGGCAGGTGTAAATATAGCGGAAAGGGAGTTTCTTGACAATTAAATTTTCATTTTGTTTCACAAATCATGTGCGTTGCAGACCACCTAAATAAAATTCTCTCTCTTCAATAATAAAATGGATAGTTTCTGCATGCCCATAAAAATACAATGTGATCAACATACGAAGTAGCCCCTACCCCCCCCCCCCCCCCCCGGCTTCTCCTCGCCAGACACACATATGTAGTTCTAATTTGCTTACCAATGAACACATGCTCGTCATATCAAGAACTTTTAATAGACTCATGGTCAATCTTTAGTAATTAAAATGTCAGTGAAGGATATATAATACAGACTGATTTATAAATAGACATGTCAATCAAAGTTAAACTAATGTTTTATAAGTATTAAACAGAGTTTACAAAATATACAATTAGATTTAGTAATGTCCATAAAAGCTGTAACGTTTGTCTTATAGTCATAGGTCTGTCTCTTTTTTTTAGTAAAGTGAGTTTCCCTATTGCAATATATTTAAATCATTTTA
The DNA here is from genome assembly GCF_033153115.1 of Saccostrea echinata. NCBI lineage: Eukaryota > Metazoa > Mollusca > Bivalvia > Ostreida > Ostreidae > Saccostrea > Saccostrea echinata. The sequence continues at coordinate 17,612,874 of NW_026889751.1, read as the reverse complement.
AATGATGTTTTGCGTTGAACAAAATACAAAAAATAATTATGTTTTGTTTTATTACATTTTGTTTTTTTACATTTTGCGTTGTCCCCAATGCAGAATTTAAGTAACGCAAAATGTAACAACCAAATGGCATTATTACATTTTGCGTTAATCCCAACGCAAAATGTTATAACGCAAAATGTAATAATCCAAAAATCGTTTTATTACATTTCGCGTTATAATATTCTGCGTTGATCCTGACGCAAAATGTAATAACGCAAAATGTAATAATCCCAGTTTATTACATTTTGCGTTCTAACATAGCATACAACTGAAAAATTACACAATACAAATAAAATATTATTCAACACAAATGAAAAATTATACAATACACATAGAAAAATAAACAATACACATAGAAAAGATCGAATATTACAACTTTTGACATACCACATAAAACAGTTAATCGTTGTTCATGACATTTATATTATATGAAAGCACTATATGTAAGCACTAGAAAGTTCGTTTACGTACGTTTAAATAATAAACATAATTAAATGTATTCAATTTTAAATTTCTTAGTTAATATAGTAATAAAACGGATTAATTTCTTTCTTTTGTTACTACATGTACTTCTTTGCCTTGTGGGACGGATTTTAAAATGTAGTATCTGTACCTTCACCAAACGCTCGGCATTATATATGGAATGACTTCCATCGTTTCTTAAAAGTTTGCAAAGCCTTTATTATAAATCTTGCTGTATTATAAAAAAAAAAACCCTTGTGATTTTACTTCCTGGTTATGTCGATATGTCCAGTGATATAATCTTAAGCCCTGAAGGTGATAATAAGATGGGTAAAATACAGGAAATGTTTATTTACTATAGTCTATTTACCTCCAAAAGAGAGAATGTTAATTAAACGCAACCAATAACCTGTTAACAGCTTGCTAAAAAACACACAAAAAAGATCACGATGTAGACAATAATATCGTATAAATATATCTAGTCAGAAAATAGATCTCCTTATTGGCTCAAGGACTTAAAGTGCTGAAGTACATGTTTTGTCTGAGAATCTAAGAAGTGTGTATAAAGATACATGTACATGACTATTGTACATGTATACAACAGCTGAAAGCTTTGATAAATAATTTTGTAGATGCCATCTATATGTGACGAATTCCAAAATTGGTAACTATTTGTTTTCACATTTGATAAAAAATGAAAAAATATTAATACCATTAAAATGCCTTATTTACTTTTGCACTGATTTGATTATATTGTGAAGGCTTATTTTGGAAATATAGTGTCCATCACCAGTGCGAGTTATTATCCGAGAATTTTCCCAAGCTTGAGGTCCTTATATTTTGTTAAATTTTACTTAAGGCTTGCGGAGAAGATAAAAAAATAAAAAGGACTCGAGAAAACTGGCTACTAATTACGAGTATTATTCCGACATAGACTTGTACAATATAGGTTCACTTTGAAACGCGGGGAGTAAAGCGGCCAGATTCAAAATATGAACAAAAAATCAACTACCCGGGAGTGGTAAAACGCACTTGATAATTGGAGAATTTTTATTTGCATAAGGTTGACATTTTAAGTTTTATCTATGTTTAGTGTCCACCTTAAATTTTGACACCCTAGATTAGGAAAAAAAACCATAAACCTAATACTCCTGAAATTGTCTTTTAAATTAATTTTTATAAAGCGTGTTTTATTTTTCAGGATGTCCGTTTTTTGTGGATAGGTACATGTAGGTAGAGTTTGGAATGAGATGTGGACGCTAAACAGATGAAAAGGATGACTGCACTTAACGCCGGGTTTTGGGTCTTTTTCGGTCGCTTCTGTTGCTTTTATATCATAATCTTATTTCATTTATATATATTTATGAAAGAATCCTGTCCATTTCGAGCCGAATTTTAATATTAAAATGATCTTAGACTGTGATGCAATAAAATGATTCTATGTTTTCTGTCCTTACTCTTTCCACATATAGAGAATTTACACTTACCTGCCCTTGATTAAACATTAGGTATGCATGAGAGGTGGAGCTAATATTGTAATAATGGGTCTAAATTGACATGTATTAAAAAAATACGAGATCACTCTTTCCCATTCCCTCTTTATTCTGTATGGCACAAGTACACTATTTTCAGAGGTTTCAAAAACAAAATTAACAATATGAGCGACGTCCATGTAAGTAAAGAATCTTTTAAATCAATGCCTAACAATTTAACGTGTTCGAGTACTTTGTCCTTAGTTAGCACAAAACATGCAACTTTACAAGTCACGTGACGGAATTTAGTATTCACAGAGTTACCTGAGGTAAGAAATCACGTGGTGAATTATAATATTCAACGTGTCACAGCCCTTGGTTACAATAGAGAGAGCGAATGTAAGAAGAAGCAGTTTTTTCTCGTTTAAACCATGAGCGCATGTTTGTCTATTAATTTCCTTTTGACACAAAATTGTTAATGCAAATATACAACTACTATTAAACGGAGAACAATAGACAAACATGCGCTGACTAGGTATAAAGTCAGTGAAAAAGTGGGCGTCCTCATTATCGTACGGAGATTCAAGAAATTGTGATGACCCCCGCCTTAGAAAACAGCTTCGTACTTCGTAAATACGTACTTTTATTTAATGTATTACATAAAGTTGTAGATTAGAGGTTGACCATTCGTGCAATTAAATGAAAAATGCTTGTTTTGAAAGTTTATTTTGTCGCAATTTTCGCATGTCTTTAAGTGCAGTCATCCTTTGGAATGGCCTTTTGCCAAAAAGACTTGGCAACACTTTTTTCGGTGCTTTCCTTCCTTTTGGACACTTACAGAACACAATCCGCATACTTGGGACATTTACAGTACAAAGATGTCGGCTCATGGCACGTGCCATTATCTTACTTTGGACGTGGAGTAAATGCATCAAATGTCAATTTTAATAGAATAAAATCATTATCTTGTGAATGTTAAATACAACCTCTGTTAGACAATGTTCGCACAGTATTAGGATATATAAGTACATGCACGCGGACAATAATATACAGTTACCATGAGAGTTCCCCATGTATTTAACAGCCACTTAATACCGTTTCATTATTAAATGCACTTTAGGTACGCTGCGAGAAATTTCTGTGGAAAAAATGTGAGCGCGTACTTCGTGGAAATCCCACGCGGAATTAGATGTGTCGTAACACGCCACGAATGCCCCCGCAGACAGCCAAAATTTCAAATTGCGAATTGTAAATTGCACGCTTGTAGCGGAGTTAATGATTCGAAATTGTAAATTTTTTAATCTTTTCCAAGTTCAAGAGAGATAACTGTCAAAAATAATCGGACCACGACAAAATTCGAACTTGACCTCTATTTTCTTATAAAATACCTGCATATGCAATTTCAAATTTATACATAGATTCCTACAAAAGTTAAAGAGCGGGAACTGAAAATTTCTCTCTTTTTTTCTAAGTTCAAGAGATACATCTTTGCCAAAAATCATTGGACCACGATCAAATTCGAATTTAACCTGTATTTTCTGATAAGATACATGTACCTGCATATGCAATTTCAACCTTATACATACATCCTTCAAAAGTTATAGAGCGGAAATTGAAAAATTCTAATTATTTTTCCAAGTTCAAGAGAGAAAACTCTGTAAAAAATCATCGGAGAATGACCAAATTCGAATTTGTCGTGTATTTTCTGGTAAAATACCTGCATATGCAATTTCAACCTTATACATGCATCCCTACAAAACTTATGAGAGCGGAAACTGAAAAATTCTAAAAAAATTTCTAAGTTCAAGAGGGATAACTCTGTCAAATATCATCGGACCACGACCAAATTCAAACTTCACCTGTATTTTCTCATAAAATACCTGCATATGCAATTTCAACCTTATACATACATCCCTTCAAAAGTTATAGAGTTGAAAATTTCTATTTTATTTCCAAAGTTCAAGAGGGATAACTCTGTCAAACTCATCGGACCATGACCAATTTCGCACTTGACCTGCGTATTCCTATGATGTATCCACACGTCAAATTTGAGTTGAATGTGTACAACTGTTGCCGAGATAATGATCAGAAAGTCAATGATGACGGAACAGGGTAACACTATATGCCCCAGGCCATTTTATGGCGGTGGCATAAAAAGTATGTCTACAGGGTATATGTCAAATGAAATCATTTTGCAAAACAATCGTTCATGTATTTGTTACAAATCATGTTTAAGGAACAAGCACTGAATTCATCATCGTTTCTCTGATAAATGTAAGAATTTTATTCCTAAATTACATTTCTGGTGTTTTTCACTGTTACTGTACTACTCTAAAGATGCTATATTTAGGGGTTACTAATTTAATATAATTATGTAGATTTCCCCGTATGATTCCAGATATTGGACAATTCAACACAAAATCAGTCTGAGACAAAAATCAAAGAACGAAGATGTTTTATTAGTTATCATATTATTTTATATCTCCCACCCTCGTTTTGTGAACTTACTTTTAGTTCAATTTGTCTAATAAAAATAAAATGTGAAGATAAGTGATCATTCTTAAAAGTCAATTTACACAATATAAATTATGAGCAGAGCCAAGACGGACCTCTGAAAACAGTTGGGATCATGTGCCATGGAGGAGTTACTCCGAGTTAGCAAGCGACATCAGTGGTATTATTAAAAACACATCAATATAATTATGCAAGACTTGTCAATGTATGTTTATTGTTATCTAAAAATTTAAATGTTCAAGTTAATGTATCTGACGCCTACTCTCAAAACATAAATCTAATAGTATTCACTTCTACAGAAAATATAGGTTAGGTGAAGCGTTCAAAATGTGACTGGTAGGCAGGGCTCTAATTGGCGACTAATTTAGTCGCCAAATATTTTTCTATAATTCGCCAATTTGGCGACCATTTTAAATTGGCTTGGCAATCGACGAATTCCGGAAATTTTCACATTTTTAATATTTTTCTGAAAAAGCGAAAAGAAATTTAAAAGAAGAGAAATTTTTTTAAGCAATGGACATGTCGTCTTTTCTTATGGGTCCCTATATTCTATTAATTTTTAAAGTTGGCGCCTTAAAAAATGGCCTGGCGACTAAAAATTTGCATTGACGACTAAATTTTTTTGATAAAGCGCCAGCTGGCGCCTAAATTTTAGAGGCCACTTAGAGGCCTGTTGGTAGGATGCGTCTTGGATGCAACATCATTGAAATGCAATAGACTTGAACTTAAATTTTCTATTATTAATGGGAATGGATCAATTCCAAAATAGGTTGCATGCAGCATGCGAAGGATGATGGTTAATTTGTGTTTCAGGATGAAAGGTGTATGCTGCACGACTTTGCAAGGTATCGGTATGACCTCTAGTTACTACTGGAACTGCTTCATGTATGTACATGTATGTAAATACCTTCCTGACCATGATCTAGAAAATACCGATTAGACACCGAATCTGAATCATGGTTGATAATATGCATGGTTATTGTAATCTTTTACGTAAATTTGGATTATTAGGCTATATGTAGAAATTATTACTACCGGGGAATGAACCTTCTAAAACAAGATGTGTAACACTGATGCCCCCGTATGGCAACTTATGGCGAACGTTAACGTTAAACTTTCTCAAATGCAAATCAAATATGTTGGTAACCAAAGGAAGGTCTTGTCCCAAGGAATATACCCGACAGTGTGAAATATGAAATTCCTTGCAGCAACCATTGAAAAGACACGGAAAAGGTTAAAGTTTTTCAAAAGTAAGTCAAACATCAAGGTCAAAATTAATGGTGCCCAAGGAAAGGCCTTCTCCCAAGAAATACACAGGTTAAATATGAAAGCCATAGCACCAAATGTTCAATAGATATGGCCAAGGTGAAAGTTTTTCAAAAGTAGGTCAAACTACATTTCTGAATCGTACTGACACTTTCAAAAGGGTAGATTCATTCAATTTTCTCAATGCTAATGCCGCATGTGTTGAAGAAGGATCTTTCTGTTTAGAAGTGGCAATTGTATGGGCCTCATCATGGTTCTTTGATTGTTCGTGCGCTTTTAGCGCGTCTATTTTAAAATTGTTCGTACCTGTAATCCATACTCTTGCTTGAGGATTTAAGCAGTCATTTTTTTCTCCCAATAGTCTTTGCACTCAGAACAATACATCTTCTCATCTTCTGACTTACATATAAGCCATTTTCGATCGTTTAACCAATGGTGTTTGAAGGACCTATTCCTCGTTTTTTCATACGCAGCTGCCGATTCATTTTTTCCTTGTGATTGTTGACTTTCCGTTTTTGGTTTCTTCCCAGGTCTTGCAACTTGTAAATATTTAAGTTTGTCAAACAAAATTACATACTCTGATGTATTTACAACATCCGTTACTACAAGGCACATGACAACACAGTTGTGCTTCTTATCATGATGCACTTAAAAAAGGTATTCTTTAAAACGTTTAACCGAGTTGGTGGTTGCGTTCATTCCATAAACAAGTCGGTCTACTAATATTCGCCTTGCTATAGACCGGACGAATTTTCTATAGATTTTGTCTATCGGTGTACCGTTAATTTCGCACACCGCATTACTAGAGCTCAAAGGCTTTTTCAGTTAACATCTAGAAACGAAAGTGTTACACAGAGACAAAATGTAATATATGAATTTATGACTGTGACATTTGACCTAAAAATTCATAGGGGTCTTCTCTACGTCATATGGGGTTTTGATTTAAAATTTCATTGAAAAAGGTATCTAGAAAATGTTAATTGTAAGTATGACTTTCTGACCTTTGTGATGGACCTTTTGTCCTCAAAATAAATGTCTGTTCTAGGCCAAAAGAATTTTATTGCAAAGGTTCAAAGGCTTTTTAAGATATTGCCCAAAAGTAATGTGTTACATTTACACGGAATGCAAGAATTTACGAGTATTCCCCTGACATATGGACCTTTGACCTCAAAATCAAAAGGGCTTTTCTTTAAGCCATAAAGAGTTGTGATTTTAAATTTCATTGAAAGAAGCTCAAAGAACATCAGGAAAATATTTGCAATGTAGGGATTCATAACTATATGTACGAGGGGTGATCAAAAAGTTTGCGAACTATCTCTATATTTACAAAACCACTATTCAGATCAGAATGAAATTTGGCATAAACGTTCTATAAATAGCAGATGCTACGTTATATTTTCTCCATGTTTGTGACGTCACAATGTGGACGTCAAAATATAGATGACTTCAATCGCAACTTCTCGGGCCTTTCCTACTAGGGGAAAAAACAACTTTCCGACCTTTTATGGAAAGACCCGAGATGATGCGATTGAGATGACTTATAACAAAAAATGGCTGACTCAGTTCTTCGAGCAACGAAAGGCTGTTAAGTTTAAGTATATCTTGGAAATTCCTTTGCAGTAGCATATAATAATTTGTACAGGTTTATGAAGATAAAAGACTTGCCAGAAGTTTAATCATTAATTGGATTGTTTCAGTGAAGGAAGGGAGATGGTTAAAAATGATGTTTGTTCTGGTGCCCAGTGAAAGTAGGCTGGGGAAGAGATGTGTCCTTAGTTGAGCAATTTGTTATATATGAGTTACAGTCAGAAATGTAGTTGAATATCTCAAGAATATTATAAATATTCAATCCCTAACATACCGTTTACTTTAGAATTTAAAAATATCAGATATGATAAAAATGAAGGCGCCCATTCTCGCACACACACCCATGTATAGGGATCTTATATATTAGTAGTAGTAGTAGAGTTAAAATTTGCTATCTCGAACATTGAAATTTGGGTTCCGTAGAATTTGAGATACCAACATCTGTATTTACCTGTACTATGCAGCCCTAGTTAGAATAATCTAACTGTGTCTCGGGTCAAGCCCTAACCGGATCTGTAGGACAATATAATTTTAACGATAGAACATTTTATCTATGTGCAGCCCATATTCCACACTTGAAATGTTCATGTTAATCCTTGTTATAGATACTTTAATGAAACACCCCCAATTTTACAAATTAAACAAAGGATCAAAAGTATTTTTAGGACATATATTACTCTTGCAACGTTCTATAATTCATCTTGATTGTTTAACATTTTATTTAGGGTCAACTAGAACTAAATGGCACAGAAGAAGTTTAAATTCCCACTATGAACGACTGGGAGGCACAGGGTACCATGGGATGTGTAACATTAAGCCGCAGTGTTCCTGATGTTACACCATTTTGCTGCAGGCAATCTTGAATAGACTGATGATCAGGAGATCATGTACAGAAAATCTCCAAACATTTCATAATTTAGCCAAAATATTTATTTTTCAGGCATAAACTTAATCCCAAGATTTACTAAAATTAAATACATGTAATTAAATAAGTGTATGGATAGCCTATAGCCTTCCTGACAATATATGTACATACTACAAGTATACATGAGTGCTACATACCTCAGTCAAAATATACAGTAAAAATCATTTTACCACTTCTGAAGCTTGATGCTATGGGTAAATAAACTTTTATTTATTTCAGCCTCTCCGATTGAAGCAGCAGATCACTGAAGAAAGAAATTTTAATGACTTCTTTGATAACCCCTGGCCAGAACCATTATAGAAATAATCATGGATTCCATGACAGGGACAGGAATATGGTCATCAACTATTGTTTAAATACTTCAATTTCTTGACTGTGGATCATGAATTCAATGAAATTGTATTGAAAATTAATTGAAAGCGAGATCAGTTGTACATCTCTTAATGAGAACATCACTTCTCTGGATACATTCTCTTTTACATTCTCAGATTTGTTAATTCAAAAAGATTTTAATTCTGTTTATTTTAAATTGGATTTCCTCTAGTCATTTTAATATTACAGGAAATATCGTAGCATCGTTTGTAATATGTAAAAAATAAATATACAACTACCTACACAATTTACTACAGCTACTAATCACAAGATTTTTGCATTTTGCATTCTCTCTGTAGAATGTACATGTATAAAGTAAATGAATTTATCTAAATTTACTTACGTTGTCATCGGTCATTTGCAAAATTATTTTGTTAAAAAACATTCTGATTGTACACATAAGTACTCTGAAGTTGACATTAAAAAGATGCTTGAGTTTCTGATTGACAATATCTATGTGGTTTTTGGAGACCAGGTTTTCCAACAATCTACTGGAATTCCCATGGGTACCAATTGCGCCCCGTTATTAGCAGACCTTTTTTTGTATTCATATGAAGCAGAATTTGTCCAAAATCTTAGACGTGAAAAGAAGAAAACACTTGCTGTGGCCTTCAACTCGACATTTAGATATATCGACGACGTATTGTCAATTAACAATGGTTATTTCCATTCTTATGTCGATACGATATATCCTGGTGAGCTTGAGATAAAAGATACCACAGAGTCTGACACATCTGTTTCATATTTAGATATTTTACTTGAAAACAAGCTAATTCAGAGAATTTGTTTCCCCCGCTTAAGGAAAAAAAGAAGAGGTAGAAAACTTTTGCGGATGGAGAAAGAAGAAAAAAAATAGCCATAACCTTTCAGCTTTCCGCCTTAAAGTCAATAAGTCTTTCTAAAGTTAAAGAAATTCAAGAACAACAGTTTCATTGCAAAAGCTTATTAAACAGAAAAACAAATTATTATCAAAAAACTGTATATGCAATATATATTTAAGACTTTTACCTCTGGCCTTTTGACCTAGAAATCGATAAAGCTTTCCTTTACGTCATAGGGAGTTCTGATATTAAATTTTACTTAAGAAAGCTCAAAGAAAAGTAAAGTTTTCTGGAAAATATTTGCAATGGAGGAAATTTTGCTTGACTTTTGCTCTTTTGTCCTTAATATCGATATTGGTCTTTTTAGGCCATAAGGAGTTGTGATAAAAAATATCAATGCAAAAGCTCTTTTAAAAACACTTAAAAATATCTTCCGGAACCGAAAGTGTTACACACAAACAGAATGAATGAATGATTTAATGACTTTGACCTTTTGACCTTAAAATCAAAGCGGTCTTTTTAGGCCATGAGGAGTTGTGATATAAAATTTCATTGAAAATCTCAAAGACTTTTAAAGATATCACCCGGAAACGAAAGATGCTCATCCATGCGAGTTCATAAGGAAATCAATCGCATTCCTCTCTGTAAAGAATTTAAAGGAAAAATTATTGGAAATTTATGTAAATATTTAAGGGATGTTTTTAAGTTTTGCGTGAGTTACCGGTGTTTTAATCACACAGACTTGTCACGTAGGCATATTTCATGACTGATTGATTGATTGTATGCTGTTTTACGGGACGTGTTTTACGGTTCGAGATTTTTTTTCACTCATAGAGACGTCACCATATACCGGTGAAGGGGTTCAAATTTAGAACTTTACTCGGCACTCAGGACCATTGAGCAGTGAGGGTTCTTTATCGTGCAAACGCCTACCGTGACACGGGGCCTCGGTTTTCAAGGTCTCATCCGAAGGACCCGCAACTTTCTCTTCAAAATGCCGAGCGCTTGGCGAAGGAACAGTTGATACCTATTTTTTTTTTACCGAATTAGGTCAGTCGCACACGACCTTCCGATGACTAGGCAAATTTCATGATGCGCGCTTGCGATTCATGAAAAATATGCCTACGTGCAAGTTTGTGTGATTGACACACCAATAATTCAAACTAAACTTAAAAACATTCCTTATATTTACATTTTAGATGACTGTTTAAAAGCACCAAAAATATACTTGTTTGAATTTCTCACGGCCCTATATCGTAACCGAAAAGTGATGGCGTCTCCGTACGAGTGAAAAAATCTCGAGAGGGCCGTTAAACAACAAACAAACAAACGGACATCATCATGTATCTAGTGTATTCATAGAGGAGTAAGTAACTCGTTCTTCCGTTTCGGAGTTTATTTGCAAAATTTATTTATTCACAAGTATAGATGTTTGAATTATTCGCTGCCCAATATCAGTACATTTTTATTAATGTCTCTATAGCTTATTGTGAGTCACTTTAGCGCGAGTTTCTCCATGATATTTCTACGCGTGAGTATAGATGAAAATGGCATTCAAATCAATTTCACAGTTGGCTTAGTAGAAAAAACAGCAAATGTAAATATTTCTATTTATTGGTTTATGTTGTTGCCTTGGTTACTAAAAATAGAAATTTCTATGAAATACTTTTAAAAACGCTACTCCTCCTCTAGTTTTTATCTGATTTAATATATGGTACACAAGCAGACTACACTAAGATATATAATTCTTTTTATATTTTTTTTTTTATTTTGATGAACGATGTTGCCATGGTTCACAAGAAATAGAAAATTTCTTTGAAATACTTTCAAAAGGCTCCTCCTACAGTTTTGGTCTTATTTTAATATAACTTGTCACACAAGTAGACTACATTAAGATACATAATTCTATTAATCGGTTTTTGATTTTGGTAAAGTGTTTCCATGGTTACCAAAAATGGACATTTCTATGAAATACTTTCATGACCCTACTCTTCCTATAGTTTTGATTTGATAATAATATTTATTGGCATGCATGTAGACTACACTGAGATACATAATTGTCTTTATCTTTTTGATGAACGATGTTGCTATGGTTGCAAAAATAGAAATTATTATAAAATTCTTTCAAAAAGCTATTTCCCCGACAGTTTTAGTCTGATTGCAATAAATCTTGCCACAAAAAAGAGACTAAAACCAAGAATCAGTATTTAGACAGTGTATTGCTGTTGCAAAGCTTTTTTTCTTCAGTTGTTATAACTATAAACCAGAAGAGCTACAGTCTCGTCAGAGATTTCTGGTTTTTAATCACACTCTAAAAATATTTAAATAGAAATTCACATATACATGTAGTTAATTCTGTGTATATTTTGAAAATTTACGATTCTCCACTAGCATTAATTAATTTATTTACTGATTTTTAACTAGCAAAGAAATGCTTGGATTTGGCATGTTTTTATTATTTACTAAGCAAAGACAAATTGTTTTACTGAGGCTATATAGTCTTGATGAACGCGTTTGAATTTTTAAATCAGATAATTCTGCGACAGTTTGTCTCCATTGCTTTCAGGTCAATAACGAGAATTACACAACAACAAGAGAAATGATCATTAACTTGTCGCTTAGAAATTAGCACTTCATCTGTAATTTTTGTAATTATTCAAGCCGATCTAACTATTCAGTTTATCATTATAATGCTTTTATGTGAAATTTACTAAGTAACATTGGGGAGGGGGGGGGGAGTAAATAAACAGCATTTATTTTCATATATAAAACGTGATTAATAAATGTCCCTACAAAAAAGGCTTCTGTAAACTATATGTGTAGTTTATGGGACGACCATTTGATTCTTATTAAAGAGGGGGCTGGCAGATTTTGGAAAGAAATAATCTTGTCTTGAAAAATTTAAAAGTAAATAATCTGAACCTCAACTGTCAAGAAAATAAATAATCTGACCTTGACCGTCACTAGCCCCCCCCCCCTTCCCCCACCGTACCTTTTCCCAAGCCTTCCCACTAAAGATCAAAACTTCAATTGTTGCATAGTAAATATGAACAAGTTTTATCTCTCCTCCTCTCAACATGTAATTTTTTGGTTGAATGTGTGGGTCAGATATAATTATAAGTCCAAAAACAAAACAATTTTGCAATTTCAACAAAAACGTAAAATAATACCAACAGTCGGTAATTAATTTATCAATCACACATAAATCAGCAGATTCGGTAACCTGCTTCTCAGATTGACTTTAAAGAAAGAGTATGCTAATCCAAAAGACGAAAAGGTCTTTATCAAATACTGCTTCATAAACCAGATATTGGAAATGCAAATCTTTCCTTATTGATGAAGCACGCTAAAGGTTTTTCCTTATAAACTGCGTTGTAGCTATACGTATCTGCGCTCATTTTTCAATATAGCTAAGTGTTAATCATGGAAAATGAATATTAATGTATAGGGACTCCATCATTACAAAATAATCACGTCCTAAAAACTACGGATTGAATCATTACTTGATACCCATTATCTACGTCATCAATTTGGTTTATCATTTAAATTCGTTTCTTGTTCGATTCGTGTAATTGTGATGCTTTATTTAATAAATGAAATATTTAATTTTAAAAAATTAAATGAACAGACAATTAACAAACATTACTGTTAATAATAATTAAACATTTTTGCAAATTAAACAGACAGATCTCGTAAGAAACTGAAGTTTAGGGCAAATGCTGATTATTTGAATAGAAATACAGTTTTGTCACGGCTTCACTTTGAAATTAGAAAAACAGATCTGTATTCAAGTTCAACAAATTGGATATTCATTTAATATTTTTAATTATTTCAATTATATTATTATTTCATTTTTTTAAAAAAAAAAAAATTAAAATGTTGAACATGAAATTAGGTTTCAAACACCAGCAAATGAACTACATGCAAGTCTCAACTTCTTCCAACAGTGTGTGAATAACAGAAACTCAATTATTGGCCAGACTCTGAAAAAAAAAAGATTCTGCGTGTGTACAAACCATTAACTGACTAAGAGAACCAAATTTTTGCTAAATATTTATCTGGTGTTTTATTAGGTAAACGTAAACACGCGGAGAAGAGCAAGTTTGTCTCTTGATAGAAAATGTGCGTATATAACAAATACAAATAGATGATGCCCAAATTTTAGTATTAAGCTTTCTTTAAACTGGAATATTGAAGACTGATTTTGCAAAAATAAATGTAAAACAAGAAATCCGATGAGAATGCACAGGAACCCATAACGCATTATTCACTTGCCATTTGAATTCCGAAGTAAATTACGAGACAAGACATACCAAGTATTTTACTTGATATTATATTTGTTACTTGATGTTTTATTTGTTGTTTACGTCTCTTGCAAGAAATTTTCACTTATATTAACCGGTGTAGGGCTGCAAATTTAGACCTCTACTCAGTACTAAGGGCTATTGAGCAATGAGGGTTCCTTATCGTGCCAAAGCCTTCTGTGACCTGGGATCTCGGTTTATAAGGTCTCATTCGCATTCGTAAGACCGGTGATTTTCATTTCTAGTGCCAGACGTTTAGCGAAGGAACAATCACTTTCTGTTCTTCAATACTTTCTATTTCTTGAAAGATTCAAGACAGTCCAATAAGTTACCCGTAATTAAAAAACTTCAATGACGTCACCCATTGTTATTAGTCTACGTATATCTTACCGATTCAACCAGCACTAGTTGGATATTTAAAGATCCAACTGGCCATCAGTTGGATATTCAAATATCCAACTGCCCATCGGTTGGATATTTAAATATCCAACTGTGCATACAAACATAATTTAGCAATGAAAAAAAAAAGAGATAAAAGAGTTTAAAATGTATTTCCAATGCAAATAAAAAACAATTACTCCGAATTTGTCACACTATTAGAATTCGTCCAATGCACACAGAATTAATCACTTTGCATTTATCACACCATTAGAATTGTGTTAAAAATGTACTTCCAATGCTCACAAAAATTACAATTCCTCCGAATTTGCACACTGTTAGACTCTTGTCGTCAATAAAATATCCAATACTTATCCATGGTTTTTTAACAGAATGTTTCCGGTCTTAGATTTTGAAAGTATCACATTTTGACACGCTTTTAAATACATTTTCACCTTGAACCTTAAACCACATCACTTCCTGTTGCTGAATATTATTTCAGGCCGGGGTCCGTTATCAGCAAATCCTCTCAGATTATTCGAGGTTCATCTCAGTTCTCATACTTTTCCAGCATACTTCCCAAAACAATTTAATAAATTGACAGCCCATCTATTTTTGATACCTTTTTTATTGCAGATCTTGATATGGAATATTTTCAAAGCAGGTTCCGCATAACAACGACAATCTTTTCATCTGTTTTAGCACTACTAGAAGTATTGTCCGAGTGGAACTCCATAAGATTCAAACATTTTTCCCCAACAAATCATTATCTTATATGTAATGATAGATTTCCAACCTTTTATCGTAATTCTGTAGTTTTCTTCTGCTTTCAGGTCAAAAGTATTCAGAACACTATCTGAATCGCTCTAATTTTACTTTGGATTTAAAACTTTTCTTCATCTGATTTCATGACTGTTCAGTACAATGGAAAGGTTTGAAATGACATTAACACCATGCAGTTTCATGCTCACTAGTCCATGAATAAAAGGGGTGTTCGATTAGGCTATTGTATTGTGTCACTGTTGGACATCTAAATCAGTAAATGGGCTAGATCCTATTGTATTACAGCAAAGTTGGATATATGAATGGGTAAATGTTTCTTTGGGGTCCACAGTAGGGAAGTTTTTTAAGTAAGATAAATAACTCGATAGTGTTGAATAGTTTAGAGAAAACATCCCCTCCTCGGGCCTTCGGCCCTCGGAGGGAATGTTTTCTCTAAACTATTCAACACCATCTCGTTATTTATCCATTACTTATCCAATAAGGTATAAAAGAAACTGTCCTTTATTAAAAATAATGGATAGTATTTATCAACTAACTGGACGGCTACAGGTAAGTTATTGGATTAAGAAAACACAAACAAAGACACAAATAATTATGCCCCCGTATCGAAAATTCGGGGGTATAAAGTTTTTGCCCTGTCCGTCCGTCTGTCTGTCTGTTTGTCCGCAAAAACTTTAACCTTGCCCATAACTTTTGATCGGTTGGAGCTATGGCTTTCATATTTCACATGTGTATTCCTTGTGACAAGACCTTTCTTTGGGTACCACCATATTTGACCTTGGAGTTTGACCCAGTTTTGCAAAATTTTACCAAACTTAAACCTTGTCCATAACTTTTGGACAATTGATGCTAGGACTTTCATACTTCACATGTGTAATTTTTGTGACAAGACCTTCCTTTGGATACCAACAACTTTGACCTTGACCCAGGTGTTTGATCTACTTTTGAAAAACTTTAAGCTTGGCCAAAACTTTTGAACGGTTGGTGCTAGGGCTTTCATATTTCAAATGTGTAATCCTTGTGACCTTTCTTTGGATACCAACAACTTTAACCCTTTGACCTTGCAGTTTGACCTATTTTTGGAAAACTTTAACTTTGGCCATTTCTTTTGAACGGTTGGTGCTAGGGCTTTCAATCTTCACATATGTAATCCTTGCGACAAGACCTTTCTTTGGATACCAACAACTTTGACTATTTGACCTTGGAGTTTGACCTACTTTCGAAAACTTTAACCTTGGTCATAACTTTTGAACGATTGGTGCTTCGGCTTTCATATTTCATCTGTGTATTTCTTGGGAGAAGGCCTTTCCTTGGGCACCATTAATTTTGACCATTTGACCTTGATGTTTGACATACTTTTGAAAAAACTTTAACCTTTTCCATATCTATTCAATGGTTGCTGCTAGGGCTTTCATATTTCACAGGTTTATTTCTCGAGACAAGACCTAACTTTGGGTAAAAAGATATTTGATTTGCATTTGAGAAAGTTTAAATTTTGCTGTAAGTTGCCATACGGAAGTATCACAGTGTTTCACAAACACATCTTGTTTTTTTAGCAATGAATCCAACATGTTTCACAATGTAATGAAATATATACTGCAAGTCACATTAACAAAACCTGAAACGTTGTAATTGTTCCAATAAATGATGAAATGTATATTCTAACTCGCAAGGAATGTCAAAACTTAAGTTTGAATTAAATATATCAGAATTCTATTGGAATGTAACTTGCACCCACGGCATACTCGAGGATATCATTTCTCCCCTTTAATGCCTTCCTGGCAAGAATCAATCGCTCTTTCTTCTTTCTCACTAGTACTCTGAATAATTTTTCTCACTTTCTACATTTTATAGGAATGCAAGTGCGTCTTGTCAATAATCTTTAGTTAGCTAGATTTTTTTCTGACCAGCGACAAAAAAGCTAATTATTTTGTTGATTTCTTTACATGTATCACCCAACATCGTGATGTCCTTAAGCATTAAAGCATCAATGTTGGGTACTGTGTAATATACTTTCTGTCTGTTAAAGTATGGCATATCAGAATTTTGTATGTATAACTTTAAAATTATGGGGTTTTTTATGCACTTATGAAATAAAGGTAGGCAAATAAAAGTTTTACAAACATAATATTATTAAATTACAAAGTTATTAAAGGTGTCTGTCTTAATTTTTTTTTCTTTTTTACAATTTTGTTGAATTAATTATTTTCCCGCCAAAACTCCGCTGAGCAACTGGTGCAGATCTATCTCATGACTGGTGACCAAAGACTGAATTTTAAATTTTTCTGGGGTGTTCGTCACTCTTGTCCCGTGCTGTGGTACCTGCAGGTTGTGTTTTCAAAGTTATTTACTTTGGGACTTTTGGGAATTTCAGTCATGGAATGTTTGACTTTTTGTTTGGTATTTATCTTGGAAGTTTGAGTATCGTTTCAGGATGACATTTCTGCATTTTTATATTTTCAGTTTAATATTCTTTTAGAGCAACACTGCACAAAGTAAATTTCCAGATTAATAATATTTACTGGATAGCTTAAATTCCATTATTTTGGTAAGTCGTTTGTTAAATGTATTTTCACTAATTTGTAAATGTAATATTGTAAATAATTTTAATTTTATAGATAAACTTTCATACTTAAATAGGTTCAGTGGAGATCACTTTATAAATTAAATTTATGAGTGTTAAAACTATCAAGATATTGAGTTAATGCGCCATGATACGTATTAATTAGTGAGAGACTATTTTATGATTAGTGTTTTGTATTATTATATGAACACGGGAGTATTGTATACAGTGCTAAGGTTTTGTACATTGGTTTTACAGGGCCAGATAGATAGATAGATAGATAGAGATATTTATTTATGCGGACAATGGATAATACAACCAGCTGAACCTTATGAACTGTGTTGTTTATTTCATACACAACCAAGGTTTACGAAAGAACACAGTCACTGTCCATTTATATTTTTGCTCTGTTTTCAGCGATAAGCCTCTTCTAAATCATGTAAATATTATAGATTTAATTACGGAAGTCTCTACATTCCCTTTGTTTTTCTGCATCCTTGAATAGCCTTGACGAAAAGGTGTTAGTTCGTTTTTTATTGTTTCACGTCCCTCTCGAGAATTTCTTTCTCATATGGAGACACCACCACTTGCCGGTGGAGAGCTGCAAATTTTGACCTATACTCGGCACTTAGGGCCATTGAGCAGCGAGGGATCTTTTTTCGTGCCAGCACCTACTGCGACACGGGACCTCGGTTTATACGGTCTCGTCCGAAGGACCGGTCTCCACTTCCCACATTGGGATTCGAATCTGCGACGTAAGGATTAACTCCTTACTCCGCGACTCTAGAGCAAACGCCCCAACCACTGCGCCACGCGGGTGACTGACGAAAAGTTGAGAAATATTTGTAAAACCTCCATCTTAAATTCTAACTTCATTATCTTGACAATCCTATGCTCAAAATCTAATGTACTGTATCACTTGAGAATGACATCTGCATCAGAAATATGTTTTCTCCATCAAAAGAGGACACGCTTACAACATTCACAATCACAAGAAATAATGTTCAAATCTCATGACTTGTGATTAATTATTCATTAAATAAAAAAAAAAAAAACACTTGTAAATATCCACTAAATTAACAGTTATACAATAAATGTAAGTTTCTTTTGATTGTAAGCAACCTTTACCTGGGACAGTCCAATAAGTAGACAATGCTTACTAAATACATTAGATGAGAAACAGTTCTAAATCGAGTACATTACGAACACAATAGAGTAAACTTTTTAAGAAGATTGTATGCCCCAAACTCTCTATTCTGTGAGAAGAAAGAACTAGCTATTGTCGGGCCTTACGGCCCTCCAACAGTTTCTTCTCACAGAATTGACAGTTTTTGGCCTATAACCTTTTCATAAAACAGCTTCATCAAACGATCTAATAACATATGCATATCTTTTTTGTAAAATGGTGTACAAACGATATTGTTAAGGATTTTTGAAGAAAACAAAATGTGTTTGTGAATCACTGATGCTCCCGTATGACATCTCGTGGCGAGGGTTCTCAAATGTAAATCAAATTCCAAGGTCAGAGATAAAAAAAAGTGTTGGTACCCAAAGAAAGGTCTTGTCACAAGGAATACACCTGAGAAAGGTGAAAGCCCTAGCACCAACCATTCAAAGGTTATGACCAAGGTTAGTTCTTCAAAAAGGTCAAACTATAAGGTCATGCTCAAAAATCAAATGGTGCACACAGGAAGGTCTTCTCACAAGGAATATACAACCGTTGGTCATGATCAAACTCCAAGGTCAAGGAAAAAAGGTCGTAAATTTTGGTACCTTAGGGAAGGACTTCTCATAAGAAATACTTATGTGAAATATGAAAGCCCTGGCGCCAACTGAGTTATAACCAAGGTTAAAGTTTTCCAAAAGTTGGTCAAACTCCAAGGTCAAAATTGTTGGTACTCAAGGAAAAGATTTCGCACAAGTAATATACCGTCACGGTAGCTCAGTCGGTAGAGCGCTCGCTCCGTGATCGGAAGGTCGTGTGTTCGAATCACAGCCCCGACTGACCTAAGTAGATAAAAAATAGGTGGGAACTGTTCCTTCGCTAAGCGCTCGGCAGTTTGTAGTAAATGTTGCGGGTCCTTCGGATGAGACCTTAAAAACCGAGGCCCCGTTTCAGGGCAGGCGTTGGCACGATAAAGAACCTTCACTGCTCAATGGCCCTGAGTGCCGAGTAAAGGTCTAAATTTGAAGCCCTTTACCGGTATTTGGTGACATCTCTATATGAGTGAAAAAAAATTCTCGAACGGGACGTAAAACAACATACAATCAATCAATCAATCGCACAGGGAATATACATGTGAAGTATGAAAGCCCTAGCAACAACCGTTCAAAAGTTATGGCCAAGGTTTAATTTCTCAAAAGTGGGTCAAACTCCAAGCTGAGAGTCAAATATGTTGGTACACAAAGCAAGGTCTTGTCACAAAGAATATACATGTGAAATATGAAAGCCATAGCTCCAACCAATCAAAAGGTATGGGCAAGATTAAAGTTTTTGCGTAGAAAAATTTATCTTAAATAAATTTTAGGCATCATTATAGTGCATGTTGAATCTCATCAAATATGTGCACCTTGTAGATGTCGTAACCTTATCTGCTAAGAAGTGTTTGTGAAACACTGATGGCCCCGTATGACAGCTTATGGCGAAGGTGAAAGTTTCTCACATGCAAATCAAACTCCAAGGTCAAGAACAAAAGATCAAAAATGTTGGTACCTAAAGAAAGGTTTTATCTCGAGGAATATACCTGTGAAATATGAAAGCCTTAGACACAACAATTGAAAAGCTATGGCAAAGTTAAGGTTTTACAAAAGTAAGTCAAACGCCAAGGTCAAATGGTCAAAATTAATGCTACCTAAGGGAAGGTCTTGTCACAAGAAATATACATGTAACATATGAGAGCCCTAGCACCAACCATTAAAAAGTTATGGCCAAGGTTAGTATTTCAAAAGTAAATTAAACTCCAATGTCAAGGCCATAAGATCAAAGTTGTTGGTACCCAAGGGAAGATCTTGATATAAATACACACGTGAAATATGACAGCACTAGCACCAACCATTCAATAGTTACGGCAAAGGTTAAAGTTTTTAAAAGGTAGATCAAACTCCAAGGGTCGCCCGCGTGGCGCAGTGGTTAGAGCGTCTGCTCTAGAGTCGCGGAGTAAGGAGTTGATCCTTATGTCGCGGGTTCGAATCCCACTATGGGACGTGGTAACCAGTCCTTCGGATGAGACCGTATAAACCGAGGTCCCGTGTCGCAGTAGGTGCTGGCACGAAAAACATCCCTCACTGCTCAATGGTCGTAAGTGCCGAGTATAGGACAAAATTTGCAGCTCTCCACCGGCAAGTGTTGGCGTCTCCATATCAGTGAAAAATTCTCGAGAGGGATGTTAAACAACATACAAACAAAAAAAAAAAAAAAAAAAATCAAACAAACTCCAAGGTCATAGGATCAAAGTTGTACCCAAGGGAAGATATTTTCACTAGAGATACACAAGTTATATATGAAACCCCTAGCACAAACTGTTCAAAAGTTATGACCAAGGGTAAAGTTTTTCAAAAGGAGGTCAAGCTTAAAGGTCAAGGTATCAAAATAGTTTGTATCCAAGGAATGGTCTTGTCTCAAGGAATACATCTGTGAAATATAAAATGCTAACCGTCAAAAGTTGTGGCTAAGGTTAAAGTTTCTCAAAAGTAGATCGAATTCCAAGGTCAGGGTAAAAAATATTTATATCCAAGGAAAGGCCTTCGTACAAGAAATACACATGTGAAGTATGAAAGCCGTAGCACCAATTGTTCAAAAAACATGGCCGAGAATAAAGTATGGTACAATTTCGCAAGAGTAGGTCTAACTCCAAGGTCAAGAGGTCAAATATGTTGGTACTCAAAAAAGGTCCTGTCACAAGAAATACACATGTGAAATATGAAAGCCATAGCTCCAACCAATCAAAAGTTATCGGCAAGATTAAAGTTTTTGTGGGACAAACAGACGGACAGGACAAAAACTATACATCTCCGAATGTTCTATTACGGGGGCATAAAAAACATTTCGTAGTGGTTATTGAGATCTGTAATTATTTATAAGGGACCTTGAATGAGGATAAGTAGAATTTGTGTTTTTGTGTGTGTGTGTGAGAAGTTTAAACGGAATGTTTCTAATGACCTTAATGTAGATTTTTAATATACTCACTGTTTGAAGAATGACTATAAACAAAAATAATCATGAACATACAGCTATTATTTCTTTTAAAACTCGCTTAAAGTCCTTTTCACACGTGTATTGAGTCATCACACATGAAAGGAATTCTTGAAACTAAGATATTTCCTTCCCTTTCATCAACTAAAACTTGAAAAAGAGATCGGAGAAAGGTGTCATTTTTAGTGCCCTTGAAAGTAACATTTTAGCGGCAGGAGCCTAAAAGTACCTCGGCGACATAGAGGGAGGGGGATTACCATGAAGAAATCTCCCCAGTAAAAACAGATGGTGGTTGATTTAAACGTACACACAAACACAGCTACATGTATAATACCAGTGGTTATAATTATTGGCAAGAAAACATGGAAGCTATAATGTTTCATCGTCCCATACAGCCACGAACAGGCTAGCAGATCCAAAACAACACGATCGACAACACGAGTGTTTTAAAAACTAGGATTCAAATAGTCATCGTCAATGGAGTGCAACATCATTGTGGGAGGGTTCAAAGAAGAAGAGAACAGTACATCTGTAAAGTAGAGAATGGATTATGTTTTGACTGTAACATATAGAGATGCTGTAAGCTGCATACATGTATTTCCAATCTTGCCAGGTACATGTAATGTTCCACAGTCTTAAAACTTCATGTAAAATCACATTCATTTGGTTTATCTGCTTTATAAGTATTTATATAAACATACCGGGGTATAGATTTATATCAGGTGTTACACAGGTACATGTACTAAACGTCATTTTTTCTTGTTACAAAACACCCTTAACTAATAAATGCAAAGGTACACATCTTTGATTTTTTCTAGGACAGTCATCTATATTTTCTTTTCTCGGAGATAATACTCTGCAGTCAATTATTTGGGTCTTAATTGCAACCAGAAATGCTTATCACGTGTGTAATTAATAAAATTTTCTTTTCAAGTTCTATCTATAATGGCTGCTTCAGAACTCCTAGAAACCGCTAAAAGGAGGTCGAAAGTTTACAGTCATCTCACAATATGGAAAGCCCTCCAACGATATAATTCTCATTTCTGTATAATTATGTTATAACGATCCTATTCGTTAAGCAGAGTTCCTAAGTCAAGCTGTGCAAGTTATTGGACCACTGTTGATATGTTCATTCAAGGTGATACAAGACATTCTCCGAAGTTGTTTTCCCGTATAAGAACATTCTCCGAAGTTGTTTTCCCGTATAAGAACATTCTTCGAAGTTGCTTTTCCCCAAGATCATCTTGTTTATACTGAGACGTCACTAAGGTGCTCTTTGTTTTTGCCCGGCGTCATGGGTCGGTCGTAAACTTTTGAACATCACTTCAAAAATCTTTTGATGATCTACATGGACATCAAGCAGTCAAACTATTGGGATATTTTTCCGGACTTTCGCCGACCACTTTTTTCAAGATATTATAAAACTTTAAATATCATATGGTTGGATTTTGTACTCTCATGATATTTACCAAATATGATAGCTCTATCTTGTATTTTGTGGGAGATACAATACCTGAAAAACAAAAATCGTATGGATTTTTGTTAAGAATTTTTATAATATATCATACAAAATTACTTTCATAGTTTTTAATGGTCAGGTAGACTTGAAAAAAAAAATAGATGAACAAAAATTAGACAAAGATACCTTATCTTTATACATTAAATGTTCTTGAAAGACCGAGAAAGCTAATGTGTGAGGGTATTTATTTAGGTGGTTTATGGATAAAGTTCGGCACTATTATTTCGTTTAGTCTGCATGGCTATAGTTATAAATTAGTGGAAGTACAGGAAAATAAATAGATCTACTTTTAAGTTTTGTTATTAAGTACTATACTCATTTTTTTGTTGATCCTTATCTTGCGTCTGGACACATAGCTTCATCTTTCAGATTATTTTGTTTTATTTAATAAATAAATTCTATGGATTCTTTATTATAAGTGCAATATTATACTAAGGTGACCGTTAAGGCCCTTTGGCCTCTTGTTTAGCTTAATTTACACAGAGATGGCGATAGTTGAGAGATTGTTGATCTAGCCATTGCCATGACCTCAGTAATCTCCAAAATGTCTCCACAGTCTTTACGGTTTCCTCAAAGTTTCGCAGTAAATTGCATCACATCAAACTCAACAAAATGAAGCTTGACGATACCATTCTGAATATTATTATTTTCAAAGGAAAACTTCAAATTTCCAAAGATATCTGTGGTCTGAGATAATTTCAAAGAACATAAAGTTATCTTTGAACTGCTTATTTGTCATCTGAAATTCAGTAACAGGGCCAATTTTGGTGCTAATCTAATTATGAAATTTGGAGGATAACGAAAAGTAATCAACCTCAAAAATCCATTAGAACAACACAAATTGGGAGCAGAGCAAACAAGGACCTCTGAAAACGTCAGGTGTGATCAGGTGCCATGGCGTTCAGATCACAATATGAAATCAGTACAGTTAATACAGATTGAAGGGGATTTTTTTTAAAATGGCACTTGTTATGTACATTCATGGTTGCATTGTCCATCATTGATTGACCGCATAATAAAAATGTAAACAGGAAGTTTTTAACCAAAAAGCAATTAAGGCACATGTAGTGTGACTGTCCTAGGAAAATTCAAGATGGCAGCCATGTGTACCTTGTGATTTGTTGGGTAGGGGGCTATTTTTGTGACATCAATTGCCTGTGGGTGATTCTTCCTTATTGCTCTAGAATGGGAATGTCCCGATAATTAACCTCGTAAAATAATTCAAGCATGCGAGAAGTTATTCTAATTAAAAACAATTCTTTGATCTGTGAAAAATACTTGATGATTTGTCACTGCAGGAGTTCTTAAAGTTAGTGATTTGTGAAAAATCATCGTTTGGTTTTAAAACGTTTTTAAAAGTTAGACAAAACAAATCTAAATGGTGCTTAACTATTGAAAACTTATTTTCTAACAGTGACAAAATAGAAAACGTTTCCGTATACTTGACAGCAGATTTTAAATTTCGATGTTGTTCATAATATTGCGTTTTTTTTTTAATGTAGGATTGGTGATTACTATTAGATAAACACGCCATAGCCCTTGTATTTATCAAATAAACAAGTTTTCATTTCATCACATCAATTTATCATGCGTCCGGTAAATTGGATGTCAACATCAGTTTTCAACCGAATTTACCAAATATTTATTAATTTAGCTAAGCCTTGCTGTGATACACAGAATTGAATTAAGATGTACAACTTAAACTGTTTGCTGCTGAAATTTTCTTAAATCTTTTAGTAGGTCAGACTCTGTGGAGACTCTAATGAAATTTTCTTAACGTTGGAGCAAGAACTCTCTTTTAATTTTACTTGAATGCAATTTTTATCTCTCAGTAGACGCATACTCAATGCTGTAACTTCTAAAATAGAAATCTAAGCATGTTTAATCAATTTTTAAAATCATTAACCGAGGAAGAGGATTTTGTATTTGGAATGCATGATACCATTTACATCAGACTCTCTTTTAGCTCTAGTGTGTGAATCAAAAAACTGAACAAGTCATATAGATATTGTATTAAGTAATGTTATTTGATTTCTTTCATCTCTTTTTTTGTGAGCAAATTATAGATTTTACATTGCAATCATACAGTGTAATTTCTATTTTTGCTTTCACTTTGTTCTTTTTCTACTAATAACATATTGGCATTCTTGTTTTGATTTGTACAAGTAGAAAATGTATTGAAGTAGAATGATGAAGAACTGTTAAAGATGCACTTAATTTTCAGTTAAAAAAAAACAATATTTGATTTACAATCCCTTTTGCATTCAAAATATCGTTTCTTTGGTTTACAAAAAAGAATTGGCTCTCTGGGGAACCGCCAGAGAAACCCGAAAGCTTTCAATTGGAGATCCAAGGGCTATTAACGCTCTCCTGAGTATATATAACTCTGTGAAGGATCCATGGAGTAAAAATCTAATAATAATAAAATGAAAGAAGCTGATTGATGAAAATATGTTGCCCAAAACAAGAGAAATAGAAGGATCGGAGATCAACACAATAGTTATAGTCAAGCCTTGTTAATTAGGACTCTTGTGTTCCCGAAGAAATTGTCCAGATTAATGAAGCGTTCGGATTTCTAAAATATACTTGGTATAATTATATAAATATAAATTGTTCCCCAAGGTGAAGTGTCCAGATTAATGAGGCTCCACTGTAGTCTGGTAATCAGCAAAAACTTAGAAAGTAGATATATTTACATCCCTGTATGTGCCAACGCCCACCATCATCAAACAACACAACAGTGCTTTTTAGGCTGTCCAAAGTTAATTGTATGTTTAACGTCATCCGCGCGCGTAGATTTCCGAGAAATTGGCACTTTGAGAATTCAAACAATCGATATTTTTTTAAAGTTTGTATTCCGGTTTGCTTATACTAAAAACCGCATTCCATGGCAATAGACAACATTTGGGTCCTGTATAAGGTATATTTGAGATCTGTCTGTCATTTATATATACTGATAGATTAACTAAAAATGATCATTAAAAAATTAGCTTACATGATGCGCAAATATTTACAGTATTATGATTAATGTAAATGAGTAAATCCTCATTTGTTGAAATTTTTATTCCTTCCTCGTAGGTTTTGAATTTTTAGGTGACGTTAAACGTAGAATTATCAATGGTATTTCCATTCTTCTGTCGATACGATATATCCCAGTGAGCTTGAAATACACGTAAAAGATACCACAGAGTCTGACACATCTGTTTCATATTTGGATATTTTACAAGAAAACGACGTTAATGGTAATCTAACAACCAAGCTTTATGATAAACGTGATGACTTTAACTTTTCAATCGTCAACTTCCTTTACTTATGCAGCAATATACCTTCATCACCTGCATACGGGGTTTATATCTCTCAGTTGATTCGACACGCAAAAGCATGCTCTACGTATGAACTATTTCTAAAACGAGGTAAGTTAATGACAAACAAGTTGATGAAACAAGAATATCAGCAGTCTCGTTTAAAGTCGTCATTTCGTAAGTTCTATGGCCGATACAATGACCTTGTCAGCGAATACAATTTATCATTAAGTCAAAATGCTGACTGACGTTTTTCATACTAATTGTTAGGCCATTATTTACACACTGAATTGTCGACGGATTTTTTCGTTATTTCCCGATCATGAGAAGGAGCACACGGCGGGTGTGACCGGTCGACAGGAGATGCTCACTCCTCCATGGCACCTGGTCCCACCTCTGATGTTTCAGAGGTCCGTGTTTGTTCTGCTCCAAAAGAACTATATACGGTAAGGGCGTTTTCCTGCCCCCATAATAGTCAAATTTTGAAAATCTCTTGAAATGAGAAAAAGTGCATATATTGTATAAAATAACCCAAATTAAGACAATATATTATGAAATTGGAAAAATTAGTTGGCTTTTCTTGTGTCTGTGACGTCACAAACTATTTGGATTTCCGTTATTTTTAAAATAGAGGCAAAAATGCACAGAGTTTGTTCAATTTTGACTATAGTATTTATAGAGCGCAAGCTTGCTCAGGTACCATATTCACATATTTCATTGATATTATCATTCTACACATTATATCAAAAGATCTAGTCTGAGCAGACCTGCGCTCGATAATTTCCAATCAAAATACCGACGTAAAATACGCTATTTTCTCTCAAAATCATTGCAATTTGGAATTTACGTCATTTTATTGACGTCATATCTTACTAATGATGTCATAGTTGATGAAAATATTTAATGCTTTGAAGTCTGCAAATATCCACCTGGTTTAGAACATAATTAAAGATTTCTCCATCAAAGTTTTATTTTGGGGGCAGATACTGGCCACTACAGAATATAGTCCTTTGTATTGTTTAATGGACTTATGAGCTTGAATACTGTTTGTTATCTCCATACATTTCATTTCAGCCAACCTTAGCATAAAACACAGTTTATACATAGTAAACCAAGCACATCCTCATACCATTGGCCTCTCTTCGAGGGACAGACGCAGAGGACGCGTTGGCACGATAAAGATCCCTCACTGCTCAATGGCCCTGAGTGGCGAGGAAAGGTCAAAATTTGAAGTCCTTCACCGGTATATGGTGACGTCTTTCTATGAGTGAAAAATTCTCGAATGGGACGTAAAAGAACATACATTCAATCAATCAATCTAATTACAAAGTCAATCCGACCATTTAAAAGCATATAGGTACTTTTGTATGATACATTAAAAAATCTTGTACATAATACTTTTATACGATTTCTCTCAGACAGAGTGAAAAAAAATGAATGCTGTTTGAACAAGGTGATGGAATGTGTAACCTACACAAAGATATATACTTCATGGTATTAAGTTAGGTTTGTTTCAGTTCACTGCAAACACTAAGCCACAAACAATGTAATTAAATATGGACAAGCATTATGACATTAGACCATTTGGTGGAAATTGTCCTCGAACTGTAATTCGATACATGTACAAGGTTCTGTACAATATCTCTGAATAAAAAAAATTGTTTAAGTATTTGTTCACTCTTTTTTTAAGATTATTAATCTGCTACTTCCCAGTGAAACTGGAGCTCAAAAAATGGCCATTCTCCATGACCTTGACCTTTAATAAAGGAACTTCTTTTGAATTCATTTTAAAACTGTTATAGGGACAGCCCCCCCCCCCCCCATATGACAAGCAAAGGAAAAAAAACCTCCTTAACAGTCCAAATCATGGAATTTGCCGGTACTTGACCTTACTCGCGGGTCCCTCTGAATACCCCCCCCCCCTTTTGCGTTCCGCGGGCCTAATGTTAACAGATGTGCTATGTCTAATGTGTCGCTGTTATCTTAGATGCGTTAAAATAGTATGATAGGCATAAACTTCTTTCATGACTTAAATGATTAAGGATCAATCATATCTATTACAGGATGCAACTAATCTTCATTTAATTCCTTCATAATAGATGAACTGTAAATATATACCCCTCACAAAAATTTTCATATTTCTATTCGATTTGATGGAGCAGGAAATGCCTAATCATTCACGTGCTCTGAAACTGCTTTACGTTAATTTTCTCCATGCGTTATTATTTTTCTGTGAACCTATCCACGTTCTTAGATGAAAATGTGCCCTGGTTTCTAAATGGTCAAATTGTTGTAATTAGATCTTCACTTGAATTATCATTGGCTGATAATACATGAAATCTGACTATTACGAACAGTAATCAGGCTCAAAAGTCCACTGAAACAGTACAAATTAATGAGCAGAGCAAACAGTACAAATTAATGAGCAGAGCAATCATAAACCTTTAATAAAGTACCATAACAATTCTTAATGAAAACAAATCAGCTACACAATACATAGAAATTTAATATACATGCATGTACTCTCTGCTCTAAGCTCTGTTGTCAGTTTGGTCCTTCTAATGTATGGAAAGGTATCGGAAAACGCACGAGACACAAAACTGCCGGCTAGTGTGGTGAATGCAGAAAGTCAGTGGTACTGAGGATTCAGGTATTCATGATCCATTTATTTCAAAGCGTTAGAATTAGCAGGAAAAACGTCAAGGAGGGGTCATATTTTTTTTCTTTGCAATGTAGGTTGTGAAATAATAGATACAGTATTTATTAGCTAGAAATGGTTTGTTCAGATGAAATAAGTGCAACAATAGACACAAGATGACAGGGTAAAATAATTATGTGGTCAATCTTTTGCACAGAAAATAAATATTCTTGTGCGTCATAATTCTTTACGCCTTTTTGTTATGAACTCTCGTGAAACCTAATTAAGATAATTCAAAACCGGTTTCTATCCCTTAATAGGTTTCCCACACTATCCTTTAATTTTTCTGTGGAATATAATTTTGATAAAATATATCCCTCCACAAAGTCAAAAGAATGCTTCATCAAAAAAGCAATAAAAAGAAGACTTGTAATTAACTCCATTGATATGTGCTCTGACGAGGGAATTAAAATAATTGAAAATCTAAAAGAATTTTTTTTCTTTAATAACTTTTATCGTACGAAAGTTCGATTCGCACGTATAAACTACATTCATGTCTAAATAATCTTTAGGGAGCCAACTGGGGATTTTTGTAAGAAAACTTCAATAGTAAAACGTTATTCAAAAACAAATATAGTTTTAGCCATGTTAAATTTTATGCTTTTTGGTTATAAAAAAGCACTGTGGTAAAAGCATTGTAAAAAGTATTTAAATATTCAAAATATTGTACTTTCTTTAACGCTTTATGTAAAGAAATATTACCGTAAAGCCTTGATTTTGGATGTAATAAAAATGCACTTGTACCGTTTCTTCTTTAGTACTTTCGTTTTGATTATGCATTATATAAAAAAGACAACGACAACGAAAACAAAAAGCCCACGGGCCACATCGCTCACCCGAGCACTTTAGCTATTGAAATGCAGAAAGCGGTTCATTATTGAAAAGTTTAAATATATGTGCACCACTCCCCAGAGGGGCAGGGGAGGAGATCATAATTTAAACAAACTTAAATCTACACTACCTGAGGATGCTTCCTTATAAATATGACTAATCATGGCTTTGCTGTTCTTGAAAGGATTTTTAAAGATTCTTCCTGTATATTCCTATGTAAAACTTTTTCGTCATTGTGGTCCCACTCTACCCCCAGGGGTCATTTTTTGAACAAACTTGAATCTAAACTACCTGATCATGCTTCCATATCAATATGACTGATCATGGCTTTGTTGTTCTTCAAAAAAAGACTTTCAGAGTTTATTCCCTATATATTCCTATGTAAAACTTTGATCACCCTATGTGGCCCTACCCTATCCTCAGGGGTCATCATTTGAACAAATTTGAATATACATTATGTAATGAAAGTTCCACATACGTTTCAATATTTTGACCCAGTGTTTCGTAAGAATATGCCATAAAATTTTCACTAATTCTTAATTATCTCCGCTTAAAAGAGGGCGTGATTCCTCATTTGAACAAATTTGAGTCCCCTTCACCCAAGGATGCTTTGTGGCAAGTCTGGTTGGAATTTTCCCAATGATTCTGCAGAAGTCGAAAATGTGAAAAGTTTATAGACGGACGGACACACCGACGGACAAAATGTGATCAGAAAAACCCACTTGAGCTTTCAGCTCAGATGAGCTAAAAATATAAAACACTTTAATTGAACTTGAAATAACCCCCCACCCCATCAGAAAAAGCTGTTGGGGTCTCAATAGTCTTTTCAATCTCTTTACTAAGAGCAAAGTAAGCTTTTTGTCGTCTTCAAATTAAAAAGGCAGTCGTAACAAAATAATACATCGATATTTTATAAAACATGCTTTCTCCTGCACCTATTAATTGGCAGAACTTATCATTACAAATGATAAATACCATATGGAGAAATGGTGTGCAGTTTATTCATGAGATTGCTTCCACGTGATTTATTTCTCATTAATATTCATAAGATCCTGCATAAACTCGAAATTCCGTTTATTTAAAGTTTTATATTAAAACCTGCAAGCCCATTTCGTTTTGTTTTTTCTTCAAGCCTCCTTCATAGTTGTATGGGTAGAATTGTGTGTGATTAACAGCTGACGACTCATGATACCGTTTTCTGATAATAAATAGGTCACACTGATGCAAGAAATTGTCGTTTTCAAATTAAAAAGGCGGTCGTAAATCTTCATGAAATGGTAAATGATCTGTATTTTATAAAAATAGGCACTCTCCTGCACCTATTAATCGGCGGAAGAACTCTGTCAATCTGCAATAAACACTTACATTTCATCATCAAAAATGATAAAAACACCACTTCTGTGCTCTTTCCTTCAATAAAACAATTTATTATACCTCATTATAATTATTCTACACAACGCGTTATCTGACTGGTTCTAGATTATCACGTGATCGGGCCATAAAACTTCATATTTCACGGTCGTCGGCATGCTTTTCATCATATTCCCCCTCTTTGGATACCTAGTGCATTTTCCCGCAATATTTATCGTTCGTTGAAAAAAAACTCCCGAGAGTAGTAGACGTCACAATAGCCTGGTTTACGTCACAAAATTGATGATTAGTGATGTGTCAAAGGGTTTCAGTAACTTTACGTTAAAAATGAGAGTGAATTTGAGAGCGGTGCCGAATTTGAAAGTTTATGTTTATTTCAAAGTTTTTGCTTGTTTCGGTATAA
Source organism: Saccostrea echinata (assembly GCF_033153115.1). Lineage (NCBI taxonomy): Eukaryota > Metazoa > Mollusca > Bivalvia > Ostreida > Ostreidae > Saccostrea > Saccostrea echinata. The sequence continues at coordinate 17,581,072 of NW_026889751.1, read as the reverse complement.
TAAACAATTCATTGCATGAATGTTCGGGAAACATGAACATTTATTCAGCCAAGAAGTATCATATTCCCCTCGCGCGAAGCCCTCGGGGAATATGATATTTCTTGGCTGAAAAAATCTTCATATTTCCCTCACTATCATGCAATAAATGTATAATAATCTCGCTTCGAATTTTCAAAGCGAAAAGGCGGTCGCAACTTTCACTTGGGTATCAACAATCTTGCCATTTCCGGTAGAAGATATTGAGAAGAGTCAAACCATCGGCGGAAGAACTTTATCCGAGATAGTTAGTATATAAAAGTTTGCGATTTTTTTGTATTTTCTCTATATAAACCTTTATGGAATCGGCCGCCATTACAGCTCCAATATGGCCGATATGCAAATGAGCAGAATGAACACAATTTCTCCACCAATTCTGTGCCGCGACTGATCTCTAAGTCGATAAAAAAATAGGTAGCATAGGTTAAATATATCATAATATTTGAATCCGTGAACTTGATCTTGAAATTTGACCTACTTTTCAAACAAAATATCTTTGCTGATAACTTTTGATTGAGAAAAGATGGGGCTTTCATATTTGTCATGTGTAATACATGTAACAAGATGTTTCCGAGCATGCTATGATTTTTTACCTTTACCTTCATGTTTCACCTAATTTTCAAAAAAAAAAAAAATTAAGTTTCATGATTACTTTTGAAAGACATATGAAAGGGCGTTCATATTTGACAAGTGCATTACCTGTGTCAAAATGTTTCCGAATGTGCTATGACATTTGATTCTTGACCTTGACCTTCAAGTTTGATCTAATTTTTAAAGATTTTAACAGCGTTGCTAACATTTGAAGGAGCGAAGATAGGGCATTCATATTTGACATATGTATTACCTGTGACAAGCATTTCCATATGCACTAAGATTTTCAACCTCATGACTCTGACCTTGAAGTTTGACCTAATTTTCAAAAATTTTAGAATTGCTAATAACTTCTGATTGAGAGAAGACATGGCATTTACATTGGACATGTGCATTACCTGTTTCAAGATCTTTCCGATTATATTCTCTGGTTTTTGAAATTTTTTTTCACATGTGCATTACTTGTGGCAAGATCTTTCAGATTGTATTATGATATATAACCTCATGACCTTGATCTTGAAGTTTGACGTAGCTTTGAGAAGTTATAATCTTTGCCGTAACTATTATTAATTCAATAATTTATGTCTTTTTCGGTCACCTGAGTCGCTCAGGTGACCTATTGCTATCCGTTTTTGTCCGTCGTCGTCCGTCTTGCGTCGTGCGTTAACATTTAAACATTTTCAGCTTCTTCTCTGAAACCGCTCAACCAATTTCAACCAATTTTGGCATATAGCATCTGTGGGTAAAGGGGGACAAAAATTGTGAATTTCATGGTCCCTGCCCCCCTGGGGCCTGAGGGGTGGGGCTAAAACCACAAAATTAATGCAATCTTTAAAAATCTTCTTCTTTACTCCTGGACATCAAGCAGTCAAACTGTTGACATGATTGTAATAAGCTTTTATAAGCATTGAGCCCTCTACCAAATTTGTGAAATTCATGGCCCCAGGGTATGGGGTTCTGGTGCTGGGGGGGGGGGGGCTATACAGATCATATAGTGAAAGTGCATTATTTCTTTGAAAATCTTCTTCTCTACTCCTGGGTATTATTGAAACAAATTGAATACATAGTTATGATAAGGAAGGGTGACTCTACCAAAATTGTGAAATTCATAGCCCCAGGGTCAGGGGTACTGGTGCTAGGGTGGGGCTATATAGATCATATTGTGAAAGTGCATTATTTCTTTGAAAATCTTTTTCTCAACTCCTGGGTATTATTGGAACAAATTGAATACATAGTTATGATAAGCAATGGTGACTCTACCAAAATTGTGAAATTCATGGCCCCAGGGTCAGGGGTTCTGGTGCTAGGGCGGGGCTATATAGATCATATAGTGAAAGTGCATTATTTCTTTGAAAATCTTCTTCTCAACTCCTGGGTATTATTGAAACAAATTGAATACATAGTAATGATAAGCAAGGGTGACTCTACCAAAATTGTGAATTTCATGGCCCCTGGATCAGAGGTTCTGGTGTTAGGGTGGGGCTCTATTTATTATATAATGAAAATGCATTAATGCTTTAACACTCTTCTTCTCTGCTCCTTGGTATTATTTAAACAAATTAAGTACATTGTTATGATAAGCAAGGATGCCTCTTCCAAAATTGTGAAATTCATGGCCCCAGGGACAGGGGTTCTGGTGCTAGGGTGGGGCCATATAGATCCTATAGTGAAGGTGAATTATTTCTTTAAAACTCTTCTTCTCTACCCATGGGTATTATTTAAACAAACTAAGTACATTGTTATGATATGCAAGGATGCCTCTTCCAAAATTGTGAAATTCATGGCCCCAGGGTCAAGGGTTCTGGTGAAAAAGGGGGGGGGGGCTCTATTGATTATATAGTGAAAAACAAAATTTCTCTGAAAACATTCTTTTATGCTTCTGGTTAAAAAGCAAAGAAGCCAGTGTATAGTTATGATGAGCAAGAGTGCTACTTCCAGAGTAGTGAATTGCATGACCCCTGGGTCAGATGTGCTGGTGTAAGGGTGGGGCTCTTGACAATATAGTGAAAATGCATTAATTCTATTAAATAATCCTGTCTGCTCCTCAGTGTTAAGCAGATAAACAAAGTGATTACTTATGATGTGCAAACTTCTGGTCCTAGGGTGAGAGGCTCTGGTGTTTCTCGATGGGGAAGAGGGGGGGGGGCTCTATTGATAATATGGTGAATCTGTAGTAAAAATGCATTATTTCTTTAAAAATCTTCTCTGCACCTGGGCATATCAGAGGCAAAAAGAGTAAAAGTTTTAATAAGGAAGGGTATTTTTACCATATATTTGAACATTTGGACCATTTAGTCAAGTGTTCTGGTCCTAGCTAGGGCACTGTTAATTTGTAATCTACTGAGAGGAGTTATTCCCCTTTGCCATTTACTTTTGATAATTAATCACTGTAAATAATGTACTTGAAAGGTTAATAGAATAAGAGAATTATGCAAGAGTTTTTATTGTATAGTACAAAAAGTACTTTCATAGTTTTAATGATCAGGTAGACTTGTAAGTAATAGATAAATAAAAATGAGACAAAAATAACTTGTCTTATTAAATGTTCATCAAAGACCAAGAGAGGCCAATGTAAAACATTTGAACAAGGAATTAAGATAGTACAGAAGCAGTGATAGTGTTAAATGGGGAACAGATTAGAACCTAATTTATGAACTGTTAATGAATGCTAGACTAATTATTTTTTGATCCTGATCACTCTATTTTTCTCGCTTTTGGGCAACAAAGCTTCACCTTTCAGTTCATTTTATACTCTATGGATCCTCTAAATTGTTGTATTATACTCAGGTGACCGTTAAGGCCCTTGGGCCTCTTGTTTGTATGATGCACAGATATGACAAGACATACACACAAGACAGTTACATAATGGCATCCCATCCACGAAGACACCGAAAGCGGGGGACTACAATTCTTGGAGTTTGCTTAATAAATTGCTTTCTTTTCAACTTGCAATATTAAAATTACTTCCGAATGTCTTGCAACACACAGCTTTCTGCAACTTGAAGTTGGCAAGTAATGTTGAAAATATTCAAGACAGTCATTCCTACGCAACAAAGCAAGGTCATAAAAACTATATTGTGTCTTAGGCAACCATTGTTGAAAACAAATGCCAGTAATTGAGTGAATATGATTAGACACCATCAGTATTCTGTGGGCACAGTTGATCCTTTGATTTGTTAAGGAGTTGAATTCAGTGAACGTTTTCTCTGATTCACTGATAAAGTAGCTGTATTTTTAATGAACTGAAATACTGAAAAGAATTGTTGTGTTGTGGAAATTTAAATTTGATTGGACACACTGGTGTAAAACTAATTAAATCAATAACTTCGTAATGTCATTGCCCCTAATAGGTAATAATTATGTCTGTCTCATTTGGCAGATGTTAATATATTGTATCAAATCGCAAGTAGGAATTGTTTCGGCAATCTGGAATATGTGATAAATATCAATAAAATTTAAGGAAATTAAAAAAATGTCTCAATTCTTTGAATATACTGTTACTGAATTATGATGATAATTTTGGGCCAAATTATTGTCGACAATTGCTTTTGTGTATCAAGTATTATTAATTTCCGAATTAAAATCATGTTCTTTTCGAAAGCAGATCCTCATATTCTCCATTTGAAAGAAGGGTTCTCAAAAAACTACATGATATCTTCCAAATAAATGAAATTATGATTACCTAATGTAATAAGAGAAAGGCATTTTGGATAATGTTCAAATTACAATAGTATAGTGTATTAAGGAAAAAAAAAACTAGTGTTATTTTTGGGTTGTGTAGTTCCATTCCCACATTTAAAAAGTATATTGTTCTTTCTTTCTAGAATAATGTATTCAATTTTTTTTTAAATCCATCATTAATAATTGTTTCTGAAAGAACCATTGACCCATTATTACATGTATTAATATACGTACTCTATGACAAAAATAGTAATTGTATATATAATTTAAAATGCATTTAATATGATTTTACTGTCATGTCTTTATGTTTAAACATTATCAAAAGCGCGGAAGAGAAGGTTTTAAATAAAAAATTATAACTAGTGACTTGAGCAAGTCTGTTGAATTCTAATATGATCACATGTGTGCATTAGATACATATATATCAATGTTGCACAAAATCGAAATTCATACAAGGAAGTTTAATTTATTCAACACCGGTCCCATGTTTTTAAGTTGATGATGCAAATGAGTTAAGCCAAATTATATAGTTGTATCAAATTCTAATCAACCTTCGAAAGTTTGATTGATTTTCTGTCCTCTTGTTTGATTAATAGAATCCCTGATTTTGTTGTTGGTCTTCACTAGCAAATATGATATTGACCGTCTCATTAGCTGCCGAGCGCCCTTAATAAATAGTTGAATGTTAATGATAATGGGGGACTCCTTTCGACGTGATAATCAACCCCCGTGAATGGCAAAATTTTGCTGGTTTGTAACTTCCTTTGTTGAAGAGAGGTTTTGTGCTCAATACACTATTGTATTTACACAATATTTGAGGTTCATCACACGTTCATGGATCTGACTTTCCGAGTTCTTTTCATTGATGGTTTCTCTTTAGGAATACTTCTGTTGGCCTTTTCCTGAAAAAAAAAAAAACAACTCATCATCTCTATATTCATTATGATATCTTGAATATCTCATGTTTAAAAGCAATTATAGATTTTTAAAGCGATTATTACGAATTAAGATCGCTTCTTAAATAATTGGCATATTGTCTGTGTAAGTACATGTATATGTACATGTATAGATGAACACAAATGTAATTTTATTCTGATGTTAACCAAATTGTTATTTTTCTTCCATCGTTCTTGATATGTACTGTTTATTTTAGCTGCTAAATATTTATACTGTTAACAATTTTTTTTTAAATCAAGAACTCTAGTTTTTTGCTGTTTTCGTGTAAACATAAATCATCTCTTTTTCCCGATACTATTAGTGAAGTACAGAATAAAACCCAACCAAGGAAATTGAATTTGTCTAGAAAATAAACACAAAGCAAAGTCCTTGATAAATGCATGGATAATATCCCCCGTCCTTAATTCATGGCACCATCTTAACTACCCTATAAAGTATCATCTTGAAATGTTCTATCTATATTTGGGGCTCATAAATTTAGCTGATATAATTATTTTATGGATGGAAGTTGAATTGAAAGTCAAAAAGCTAATATTTTGCGTTTTCATTTACACTTTTTCAGTTATTCATTATCTACACGTATTATTAGTAACCAATATTACCTGATATTGCCTCTCTATTTTCTTCACGCTTGAATATCTTTGGTATCCCTGGAAAAGAAAGCACAATATAATATAAACAATTAGATTGATAAAGTTGACCACATTTTCGAAAATTCAACTATTTGGAGTTCTTTTTAAATAAAGACACATTGTTAATGTTTGATATAATTTAAATGACAAAGAAAAAAGGTCAATTGCGCGAAAAAGTTATAGAAGTCGTTTATAATTATAATACATTTTCTGTAATTTTCTTTATTCTAGAAAATAAAATTAGTATATAAAAATATAGTTTCTTAAAGTGATATGAATATGATTGAAATTCCTTTGTAACGCTTGTCTCTTTACGCTATAATTACGTTTACTTTTTTTTATTTAATTATAGTAATTCACTTACGCTTATTACAACGCTGACAATGAATAAAATTTGCAGACACACGAAACACGATGCGAACACGATGAAGGCGTCCTTGTCTGCCTCTTCGCTTGTTGCCGTGTCGCCAATAAGGGTCACAAACGCATGCCACATACAAATCAAGTACAGGAAGATCATGCTGCCCAAAATATACCTGTCCTGTGAATATATATATATATATATATATATATATATATATATATATATATATATATATATATATATATATATATATATATATATATATATATATATATCTCCACACACGTAATTGTATATCAAAAAAAATCACAACACCGAAATAAACTCTACCGGTTTCATTTTCAATCTTCAGGAGTTTGACAACATATTGCTTAGTAACTAAGCAATATGTTGTCAAACTCCTGAAGATTGAAAATGAAACCGGTAGAGTTTATTTCGGTGTTGTGATTTTATATACATACATACATATATATATATATATATATATATATATATATATATATATATATATATATATATATATATATATATATATACACAAAACTATAGAAAAGCAATTGAAATAAATCCCTACTAATTTGAATCCCTATATGTATTCTTAGATGTAAATTTTGAAATAAAAAATCTCAGCTCACAGTTATTTAGTTATTATTGCTGCCTATAACTCTGTTTAAAGTACGTGTGCAATATATAGGCCAAATTGGTGTGCAATATACGAGTATATATGCCAAATTGGTGTGCAATATATACCAAATTGGTGTGCAATATATTGCAAATTGGTGTGCAATATATATGCCTAATTGCAGTTTTATTGCAGTTTGATTGTGCAATATTAAGCTTGTCTCTTACATTGTACATTGATGTGTTTGCCCTAAAAACCTGTAAACTGCTAGTTTATAATATTATGTAATTTTTGGTTTTAATGACTTCTGAAAGTTTGAATCCGCTTAAACAGCTATAGGGATGAGTGACGGACAGAGACGACGGACAAATGAACCCTTTAATGTGTCCGTCATACCCTGCAGTCAATAAAAACTGAGATAGGCTAGGAACAAAGCAAACAAACAAAAAACCAACACTAACCCCCCCCCCCTTCCCCCCTCCCTGCAAAACAAACAAACAACAACCAAACTAAATCAATTAGATTTTTAATTGACATTCTCACTTACCAGATGTGTTAGATATGATATTTTAGGTATTGACTGATTAGCGACAAATTTGAAGGCAACGCCAGTCAGGACTAACGTGAAGGAAAGCTGTAGACGGTTCTGTGGTAGAGCCCTATCCACTGAAAAGGTCGCCAATGATAAAGAACTAATCAGCGTCTGAAATTAATTTGATACACAAATATATATATAATTTCCTGTCAGTTCTCTTTAAGGGCTTATGAAGGAAATAGTATGCATTGTTTAAGACTAAGGGACTTCAATTTCACATCATTAAGAGACTGGCAATAAAAATGGATTCAATGGAAATTAAGGCTGTTCAAAAATGATTAAGACTGCAAAACAGATTATTTTACACCATTTAGATTATGCACTTAATTGAAAAATGATTGTTGATTAGTTTTCAGGTATAACAATAATGTTTCATATTCTGTTATTATATTGTTAATGGTAATCACTGAAATTAATTAATTAATTTGACCACTTTATACGTTGGTTAATTTTCATTACAAGGTCTTTCATTCATCTCAGATTATGATAAATGTCTAAGAAGTGCAACAAATATCATGTTTAATAAATTTTATAAGTTTTGTGATGATGTTATCATGGAAAGATAGGCCTTTGCCTCTGAAAAGTGCCTTATTCGTTTTGCTTGCATTAATAAATTAATTTTTCAAAAACATTTAAGGAATCACTATTGGTTATTTAAGAGAACATTTTCCCTTTTTGATTAGAAAAATAATATACAATCGATAAGGGAAAAATTGTGAACAAATAAAACAAATGGTCAAAATACCATCTTATTGAGAATAATTAAATTTAACAGTGCACCACTTACAGCAAATCACACTTACGCGAAAGATCCGAAGTTTTTTTTCTAAGCTAATTCTTAATTGTTCTTTGCTTAAATTACGCCTTTTATTGCGAAATTTACTATGATCAAGTACCAAAATTTGAGGAGAATGTGACCTCTTTACAAGATTTGAAGTGTTCGATTTACTCTATTGTACATCTAGTACGTGCGTATTCTTCAGAGAAATTCCCCATATATATTTACATAAGCATACATCCTGATTCCTGCTGTGATTCTATTCTGTAGATGACCATATATTCTCTGTAATTTAAAACATTTTGCACGAACTATTCATCTAATTCTTATGAGAATACATTGTTGCAATCTCTATTGAAATAACGACCACTATTGAAATAATTATTTCAGTGATTGAGAGTGCATTTCAAAGCCAACATACCGGTGAAATACACTATTGAAATAATTAACATTAAAATAAAAATTTCAATAGTGGTCGAGAGTGCATTTCAAAACCGAGCATAGGTTGCAACCACTTCTAAGATAACGCTAACTATTGAAACAATTATTTCAATAGAGATTTTAAACGTATTTCAAAAGCTAAACGAGTTTGCAACCACTATATTAAAATAAAGTTCATTTTTGAAATAAAGATTTCAATAGTGATTGAAATACTAATTTCAATAGTGATTGAAATAATTTTTAATAGTTCCTGACAATGATTTTAATACCAAAACCACAATGCAAGCATTATTGAAATAACTCCACTATTGAAAAACAAAAATATAAGGATTAATTGTTCATTGTTTTCCAACTTAACAAATTAATTTATGTAATTTTATTATTTTCTTTCTTTTCAAGGAAATACTAGTATAAATTTACGGACATCTTGGATGTAACTGACGTATCTAGAATTCAAACAAAGTATGCAAATGTTAAATGCAAACTTCTGCTGAATCTGGCCGACTCGGCGTAAAACAACAGACAATCAAACAATATATTCAAGTTTTAAGTAATTTTGTTATTAATAGAAGGTTCATCTCTGCTATTAATTTGGGAAAGTAAAAAGATTGTAATTGCAGAGAGTTGTAGAAATTAGAATATCTACATTAAAAAGAGAAGAATTATATCTATTTGTCAGTTTATCAGTATTTCAATCACTAATGAAATCAGTATTTCAATAGTGAAAATAATTTCAATAGTGGTTGCAAATACGTGTATGATTTAATATATTTCAAACCTCTTTTGAAATCTTATTTCAATAGTGAACCTTATTTTAGTAGTGGTTGCAACCTGTGTTTGGTTTGAAATAATTATTTCAATAGTGGTCGTTATTTCAATAGTGGTTGCATTTTTGTCAGTTTGCTTGGCGATGAGAAGTGCTTTACTTAATATGCTGTTTATATTTTCCTATGAAAAATACGGTATTTCCAAACTGCTGTATATTGGTTCAGTTTTAAACATTTGGTGCTATACATATACTTCAAAGGAATGATTTCATGAAAAGTGTGTTATAAATAGTTAATTAATTTTTTAATTTTTTTTTTCAAAATGTTCTGTGAAAAATTAATTTAATAGTGTTGATCAGATTATTTTTTTGGAATGAAGAATGTAGCTTTTCTAAATAATAATTGAAGGTATTAAAGTTATAATTTGAGCAAATTTAAAAGTCACTTGTACTAATGAGTATGTTGTGTTAATTTACTCTTGCATTTGGTGTCATTTAAGTCTGAATAAAAATAATACTATACATGTAAACAGGTTCAACGACATATACTAAGACCTTGAGATTTTCTAGAAAGTTCATTTGCTATTTTGCCATAGGTTGGAAATGTTTACCATTATAAGCATGACATTCCAGATGAAGAACCCTGCTCGCCTTCCAGCAAAACAGCCAACCACCACACCAGGGTTTTTGTAACCTGGATTTGTGTATGCCTTGGTTGTAACTTTGGGTGTGATGGATACGCATTCGTGAAGCGTCCATTCCTGCTCTTTGGCAAAACTGTCAATTTGGACACTGGATATTTCCTCCGTATCTTCTTCCAGTTCTATTTCAGCCTCTGAACGTTCTGTACTGATGATCAATGTTAAATCCTGAATTGAAGAAGTTACAAGTCTCGAAAAATATGATACATGTATAAATCAATCAAACTATAACAGATTCACAGAGTTTGCAGTATTTCACCATTGTAATTCAGGTTTCGTTTAAGAAAGTCTATTCCTAACAGCAAGTCATCAATACATGTAAGTAAGGATTTTTTACAGAAAATATTTAGTCAAAGGTGGGTCGGTGTGTATGTAGACCTTAAAAGTTTAACTATCTGAAAAAGTGCCATACAAAAAGACCAAACTTACAATGTGATAATTAAAAAAGGTGTTACTAGTATTCACTGTGAAAGCAGAAAACAAGATGCCTGTTTAAAAATATTAACCTTTTTACTTGACCTGAGGAAGGAACAGGGCGTCCCGAAAATATTACAATTTCTATGGTACGTGTCATTAGTCATTTTGGTGTTTTGTATTAAAATCCATTCTTGACCTTGTGTCTATTTATTTAGTAGATCCGACACATTAGGATACAGTGTTGGTGGTTTTCTCTCTCTTTCTCTCATATTATTTTACGAGCAAATTTAGATTGATACCTTTAAGCTCATTAAATTATCACTTTTTTGATAAAAATCATTATTAATAAAAACATAATCTTCCTACTTAAAAATGTTATATATGAGAATTCAAATCGATATAAAATACAAATACTCAATATAAAGTAGATATTTTTTTTTTATGTAAAAAAAAAATGAGTACATAATTTTATTTTAACAGCTGTTTAAGAGCAAAAATCAATAAAACATTCAAGTTGCATTGTAAAATGTATTGACTATTGCTGAAAATTGCTAATCAAAGAGAGATAATTCAGTGTTTAAATCTTGACAGTACTTACCTGAATATCAAAGGGAAATAAGGCAAGTTCTAGGTTTTCTGAAAAAGTTGCTTTGAGACGATGCTTCTGTACAATAAAAGCTTCGCCATCTTCGTTATGTTTCAAGAGCTTCCACTCGGAATGTTTGCTTTCGCTTAAAACATTCTGAAAAACTATCTTCGGATCCCAATAGTTTTCAAAATGAAATTTTTCACTCTAGAAAAGATTAACAAGAGCTATACACGTATGTAAATTTATATGCGCAGTTCATTTAAAAATCAGGGGCACGTTTTACAAAAGAACTTACGACTATGACCAATAAAATTTGATTCAAAACTCTTACAAAATTAATGACTGTTAAATTTTTTTAACTTTAACGAATTTTTCTATTATTCTTTTTTTTTAAAGATTAAAGCCATTTTCAAATAAATGTGAAATGGGAATTTATTAGCTAAAATACATTTTGGTTTTAGTCGTAAGTTCGTTTGAAAAACAAGGCCCGGATTTTACAGGGCAAAATTGCTTACTAGGTATCCATTAGCTTCATGTATTAACTGATAATTAATGCCTGGATGTAAGTGGTTGTGGTATATGTAATTTCTCAATTTATTCTACATTTGTGGAATACCTGTTGATTTAGTCAAGTGACAAGACTTAAAACTTATGCATGCATACAAAAAATTCCTGATTAGATTTTATTTTTGCCAGTAGTCTTGAAAATAAAAGTTGAAAACACTAAGTCTTTTTCCTCTGGACTAAACAGTACATTTGTATTAAGAAGAAACTTGTATTCAAATATAGAATGTATATAGCAGTGTTTTTATCAAAATTTCGAAGTGGTGTTCATGTTTAACCTTTGAAAGCAAAATCATTAACGACCCCTCCCCCTCCCCCCTCTTATTTAGAAAAAAAAAACCCCACAAACACAAGAAACGAAATTCATAAAGAAAACTAACCTTTTCTTTCGGTATTTCTAAATTATTCTGTGTAAGACTCCTCTGAAAGATTATCATAAGATAATTGTCAGTAGATAGAGAACATAAATATCAATACTAAAGTGATAAAAAAATTATTAGACATTGAAAAAAAAATATTTAAGAGTATTTTCAACTCATCGATATTCTCAGATGAGATATTCTTTGCTGTTTTTCTTTATAATTTTTTTTTAAATCAGAAATTATGCAAAGTTTAAGTTCTTTAAATTGACTGCTTCACATGTATATTATTGCTGAACAACTTTAAATTATTTTTCTTTTCCAATCTTACATAATTACAAGGAATAATAATCTAAACAACTGTTTCGACAGAGCAATTTTGAATATTTTTTTTTCATTTCTCAAGATTTCAAAGCTTTGAATTTTATTTTGGCACTTTCCTATTACGGTTATTGTAAGTTTTCATTTGCTTCTTTAATCCATTTCTTTCACGGTTTCTTACATTCCAAACCTTAAGTTTTATTAAAACATGTTCTAAATAAGGGACAATTAAAATGTTTTCTCACCAATGCCCCTGTGAGAACCTGCTTCATCCTGGCTCCCTCTGTAAGTATATCCAGTGTAGGTTCCCGCCATTTTATTTGAATGAAAACGTCGGCAACGAAGAACTCCTTCAGGGTATCAATCTCACCCACTTTCAGGAATACCACTTTAATCAAAGCCTTTCTCTTAAATGAATTTGCTGATTACATGAATCATTTAGTGTGCTTGATATTTCTTTTAACTGTATTGGTGGCGTTTTTTATCATGAAAAATTTATGTATTTTATTTCAATTCTAGGAGAAAAAAAACCTTGATCAATTTAATTTTTAGCTCTATTGTCAGAGACCAGTAGAGACTATACTAACTATAGATACATAATTTTGTGGGTTTTTTTTTATTCCTACGAACAGTGGTACAAAAAATAGAAATGTTGTACATTTTGGAAATAATATTTGACTATATATGCAAGTGATATTTCCTTTTGGTATTTAAAAATTCCATGCAAGACTTGGAGAAAATGAAACATAACAGCCTCAAATTTATACTTACTATAGTAAATACTTATATGTACTATAGTAAACTATAGTTTACTATTAATAGTATTGTTTTGTAAGGGTACTAAAAATAGAAAGTTCTTTGAAATTCTTTCAACGCACTATAATTTCTCCTACAGTTTTCGTGCAATTTCAGTAAGACATGGTTCACAAGACTATATTAAGACGTACAATGTATATACATGTATAACTCTCTTAAACGTTTTTTTTTTTAATTTTGACGAAGGGCGTTGTCATAGTTATTAAAATAGGAAATTCTGAGAAATTTCAAAACACTACTCTTTCTATAGTTTTGTGCTGGTAACTTAATGTTCAATTAGACTACTCTAACTAAAATACAAAGTCCTGTTTATTATTTTTTTTAGATTACACCTTTGCAATATTTCAATATTTAATATAAATAGGATAATACAAGAACTCGTTTAGAACTTTATTCCATCTATGTTTCGGGTTTTTATTTTATAAAACTTGGTACACAAGTACACTCAACAAGGATTATACCTCTAATTTATTTATGTTGTCATGATTGCTTCTGAATTTTCAGTCTATAGGTGTTGCTTTAAGTACGAACCGGTATAGAACTATATAGAACTAAAGTCTCGCCAGAGACTTCTGGTTTAAAATGTCATGATGGAAAGGAACTCCCTTAGATGTCTGAGTATACTAGATAATTGTTAAGGTTAACTGAATCTCTTCTGATAGACTGCAAGACATATAAAGTAAATGTTGCCAAAAGAAACAGCACATCATTTATGAATATGTTCTACAAAGATCAAAGAATCGAGCTCACCTTTTCCACTACTTCATTCATATCTTCATTCAGGACAGTAGGGTTTTCTTCCTCCATTTCTATTTGAGAGGAGACTTTAAGTTCTGTGTCTGTAGATGGTACAGAGACCGATATTTGACAAACAGAACAAATAGTGTATCCCGATTTCAATCGAGCATGCAGCTTCTATTTACATTTGGGCTACCTTTAAATTTTATTCGATCAATATTCTCTTTTCACCTATTGTTCGGCTCTAGGTTACGTTTTTATATTGACCAGTGCACAATTACATTTCGTTAATGAGGAAGGTCTAATTCAATGTTAATCATTTACATTGCTTCTGTGATGTGATTTAAAACTCATCACTTACCTGTGTTATGTATCTGTTTTATCCAATCTACTCTAAGGTTTGATGGGACGATTTGTACTGAGCTATTGATTATAATACATTGATTAACTTTTAATTCTGGAAAAAGCAGTAACTGTGAATTACAAAGTGTTTTATTACAACCACTACAAAGATTAATATTTACTTTTTCAATCAATATTGAGGTAATGAGAACTGTTTGACGCCTCATTCTAAACTTTCAAATGAAAATTAAATGACATGAAAATAAAATAAATAAATAAAACAAAGAATACAAAATAAGCTGTGAATCATGATAATTGATATCTGTTCACATTTTCTTTAAAAATTAATTATATGAATGATTATTGATCTAGTGTTACAATAATTCACAAGGGACTGTCACTATATACATAGGATCTCCAAAAACATACAACTCTTATGGTTGATAAATCATTAAGAACAACAGCGCTTTTAAAATTAACAAACATGAATTCGATTTTATTTCGGTTTTAAATAAAAAAAAAGTAAAGTGATATAAAGTTAGTTGTTGAAAGAACAAAGAATTCTTATTTCATCTATATTTGTGATATGTAAATATATACGAAATAAGAAGACTCTCTGTTTCAGAAGAGCAATAATATAATGAAATACGAAAATAACGAACAGTATTCAATCTCGAAAGTCCAATGAAACGATACAAATTTGGAGCAGAGCAAACATGGACCTCAAAATTTAATATTTGGATCAGGTGCCATGGAGGAGTGAGTATCCCCTGCCGGCCGGTCACATCTGCTCCTTGTCATGATCGAAAAAAGAACCGGAAAAATCCGTAGACATTTCATTGTATAAGTTATGGCCTAACAATTAGTATGAAAAACATCACTTAGCATTAGACTTAATGATAGGTTGCATGTGCAGACAATGTCATTGTATCGATCGTAAAACTTGTGAAATGACTTCAAATAAGACTGCTGATATCCTTGTTTCATCAACTTTTTTGTCAATAGTTTGCATCGTATAAATTTTTCATACTTAGAGCATGCTCTTGCGTATCGAATCAACTGAGAGACATAAACCCCATATGCAGATGATAAGGGTATACTGCTACATAAGTAAGGGAAGTTGACGATTGAAAAGTCGAAGTCGTCACGTTTAAAGCTTTGTTGTTAGGTTACGATTAACTAGTAAAAATCTAACATATGTGTCAGAATCTGTGGTTTCTTTTATTTCAAGCTCACTGGGATATATCGCGTAGACATATGACTGAAAGTAACTATTGTTAATTGATAATACGTCGTCGATATAACGAAATGTCGAGTTGAAGGCCACAGCAAGTGTTTTCTTCTTCTCATGTAGAAGTATTTGAATAAATTCTGCCTCATATGAATACAAAAATAAGTCTGCTAATAAGGCGGTGCAATTGGTACCCATTTGAATTCCAACAGATTGTTGGAAGACCTGGTCTCCAAAAATTACATTGGTATTGTCAATCAGAAACTCAAGCATCTTTTTAATATCAACTTCGGAGTACTTGTGTGTACAATCACAATGCTTTTTAAATAATAATTTTGCAAATGACCAATGACAAGGTAAGTATATTTACGAGTTCCATTTTTATTGAAAAAGCAGCTGTCTATGATGTCAAAAATCCTGGATTTCAATTTATCGTGGGTAATAGTTGTATAAAGTGTTGAAAAGTCGTACGTTTTGATGTTATTGATTAGAATATGAACATTCCTTCCACTGATCTCTTTAACTTAACAACGAAATTAGTAAAGATACTGTACAATTTTCTCTGCAATGTTCACAAATTTATGTTTAATTTTAGAGATTAATTTAAAATTACAGATATATATACATACATACATACATACATACATACATATATATATATATATATATATATATATATATATATATATATATATATATATATATATATATATATATATATATATATATATATATATATATATATATATATATATATATCACGATATTTCAACTAGTTACATTGTAACAAAACACTGCTTGTATTATATTATTATATATAGAGTGTTATTTGTCTAATACTCAGTTGGAGATTATAGTTCATATTCATTGTTGAAGAGTGAAGTCAACATTTATTAACTTGAAGAAAAAAAAAGACTTAGCAAATTAGCAAAGACTACTAGCGACCCTTTAAAGTTTGAGGACACATCTCAGTAATTATAAAGATTTATTTCTTCTTTTCAGTATTCCTATGAACATTTTGAAATTATATATAAATCATATTATGATGTTGTGATATAACTTTTTTGTGCTTCAGCTTTCACTACGAGGGATTCCATCAAATTCATTGTTTTCTTGTGTTACTGCGACATATTTACACTTCAAATGTTTTGATAAAACTACATATAAGGAAATACACGTAGCTTTATATGGTCATAAAGCCTTTTAATTTGCTTATCATATCAAGAATCACGAATTTTATGTTCGAGATTGAGACATAAGCAATGAACTTAAGCTCACTTTCGCTTGAATATGGTTTAATTCAATATCTAAATGCTTTTTCTGGATTCCATCGAGTTCAAGATAACAAGGTTTGACTGTAGTTCATTTCCTATCAGATCAGTAATGTCTTTTTAAATTTAGAATTTTTACTCCCCTCACCTAATATATGTAGGTGGATTCAACAGGAAAATGACTATTGATTGATGTACCTCCCTCCCGAATGAGAAACAATGTTAATGAAAATTTTCTGCTTATTTTCTGCTAATTTTGCATTCATGTGTCGACCCTGGACAATGTGTTCGGATATAAGATGAAAGTGTTATTTCCTATAAAACAAAGACATAAAAACACCCCTTTCCTGAGATTATCACGAACATATATTGCTTTACAACAGAGTTCGGTCTCTCTTTAATTTTCCTCAAAGTACCTTTTGAGATTGTTTTACCTCTGTGTGGGCATGAAATGAATACATATATATTTAATAAAATATATTGGGGAAACAGAGGGAAACTGTTTTCATTTTTAACTCATTTGTTTATTTCAAACATTATTATTTCATGTTGCAAAACATTGCGTGCAACTACTGTTTTTTATTGTACGCGTAACATAAAGCTTCCTGTTTCATGTCTCATTTTATACTAAAGCTCTTAAAATGTTTCTAAACGTCAATAATTGACCAGTGGAGAGTGTTTCTCGGTAATATAAGAACCCACATGTATCGGCTTAGTCTTATTTCTGAAATCCTAGAGAGTTCAAGATGATGGGTGTTGCCACCAAGCTGACTCTGTTGTTTATGGTCGCCATTGCGCTTCACCAAGCGTGCAGCTATCCTTATGCTGATGATGTTTTCTTTGACCTGGACGATGAAGGTAAAGTAACTTCCTTAGTTTTACAAATTATTTCATTTAAACACTACTTTCCAATTTTTTTTTTCTGAACTAAGATTACGAACTTAGATACAAAGTTTATTTGTATAATAATTTTAAAAATATATCAATACACATAATGAATTATCCACTCTCAGTACTTCTTAATCTAGATGGTTGTAATGAGATAAAGTTATACTTTATGTAGATTCCCCGTATTTTTCGTGAAATTTTAGCTAAAGATAGTTTCGAACCAAAACATTTGCTATGATTGAAACAATTGTACTTATGAAATAATCTGTTATACATTATGCATAAACGTGCATTTTACAATGTAAATGTATTTAATTGTTTCAATATACACTTCTCCGGAACAAAGAATTCAAACGCATATGATTACATATTGCTTGTTTTTTATGCCATCTTTCAAATGTTTTGGTTCGAAACTACCTATTTTGAAAGCTAACTGATCGAATTGCATGTATCTGTATTTTAATCTAACCTTTTCTTGAATCATTTTTCAATGATACATGATCATTGAAAAATGGATTTTAAAAAAGTACCAAAATATACGCTTTACTTTATACAAAAGAAAAAAAAGTAGTTTGGAGATAGAATATGCTTTTTTATGTGCATTACTACTCCTGCTATGCTGAATACATATACATACTTTATATACACATATACTCTCTAATTTACTGAAAAAAGAATTTCGACGATTTTGCGTGAATATTTTCTTCTCTTCTATTTACCAGGTGGTGTTGTCAAAAGAAATAGCCTCAGTGATTTGATCCGAATCTTGAAGACTAAAGGGACAAATAGCTGGGGAGGCCAGAAAGCGCACCTATTTCGGTTTGGTGCCGGAAAATAGGACTGAACTGTGAAGAGTAAATGGTGCCGGATAATAGACTTGACAGACTAAAACAGCTAACGCTGAATGAAAAATATGAAACCATATTCTTTTTTACGTAAATCAAAATACACCAGTTGCCGTTTGTTTTGCTATAATTTTTTTTAAATAAAGTAAGCATGACATAATAGTATACAGTAGATTTTTTTCTCAAGTGAATATATCGTGTTTTATGTTGCGTTACGAATTGGAAACTCGAGGGAAAAAAACTACTACAATAGAAAAGTAATCTACAATATAAAATATGACAGCTCTTCAGGTATTCATAATATTGTCTTATGGTACAAAAACAATATCATTAGAACAGATTCATATTTGTTATTACGTATCTAAAGCTTTCCACACGAATAAGGGAGATGCTTATAAATAGGGATACTAGTATCCAGTTCAGATCTCATATCAAATTTAATGGAAATTCGAATGTTTGTACTTGTATATGTGTGAGACTCCTTTCTTTCTTGCGTAAAATTGCACACAATTCTCGTTTAATTTATTTTTGTTATATTCAGATTAAAAAAAGAAGTGTGGACATTCTCAAAGAAACCACACTTCTATACTAGTAAGACCTACATAATATACTGAAATGATTAACAAATTCAATGTAACTTCCAGGCTACATGCTGCAAATACTCATATTTGACTGTATTGTGGCATTCTTTCAGTTAATAATGTCCCTTTTGAATCATTAATTTGCAAACATTCCCAAGTTGTGTAGATTCAACAAATCCCCCCCCCAAATTAATGACGGGGGGAAATTTTTCCCTCTCTAGAACACCAAGGCCAGGTTACTGTGGAATCATTTTAATTCGTGGGGTTTAATGTTCGTGGACAAGCAAAATTGTACTTGTTCGAGGGGACGTAATTTCGTGGGTTACTCGTTTATACGGTAGATTCAATTAATCAATATGTTTACAAAATAAACGTTCGTGGGAATGTAAATTCGTGGGTAAGGGTAACCCACGAACATTGGTCCCCCACGAACAATGATGATTCCACAGTAGTCATATTGATAATAAAGCATCTACATGTGAATTAATAATCAGCTTCCCTTGAAGCTGATCATTAACTGAAAGATGTCCATATTAGAGGGTCTTTTATTCCAAGCTTTATACTCGGAATAAAAGACCCTCTAATATGGACATCTTTCAGTTACATGTAATAATGTCCCTTTTGAATCATTAAATTCCTTAACAAGCAATATTATATATATATATATATATATATATATATATATATATATATATATATATATATATATATATATATATATATATATATATATATATATATATACAATTTATATATATATCTGTCACACTCTATATTATGTTGAGAACAGTAAGAGGTATAGATTTGATATTTTGCCCATATATAATGCATGGCACTATGGTTTCTGAAAAATTCCATGGCTACTTACCTCGTGACCTTTCACATTGACCTCTGACACTGTACTTTGTGACTGTTTGCTATACAGTTACACTGTACCATGCAAACTGAAATTTACTATATTTACATCCACTGAATATGATCTCCTTTATTTCTTAAGAAACCATTGTCGTTTATTAGTCAATAAACACTGCTAAGCACATCACCTCTACAGATTTCTTGAGAAGTGGCTCTTCCATCCATTAAACGTACAATGACGTTCATATCAATAATACAATATTTAATCGTCTTAATCCTACTTTAACAAATTTGTACAGATATAAACATAAACAATAAAATATATTTCTTTCGTTGTGTAATGAAATAGAATTAGTATAGTGGATTGAAATACCACAAGCATGACTATGTCTTGCTTGTTAATGCCCTAGAGGAGAGATTTGCACCCTCAAATCAAAATGACCTGTATAGAGCTCAGTTAAGACAACGCCGACAACGAGCAACGGAAACTTTGCCAGAACTAGGACAGTCCATACGAAGATTAACAAATCTGGTTATCCTACGGCACCAAGAGACGTACAAGAAAAACTGGCAAAAGATCAGAACATGAGATTGAGAATAAAACAATCAAATCTTAATGATGCCATCGACATGTTGTCGAATTAGAAGCTTTTGTAAAATCTGATCGTAAAATGTTAGAAACACAAACCCATTCACGACCAATGCAGTCAGAAAAAAACTGAGGGAAACAAAAAGGCCATTTCATAATCAATCAGCACAAGTACGTTGTTAGAGTTGAAGGATGAAATAAGAAAACTTCGTAAAAAAGTTAGTGACATAAAAGCAAAGATGTCCATTGATACTGTATACAAAAATAAATCCGGAGCTTCCAGCAATAAACGCTGTTATTTGGGTGGATCACAAAATCAATCTCGACATGATTGTCCAAAAGGTAGTAAAAAGTGATTTTGTCTCATATTGACCATACATACATGTATATACGCAATTTTGAGATTGAAAGGACTCGAAGAAAGAAGTACCTTCAAAAATAAATAACTGACTGCCATCAACATAGCAGTATTTTGGATTACCTATGCGAGGACGCATAATTATTTTTTCAAGGCGTGGGTAATGTAATGAAATAGTGGATTGAAATAGGTTTTGAATCATCCAATCGAATCAGTTTGTATGTAGTCAATCAACGTTGATATTTCAACCAACCAAATGATTAGAATTATTAACCAATCAGTTTTAATGGATCAGATGCAAAATGGTATAAATAAAGGGATCAATCTAGCGTTTGTTTACTTTTGGTGTAACTCATTGTTGGAGTTAGGTGACTTGGGTTGGGTTCCTGGGCTTTGTCGGGAAACAAAAGAATTGTTAGTTAGACCACTCAGCTCAGAGAGTCAGTTCCCTAGCTATAGTGTCTCGGTGACTTTAGTTTGTGTCTGTAACCAAAGGTAATACAGTGTCCTAGTGACTAGCTATGGTGTCTTAGTGACTGGCTTGTGTCTCTGCAAGGTGTCTCTGTGACTTTGTGCTTGGGTGTTAGGTAGTTGCAGGCTGTGTCGGGAAACAACAGAATTGTTTCTTAAACCACTCAGTCTGCAGCTTCAGGGATCAGTTTATAGATATGTAGTAAGGTTGGCATCTTTGATTTATTAATTTTAGTTGATTCTTTGGTTGTATTTAGTTATCATGTCTGTTTACTAATCATTATTCACATAGGACCAAGGAAAAAGTATATACAGTGGAATTTAGTCAGTTGTAGTATCTGTGTTTTTCTATTATACAGTAAAACTCGGTTATAGCGAAGTCCTGGGGACCTGTAAATTTACTTCGCTATATCCGTATAACAAATTCGTTAAAGTACATGTATATATAACGAATTCGCAATATGCATTTTTTCCTTCAAGTATGTTCTGGAAGGATTCAAATACAATTTTTTACTTTGGGTACTTAATATTTCTGATGAATGGAATTCCAAATCAAAATTCTTATAAAAAAAATAATGTCATAAGAATTTAAAGATATTGAAAATTCGTTATAAAGGATATAATTTTCGCTATTTTTAACCTCTACGGGACAGAAAACCAGTTCGCTTTATCCGTAAATACGTTATATCAGAGTTCGTATAACCGTAAGATTTTTCTAGGAATTGTTAAGAATTCGGCCGGGGATTTAAAACCGTTAACTTTAATTTGCCATATCCGTGAATGCGATACATCCGTGTTCGTACTAAACGAGTTTTATTGTAGCGTCATTGGTTTTATTGAAGTTTGTTTGATTCAATATAAACGCGATTCTTAGGAAGGAAACCTAAGCGGACCTAATTATTAATTATTTGTACATAGTAAAAACGTTACAGTTGTTAGTATGGGAATTATTGCAGAAAAAAATAATTACATAACCCGCTTACGCGCAACAGAGACAAAACAGAGACAGACATTTCACAATATACAATACTGTCAAACAATATTCAGCTGCTATTACTCAATGTTATGTCTATCTTATTACTTAGAAAAAAAGAGTACAAATACATATTCTTTTTTTAATGTAAAAAATATAATTAAAATACTTGTACATCAATTAATATACATTGTATATATAAACATGAAATATATGTGTACTTCATTTTCTTTTACATCACAAATTAAATGTTTAATGTAACAGATTATAAAAATTAGTTCAACATGTAATAATTTCTTACTTTAAAAAATCTTATAAAACAAAATTAATATCTTCAATATGTCGTGAAATATCTCATTAATTCGAAATGTTTGGAAGCAGGAATTTCTTATATTTATAAGATTAAGAAAATTGCGTGAACAATAGTATTCCGTAATTATATACATTTTTATGAATAATTATATAAATATTACTTGTACGTCAAATTTATTTTCAGTTAATTAGATCATTACAATATATAGTTCATTTCAAACTCATGGGGTCAATAAATATACAGCATGGTGTAGCTAAACGTATTTTGGATATCGTATTAATAATATTACAACAAATAAAATATGGAATGCATTCAATGCATTAACCTGATACAATATTACATGATTGTCGAAAATTGTATCACAACAATATCTATCTGAATTTTTCAAAAGTAAATCTATATCTCTAAATCATAAAATTTTGTGCCGTGTTGTATTAGCATTGAATAATCAACACTTTGGAGAAAAGGGACATTTCATGGTAGTATTCCATTCTATTGAAGGGAAGGTGTTCATTATGCACAGCAAATTTAATTACATTGCTATTAAACAAACTTGCTAACGGTGCATCTTCAATACGAGAAATATTTCACATTCAATGTTCATATCAAAGGGATGAACAGTATACAGAAAAATTAAAAGAAAAAAATCCATAAACAGATAATTTTGTTAGCATAAACCAAAATGTCAAGTTACATGCAAATTCATTTAATTTCAATAAAATATCCTAGACCTTTAATTGTCGTAAACAAATAACATAAAGTTAAAAGTTCATGTTACACAAACTGGTATGATTTTATAGAAACTATTTTAAGCATTGAATATTGATCAAGAACAAGTTTAATAAAATATTACTAGTTCATATTCACAGTATATTTAACACCTGACTGAACTTAATGCTTAAATGAGTATAAAAACTCACCTCACCGGTATAAAATATCGAACTTCGATATATTAAATCAAGATAATCATGACGAAATCAAATTAGGTAAAATACAAGAGCTAAATGAAGGTGCGATGCATTGGTAATATCTACCGCATTTGCAAGCGGTACTGTCAGTGTTTGAAGGTTAGTTAAATAAGGTACCCTAAAACATCTAGAAGTTTTCAAAGTGGTGCGAATAAGTGGGGAACCCTTCATTTTTGTTGGCCTCTGCGCATGCTTTATCTACGTTCAAGGTCATTGGTGGAGGTCCACAGCTGAATACGCCGATCTGCTTTGCCTGCAATGATATTTCGTATTTTTCAGAGACCATACATATTGATTATATATATTGTCACAATTATTTTATCTTAATGATGTTGCAATTACAATGTATGTGTTAGTTTTATTAGTATTAATATATCACAACTGTATCACATGTATAATTTATCTTAAAAAAGGAAATGGGTGACTATAAGAACTGATCTACCTCTGGATGTTCGCTATGTAGAGATTCTAAAAATTCTTGAAACTGGGGTCTTCCAAAATGTGTAATTGCTTTCAGTCCGGTAAACAAACTTTTTCCGGCAATCTTTTGGAAATGGCGTTCGCAGATATACTAAAACGGTAATTGTTTTATAAATATACTTGAATCGAAATGATATCAATTATCTCGATATTCTTTTTATTTATGAGGTGAAACTACATTTCTACCCAATTCACCAGTGATTTCGTAACGATTAATATACTAAATTTAGTCGCAATTTTAAAAAAGAAAATGAGAGACTCCCAACAAGTCATTTACTTGGTCCATTCAGATACATGTGCAAAGAAATTTATGCATTTAAAAAAAATCAGGTACATTTAATTAAAACCAATTGCAAAGATCATGAATACCAGCATAGTTGTTCGCAGATCAAACTTCTGTTGAAATTGTGTAATAAAGATATGAACAGAAACAAGCTCTCGTCTGTCGTTTTCTTCCACTTCTCGGATGATATCTGTTAACCATTCAAACTGCTTCTGGGTTCTTGTCACCCACAGAAAATACACCTAGTTTGATATGCAGGTATAATAAAATTATTTCTTTTATAAAACCGACTATACTATGTTGTTCTGTGAGGAAGTCTTAGAATTTTGATGTAATAAAAGGCGTAAAATGGTTATTTTTTCCTTCACTTTTTAGCAATTGACAACAGTGTGAATAAAAGACACGAAAAGGTTAAATCATGGTTTTTTAATGTTTTCTGTCCAAATCAGTTCTTATCAACAGAACTAGAAAATAGTATAATTCGTGCATTAAGGTTTCTCTGTGGCGTACCTTCTGACAAGGAAACTGGATAGGCTGTGATGTTTTGTGAACTATATCTTTTAAAATGGATGCAAATGGAGTTACACCGATCCCACCGCCTACTAACACAGCAACCGGAAATTTATACCAATCTTGATGACCTTCTCCAAACGGACCATCCAACAAAACCTCAACAAAACAGAAAAAGAAGTTCAACCAGGGCTTTTCTACATGGAGCATCCCTTGCAAAAGAGCACATAGATCCCGATATAAATTATAACTTGAGTAACTTCCTTTAGGCATCCAATCACTCACACGGGACCCCACTCACACACACAAGCGTGTTACTATATCCCCTCCAATTTAACTCGTTGCGAGGGGATAAAAATAAACTCTGGACACATATTGGATTACTCAGTCACTGAATGGCACTATTGAAAAGACTGATTAGCTATTTAAAATAGAATTAAAATGATAATGACTCACCATATTTGAAAAAGGTAATAAGAACATTTTGGATATGCAGTACAGTTTAATACCTTTGGTGGAGTCCACTCCTCTGAATTGGCCTTGTTAGCATCATATGTTTTCCTAAGATTTGTCGTCCATGGGCCAACAGCTCGAATATGAAGACTGAGATAATCTTCATGAGGTGCTGATGTCAGAGTAAAGGGGTGGTATTCACTCTTACCTAGTTTAACACATGCGATTCTGACCCACTGACCAGATTTATATTCAAAATTGATTGGACGCTTAAACTTGAGGGCAGTGACATCTAAAACAAAAATATTAAATGTGTAGAATCCGGTTTTTTTTATCGTTTTTTCAAAGGATCTCTTGTTACCACTATTTCATAGCCTTAAATCTTCAGACATCGCGGAGTTGATTCTATCTAATTTCCTTTTCCCAACGATGTCTTTTATATAAATGTGAATAAAGTACACAATTTTCAACTTCATAGAATGTGAACAAAGCCAAGTTGATGTGCTGCTTGGCACAGAAAGGTATAGAGAAAACATGCATATACATACCTGATGGTAAAAGGTCTGCAGATATAACGTCGATTTCTACTTGATTTCTGCTGAGGCTGATGAATTTATCCACAATAAAAATGAACAATGGCCCATAGAAATAGTTTTGAAACAAAGGAGGCTGGACAAGCCTTCCGGTACCGTGCATCACCATAAATATATACAGTAAAATGTAGAAACTATGAGTAAACCAGAAGGCATTGAAAACATTTCGCCTGGCGTATGGTGTGGCGAATACATACATAATGATTACAATCAGCGTCAATATAATCCCTGTCAGACCAGTTATAGTACCGTAAGCCCAATATTGGAACGAGGCTAGAACATCTGTACTGAAAAGATATGTTTTAGTCCAAGATACAATATATGTTTTTTCAAATATACTATATGAACAGTAGAATTATATAACAATGTACAACGGGTTTGAAAGTACGTTTTCTCAATAAATTGTTGCAAACTTTAGTTTAAAATATCGACACATGTTTATCGTATTTTTTGTCAAATATACATGTATATTAAAAATCTGTTTCTCTGTGTTTTCTCATTGTAATACTGCACTTCAACATTTGAAAATGATGTATTAATCATTTTGGTTCTTAAAAGTGCAGAAAACTTCTTTCAAAGGACTACTTCAGTACGATGACCGACGTTGCGATAAGTTAATGCCTTCGAAACAATGTATTCCCACATTTGTTCATGCAGATTGAACATGCCCTAACAAAAAAAAAATACTATAGTAAACTATATTTAACTACAGCTTACTATAATTAACTTTAGTATCAAAGTAAAAACTTTGGAACTTTGATTTACTATAGTAAAACTTTGGAACTTTGATTTACTGTAGTAAAAACTTTGGAACTTTGATTTACAATAGTGAAAACTTTGGAACTTTGATTTACTATAATAAAAACTTTGGAACTTTTACTATAATAGTAAAAACTTTGGAACTTTGATTTACTATAGTGAAAACTTTGGAACTTTAATTTACTATATTAAAAACTTTGATACTTTGATTTACTATTGTGAAAAATTTGGAACTTTGATTTACTATAGTTAACTGTAATAGTTTACTATAGTACTATAGTGATTGCACGAAGCAACTCTCTTTTAACTATGAAATTCAGGACATAATTTTGTACCAAATCAGTAAGCCCTCTTTGGGTAATGATAAAACGAATTAATTTGCAATAAACAATTTTCATTGTTTTCGAGGCATGAAAAGACCTACGAATTAATGTCCAACACTTAATTTCGAATAAAAAACGACTCAGCACTTTTTCAATCACGAAATCCCCTCGGACCAATATTTTTTTCTCAAACCAAGAAAATTTGCAAACGTTGCATAATTTAGTAAAATATGCGACAAATCTACTTTTGTGATCTTTAATTAAGGTCATCACATACCGTATAAGTCCAAGACAACATTGCATAAAGTTATTGAATTCAGGGTTAGAATCTTTTTACGAGGGTTTTTGTTGTTGTTATTGTTCATTGAAGATTTGCATTCATATCCGATGTAATTTATTCCAAATATTAAAATATAATTTTATCCTGGATTTCCTTGCACATTTCCCCATAGGAGAATAGGAATTTCATCAGCAATCAGGGTAACTCGTACTTTAAGCTAAACATGATACATTTAGTATGATATCAAAGCTATTTGATACTTACGCTCGAAAATACTCTCGGAAGATACAGTTTAAATCTGTTGACGCCTGTGTGCTTATGTGATATAAGTTAATCCCATGTCCGACACAATGAACCACTGAAAAGACAGTAACTTGGTGCATATTAATAATGTTACAATGATATGACTTGTTATGAGAATCATTGTTATGTAATGTTATATCACTGTTACCATTTTTCTGCATTTTACCATGTTCATTCTTGTTTTCTTCTATACATTGTACAAGTTTATTTTTAGTGAAAACAAGAAAAAAGGTAAATTTTCATATTAAGTAAAAACGGAATTGGGGTAGTTTATATTTCATCTATGCAAATAAATGAAAACCAAATTCTGATATCACAAATGTTTCCGTCATTAATAATACTATGAATTCAAGAACTACTGCAAGATGATTCTACAGGAATTTGAACATATTAAAATATATTGGAATTTTGTCCATTTTACCTGTGAATAAAAGCGCAATCATAGCTACTATTTTGTGCATGGCGTGTGCAGAATCGAAAGGAATAAAGCGATGAAGGAATGTTTCCCTCAGGAATGTAATGGTGTTCCTGCTCATTGTTACAAGTAGACTGGAGTACGTGAACATCATCACACTAGCTGCACCACGTGTTATTGTGACGCCATATCCGGCGATTCTGCGCAGTCCAGCGTGTTCTCTCTCAAAAGAATAATCTAACCAGAAAGATAAATGTAACTGTTTAAAAAATACACCACCTACTGTATCTTTGAAATTAGTTTTTCAAAAGAAATGATTCACTTACAAAATGCTCTCTCCAAAAATATCCCTAAGGTGACTAAAATATACAGTGTGAGCCAAAAAATTTGAAGTCGGTTATTTTCTATTTTTCTGGTGATCTCATATATCCTCTGTCCCAAAGCTGTCGCTGGGAGTTCTGCTACCCGTGTTTTCACCTTTAATTTTGTGTTTGTTCGTTGAAGAGTTCTACAAATCATATGTAAAATTAACTCGGCATATTGCTAGTTTTATACTTCTGAAAAATGATAATAGTTCCCTCTTGTAAAGATTGATTAATAAATTAAGAAATACTAGTAAACATTTTTTAACATTAATGCAAGTTAATTATGACATGTGAAAAGCAACACTCGACAGTAGATAACAAACTATATACTACAACTACATACTACAATCATTAATGTCTTCATTGCATGCTACTGAAAGCTTTCAATCTGTCATGTGCAAGACTTTCCATCTGTTTTATACAAGACATTTATTTAGCAAATTTTTAAATTTAGCAAAAAGAGACGCCCCAATCTGCTATTGTGTTCAACACACTGTATACAGTTATTTTCGTCCATTTACTTTAAAATCATTAGAATTTGCGGTGGCTCAAAATTCGTGGGTACCCTTCATCAAAGATTTTACATTCTCCACGAATTATTAAACTATGGTTTCGCATT
Organism: Saccostrea echinata; assembly: GCF_033153115.1. Taxonomy (NCBI): domain Eukaryota; kingdom Metazoa; phylum Mollusca; class Bivalvia; order Ostreida; family Ostreidae; genus Saccostrea; species Saccostrea echinata. The sequence goes on along the minus strand of NW_026889751.1, from coordinate 17,552,036 downwards.
CATATTTCCTTTTGTAGATAAGAGTAAATTTAAACGAAATCACGTCCCCACGAATCTGTTAATTTTAAGCAATCCGCTGAAAATGGCTTATACGAAATTTGATGATTCCACAGTATTTTGCAAACGATTTCACTTATTTTGAATTCGCCCAGACACATTTGTTTTAACAGAAATATTACAATTTTTCTTTGGACTCTCCCCGTTTTGAATTTTATTGGAAAAAGACGAAAATAAAACGAGGACAAAAATTTTCCTGTATACACCATATACTTTCTGATAGAACGTGTGTAGCATTCAAGTTTAAGCAAGATTCTTTATCATGTACAGAGTCTTATTTTTCAGAAATCAATTAATACCCATTGTTATTGCATTTATTTATAATAATATAATCGTAATACCATTTTCGTTTATTGTTCAATCAATTATTTTATCTAACTCAATTATATTAACTTTGTTTCTATATAAAATATCTATTAGATCAGAACAAAATACATGTACATATTAACTATATCAAAAATTAACACAAACTTATAGATGGAGCAACAAACTATAATTTTTAAGCAAACGCATTAAGCCCTTTGCCTCAATACCTGTCTTGTCCATTTTGCCTCCTAAATGATAAGGCAGAAATAGTTTATATTGTTTTTTATAGAAGGAGTGACTCAGTTTCTCCTTAATAAAGTGAAGTTAATAATGCTTTATCAAATTTTCACTCTGAAATTCAACACATTTAGTAGCTCTGTACAAAACAAATGTTATTATTTTCACTTGTTGTTTTTTCTTTCAAAGTAAATCCCACTCAATAAAAGATAAAGCATCGGAAGCCCGATATGACTAATTAATAAGGACAATAATTAAACGTCAATGACATGTCATGTCTTCAATGAAAAAATCATTAAATACTATTTTTTTTAAATCAAAGTATTATTTTTCGAAATAAATGCATCTGATAAAAATTGGTCATATTGCACGTTATAAATTTTCTTTTATTTATTTTTTTTTTATCAATTTTTCTTATTTCTTTCAACTCTGTTTCATAGTAACAATAAATATTTATAAAGTGTAGGCATTTCCAGGAATTGATGAATAATATCTGAATTGTTCAATTTTTAAGAAGGAATATTTTAAGGTGTTTTACTTTTATAAATACCAAACGAATTGATAAATCTGATACATGTATTCTATTTTTGCGTAACTTAAATGTATATATATTTATTGGAATATTTAAATCAAAATTTTGCGGAAATTTTGTAACACACAAACTGAAAGCCGTTATCTGACCATAATTAAACTAAAAAGTACAAAATTTTAATTATAAAAACTTTCAAAGAAATTGACAAGATTTATTAAGCGTTATTTGTAATGAAAACATTATAAATTTAAGGCCACAGTAAATTAATTCTTTGTTTTACGTCAATGGGCGGGTAGGTTTTCCAGAAAACCAGTTAAAAAACATTTAACAGTTTTCCCTGCATTTCACTGAAATCCACATGATTTTTAAGGCAACACTATTCTTAATTTTCAAGAGAAAAAGGAACAATCAAATTCCAAAATAAGGAAGTAAATTATCTTTTAAGAAATTTAAGTTTGTTTTACCATAAGGCTAGAAATTGTATTTATTTTTATATGATTAAAATACTTGAAATTAAAAAAGTACAAAACTTAACAGGTAGCTTTCTCATGTATATGTCAATTTAATTCTAACTATTGAATGTGTCTTTTGAATTATGTTTGTGTGTTTGCTGTTTTTTTTTTTTTTGGGGGGGGGGGGGCAGACGGGAGGGTAAATTTTGAAAGAATTAAAGGACGTAAAACAAAGTTATTATTTACCATGTTCTAAGCATATGAAACAAAATCTCTCACTAAATAAAAGGCAGTGGGTATTAATAAAACCGGGTGCACGTATAAATTGTAGTGCAAAATAAAATATATGATAAACAATGCTCTATGAGCTAATTATTTTTTTTACCTATCTGTATCCATCCTGTAATTTTCATTTTATTAGATAAGTGTTGCAAATCCAAGTAATTAATTCATTTATATGATTTGTTCTGTTAAAACAAAATATCACTGAGTTTCATTTAGTCAGCGATAACCTTACTTGTAACTCTGAAAGAATGTAGTTCTTTTTCTAGCCATATTTCCACCATTTTTGCCATCTGCTCCCAGCGCTGTAAAACAGGAGAAAATTAGCTTTATCTTAGCTAAATCTAAAGGTCAAATATACCGTCCAGGACGCGACTAGTTCTTATAGCAATCAAGATTGTACCATTTTAATATAGTTTAAATATAAAGAATAATAATCAATTTGTTTTATGTAACTGCAACACATTCTTTTCTTTTAAAAACATTCTTTACTTTTAAAATACACAACTTGCGAATATGAGTCATCAATTGGAATAAATAGATCAGAAGTTAAAAACCAAAATGTCTGAACTTGTAATTTTTTTTTGTTTTGAGAAAATATGTTCTTCATAAGGAACAGGAAAAGAACGTTTTACCATCTATTCCAAGTGTTGCTTTCTGTAAGGTACTTTTATATTCTTCTGAAGCAAAAATTCTTGAAAAAGTATCGAAGTCAATATCAGAATTTTCTTTAAGTCCTGCAGCCTTATACATGGCACTCATTAACGCTTTCATATCGGTTTGGGAAATAGATGAGTCTGAGAGATCCAGCATAGACCTGAAAACAAATAGATTGAGATAAGGACAAAATGTCTGTTAAATCATCAAATTTTCATGCCCCCCCCCCTTTTTTAAAAAGAAAGAATCACTAATTTCGCAATTATTATATATAATCTTTAAGAATACAGATATACATTGTATGCCAGAAAAAAAATGTCGAGTTCAGACGATCTCGCGTAATTACATGACTGTACGCAAAAACTTCTCCCAAATAAAAAAGGATTTACAGTACTTTGGAGTGGCAGACGACAGTTTTTTTTTCCAATTAAACGTTTGACTGACGTTTTCCTTAATATTGAGCTGTTTGTAAAAAACGTATTGGAATTTTTTTTCTCCTTACATGTACATGATGTAACAGTAGCCTGTTCTAGTCACATGAGGAATTTAAAGCTTTTGGGAATAAAACATATACAACTAAAACGTTGAGACAAAATGATGATGTGAGACAGCCTCGAAATTTCATGAAAATTTAGTTTATTTTCACTATTTCATAAGATCTACACCAGCGTACAGGCCCGTGCTAATGCCCTGCGCTACCACACAAAAATGTAGACCAATGCCTGTTACATTACACTGAACATCAAAATATATTGGCTCAACTGCCTTCTTTTCAATCTACAATTCATGCCATGAAACCACCCCGCTTTTCTGAGGAAATCCCGGATGAGTGATTTTTGGCTTTAGTTTCGTATTTCTCATCCAAATCTTATGAAAAGTAGTAGTGACACTAAAGTGTCATATATCAATAAAATATATAAGGCCACTACTTCCTTCCAAATGCACACATATAACTTCTTACAAATTAATAGAAACACCAGTCCTATAATTTGCATCCAAACCTAAGGTTTATCAATTTTTTTTCTAAATTTTGACCGGTATCAAATCCAAAACTATCCTCTGCCACTTTACAATTTAAATGCAATAATACAAACTGAATCATGCGGGCAAACTCCTTGCTTGTGAGTTTTCCTTGCTTTTTAATGTCGTACATATTGAAAATCAGTCTTGTTTTATCGTCAGCATCACCTGTATAAAAAATAAAATAGTAATTGTATAACAACTGATCAAACTTGATATATGAATTACTCTTTCTCCATGTGTTTCCATAATTATCTAATTTTTGATAAGGTTTTAAAATTATCCTACACATGCTAGAATGGATTTTACAGAAAGATCCATAAAAGCAGTTTATACACGTCTGATTAATTTTATTATGGTACATAATACACAACCTCAGCGGAGAGAAGATTTTTCAGACTCATCAGGGTGCAAGTGGGTTTAAGTTTCTACATAAAATGTTATTTCACCTAATGGTTCATTTAAATCATGCCTAGATACATGTAGCCTCATATTTTATGATACTTCTCTCCTATTTCATTTCTCATTTAAAGCTATACCTGATGCCAACACAACAAACATATCAAGGAACTCTTGAAATCCCACAAATCCACTATTATCCTTGTCAACCATCATAAACATATTCCGTACAAATATAGAATTCGGTTTGAGTCCAAGTGCGTCGGCGAATTCCGTTCTTGTGAGTTGTATTTTAGTCACTCTGTTCATGTCCTCTGCACTCATACTCTCTATCTGCAGCTGTCCTGGGTCTTTGTTGAAAGCCTATATGAAAACGACAATATTACATCGAATTTGATTTAAACAGTGTTCAAAAAGAAACAAAGCTCTGTTAATTCATACATGTAAAAACAGTATAAAAAAGAACATGGCTATTTGACTACTATACTGCTGACGAATAATCAACATGAATTACATGTATCTAAAAGCATGGGAGGATAGTTACCTATATTCAATTAATTATAATGTCAATGTCCTTTTTTCTTGAATTTTTGTTAATATTTGGATTCTGAAGTGATCAAGACCTTCTGTAAGTATTTGCAATGAAATCCTCAATATTTTACTTGAAGGAGATCTAGACCATAAGTGCCGAGTACAGGTCTAAATTTACAGACCTCCACCGGCAAGTGGTGCCCTCTCAATCTGAATGAAAAATTCTCAAAGGGACGTTAAACAAGAAAACAAACAAATAAACAAACAAAACAAACAAACCTGAAGGCAAATAACACGAAAGAATTTATCGAGGTATTTTTGCCGTTCTTCTTTTGTGCTGGCATTATCGTAGACTGATTTTTCTGAGAACTGGTGAATTTCTCTTTCTATTTGAAGGTCAACCAAAAAATTATCCAAATTCTTCTTGAACTTTTCCCTTTCCTCCATATCAAGAAACTTGAGAACCTGTCAGATGGAATAATGAAATGATAATATTAGAGAAAGAGTCACCTTACTAACACATTTTGAATTTCAAAATTATACAAATATGAGTTTTGAAGTGGTCAATATGCCTAAATGTTGACATAAAATGAGTTTAATATGGGCTTCGCTTTGGTCAAAATAGATGTTCTTTTCTGATCAATGTAAAAACAGATAATCCAATCTCAAATGCCCATGATTACTATTTCATTACATGTATATAGTCCAGGACTGAATAAAACTATAAAGTTTGCATATAACCAAAAAAAAGTTTCATCCACAATAGACTCGAAATATATTACTCGTTACAACGTCAATGCTTTTGCTTACAAATGTGCAAGACATGATTTTGTGCTATAGAAATATCATATAACAGGCTTTAAAAAACGTTAAGGTCAAAGTATAAGAAATTTAAAATCATTTGCGTATATGTAGTGACTATGAATAGATTTTTTTTTAATACTGTTACTGACCAAATCAATTTCCCCTGTCATACGGACAGCAATAACATTTTGAAGTCCGTCTGTTGACGTTCGGTAATGTACTTTGCCTTTGACAGTGCGTAGATCCAGCATTCGTAATGGTTTTCTCCGCATGTCTTCTACGTGGATCTTTTTCCGACTTCGGTCAAATTTAACCTTTACGTTGCGCTCATCTGAATTTGGACCAACCCACTCAACAGCTGAAATCACAGTGATGTTAGGATAATTTCTTGTGTATTGCAGCTAAAAATCTATTTTTATATAAAAAAGTAGTCAGGTGTTCGCATCAAGCTAATGAAATATGGTTCAAAACTCAAAACATGGACCACTATCAGGTTTGGGGGAAACGTTAATTCGACGATGCAAATCGGTTCCATCAGACTAAAATATACATGTAACGAGCTTTTATCATTTGTCACAACGGGCCCCCATACTCGTTATCATGCAGACAAAATTCATATTTTCGTATGTAAATTCGACAAACATCTTTCAATGCAGATTGAAAGTCATTCCAAGCACTAATTTGTGCACATATGTTAGAGAAATTGAGATCAGTCTTTCTTGAATACATCCGTAATCACTGGTTGCTCTGTTGAAAATGTAACTTAATTCTGTTTTAAAAGTGTATTCGTATTATGAAACGCATCGGCAGAATATATTGCAACTTAATTCTGTTTTAAAAGTGTATTCGTATTATTAAACGCATCGGCGGAATATATTGTCCAATTTTATACCCATCATCACCCGCGCTTTAAACAGCAAGCATTTTATTTAATGAAATTGAATTTGAGTGATATTATCTATGCAGTAATTCAACCACTACATTTAATAATGTTAAATCATAATCAACTAATATGTGACTCTTATAAGCAGGAAAGGAGTAAAGGGGCAAAGAACTACATTTCAATCTGACACATTCAAATACGAATTCTTGGAGTAGTGAAATTTGCCTCAAATACCTGTAAAAACGTTAGGGTCATCGTTAGGGCGATGAGGTGACCGTCTCTGTCGACCACGCTGCATTTTCTTTGCTCGTATCTTGGCCATGCAAACCATTATCCCAACAGTCCCTGAAACGGTCAGTAAAACTCATATTTCATAGCAGAGAGATTTACTTTTGATAATTTCATTATTTTGCGTTTGATACTTTTCCGTTTTAGTTATATTTGTTACACTTTGTCAGAAATTACTTTTAAAGAAGTTTTAAATCAAGAATCCCCATTGTTCAAAAAGTAATGATTATCAGATTAAAAGTAGAAGTACTGTGAGCAAACTCACAAAATAATCCCCCACTGCAGTTTTTTCTAGAGTTCCAATTCGAAATTTTGTTAATGTGGCCTTGAACTTGCCAAAATGACCTTGGATAAAAAAGACACATTCTCTGGTCATTAGCAAAATATGGATATTCAATGTTTGTCCATTAGAAGATTTTAGACTTGACATGAATTTAATACTTTTTTCTAGCTGTCAGTTACCTTCAACTTGCCACAATGACCTTGGGTCCAGGTCATGACTCCTCTTCATGACATAAGTAATATTTGTGTAAAGTATGACTTTCCAATGCTTATCCATTAGAAAGTTATAGACCAGACACCAGTTCAGAACCTTTTTTGTCATTGACCTTATACTTGCCAAAATGACCTCAGGTTAGTTCACGACACACCTTTAAGTCATAAGCATCAACTTCCAGTTGGCCTCCATTTAAGAGTTATAGCCAGGACGCAAATGAAATACTTTTTGTCAGTGACCTTGAACTTGCTGGAATAACCTTGGGTCAAGATCAATACGGACCCTTAGATCATATGCAATGTTTATGATTTTTTAAGCCTCTAATATTTTCAATTACAATATATAGTCAGGACAGGAATTTTAAAAGCATTCTACCAGTGACCTTGAACTTGCTGGAATAACCTTGGGTTCAAGGTCACGACACACTCTCAGGCTACAGACAATCTTTGTACCAAGTATGAACTTCCAATTATTCTCCATTCTAATGTTATATCCCCCAAACAAAAATATACTTTTTCTGCCAATGATCTTGAATTTGCCGGAATGACTTTAGGTCAGGGTCACGACATACTCTCAGGTCACAAACAATCTTTGTACCAAGTATGAGCTTTTAATGATTCTTCATTACAATGTTATAGTTAGGACAAGATTGCACGTACATACGGACAGACTGATAGACAACAAAGCGATTCCTATAAACCCCCCTCCCCGTTTGAACAGGACATTTCTAATTTAAGTTAAATGCAATAGTGACATTATGCATTTTTAAAATTGAACAATAATATCGCCCTAAAGGCTGACCTGGAACACAGAGTCCTAGTGCGATAAATGTCAGAATGAATGCTGCTCCACTTCCGGAAAAGTAATCATAGTGTTGCAGAGACGTGCAGTTTTCTATGACGTTGATATGTTCATATGTTTCACTAGAATCAGCTTTCAATTGTTTTGGTTGTGCACAGGTATCATTTCTTGTATGATCTAGGAAAAATTCCCAAATCAACTACCAGTTATGTCTGAGTTAATCAACTAATACATGCAATTAGATATTGAACAAAAGAAATTCACAACAGAGTTCAATAATTTATAGGAAATGATGATGAATTGATAAATTCGAAATTCAGACGTCAGCTTCGGTTTTTGAATATGGTATAAAAAATTATTGAAATTAACAAGTTGCAATTCAATACGTTTGAAAAGAATATTTACCTAAATAATCTTTTTCTCTTTGAATACAAAGATTTTTAAAGAAGAAAAGTGAATTCAGTTTCATCAATTTAAACACTAGTCTTTTATCAAAGGATTAAAAAGATATTTTCATATTTTCAAACATGTGTGTTACACATCACTATTTAAAAGAAAAGAAAGTCAGAAGATATAATATTGGAATTGTTTGAAAGACTTCTTTTCCATGACAAAAAATGGAGTTCTATAGGTATTAACATTATGCTTTGCAATTTTTTCCCAAAATAATTTGAACAGTATACATACTATGAATAAAAACATCTTCTTGGATTTCGTCAACTTTAACATTGGTCACATTCAGAATGATAGATTGGAGGGTCACCTTCATTATGTCCTCTATCTCAACATCAGTAAAGTATCTTAAAGTTAATTAATTAAATTAATGACTTTAATATAAATTATAATTATATTAATATGCTAATGTAATTTATTATACTTTAATATATCCAATTATGTTTATAAATAATATCTAACTTAAATATTAAAATAAAATAAATTTTAAAAATTATTTATATTATATTTTTTAAGAAATCGATAAAATAGTAACCCTAAATCCAACATTTTTTTCTGCACGTTGTTTACCGGATTATTTCAACCAGAAATGGCTTTGAAAATAAACATTTTTACCTTTTTAATTTCCACCCATATGTGATACACATGTACATACATACACGTAAATATGTACCTGAATGTACAATTGTAGTTTCCATGGAATAAAGATAATGACATTTCGTTGATGGTTCATCAGAGAATAAATTATGTTTAAAAGAACTGTAGCAAAGTTATAAATGTGGATATCTTCTGAATGGAGGGAAAGGGGTCTTATTGATGATATGTAGTTTATTTACCCATTATCTTTGTTTTCAAACCAGAAACGGTCGGCGTGACGGATTCGCATGAATTGGTCAATGAGGATGCTCTGAAATAGTGGACCTGGTCCGTCATCCGTCGTTTCTAATAATCCCCCGACAAACAGGTCTAAATCTGGTGAACTTGAATTCTTGTAAAGAGATCTCAAACTATTGATTGCTTCTAAACGAGATGGATCAGTATTTGTTGTCAAGTTATCCCAAGTGACCCCTTCTAAACCAAACGCCTTTCTAATCGTGTTGTAGTCTGCAAGACCGTGTTCACGGGCCCTCTGGATATTAATAGCAACAAGGTCACGCCGAGAAAATTCCAATGGCCCAAAAAGATGTTCTGCAAAAATGAAGATAAATGAACGTTAAATTCTCAGTAAAAGTGAACTACATAATTATAATATAATACAAAATTTTACCTCTAAGGTCAATATTATATATAATACTATACGGTTATTGAATGGGTATGAGGGCAACATATGATTTTTTGGACCTGAAGGTGAAAATGTTGCCCGAAGCCGCAGGCCAAGGGCAACATTTTCACCTTCAGGTCCAACAAATCATATACGTTGCCCGAATCCCAGTCTATAACTGTTTTGTTATACCCTTCACTTAAGATAGAACACTAAATTAAAAACCTTTGAACAAATTTAATATATAAAAGATTATAACTTTAAGGCAATACTTTGGCTTTATCAATAAAAATGAAACAATAACAAGGAATGAAAAAAATAATCATAAATTTATTATATCAAAGTAGTAAATTTATTTATCACAAAACATGATTTCCCCTTGACGCCATTCTTCTACTTGCATATGACAACTCTTTCAGCTCTAAACTTCGGCTATTTCTGTGTCGCCGATATTGAACGACGACTGATTACTTTTGACGTAGCAATGACGTTGCGGTCTAACAATTCTTATATTGGACTAACAGACCGGTCAACAATGAAATTGTTAGTCCGATGCAAAAAACATTTTATTTGTTGGACTTTTTATTGGTAATAAATATATTATACAATTATTGCAGGTTTTTGAGGTCAATATGATGATTTAGACACCTGAGGAGTACAATATTCACCGAGTCCGAAGGGCGAGGTGAATATTGTACTTCGAAGGTGGCTAAATCATCGTATTGACCAAAAAAAACCCAGCAATAATTGTTTTATTATATGATTCAATGATTAAATGACACTCATTAAGCAATCCGTGCCATCTTACTTGTTCACATCTACTGAAGTACTAGCCGAACATAATGAGAGAAAAGGGCTTAAAAAACAGTTGTATTCCATGTATTTTGGTATTTGTAATTCTAGTTTAGGTGCAATGAAGAAAAAATAAATGTCAGGCACATATATAGGATTGATTTTGAAAAAAGGGCATTAAAAGGAAAAAATTGACAACTTACCTGAAAACAAATCTTTGACCAGCCCCCCCCCCCCCCAAAAAAAAAGGAAAAGAATTCTCCCAAATCAAAATTTTATTTGGTGGGATGTAAAGGTCCATAAACTTTTCGAGCGGAGGGGGGTTGGGCTTTCATTGAAATTTTTTATCCTTAAAATTTAAATTAAAACTTAACATTCTCAAAAGGTGGGGAGAGGGGCAAACCTCCTGCACCCCCCCTCCCGACCCCTCACCCAAGAATCTCTGTGCCTTAATGTTATGTTCATATCAATGGATATCAGGTGCAAGTGAAATAACTTTTCAAAACTGTTTTCAACATTTTGGAATTTCCCTATCTTTTTTTTTGTCCAATGTAGAATAAATAATTCCCTATATTGACCTGGAAGATCACGTGCAGGTCAACATAACGTAGTATTTTTCTAACAATGTTGGATCTCAGCCAATCAGAGAGATGGGAATTATTCAATCATATAATAAAGAAAGATATTTTTAAGGGTATAACAAAAAATTTTACCTCTAAGGTCAATATTTTATATAATGCAAAATTTTACCTCTAAGATCAGGAACAACTATGTGATCCTCTTTTTCAGCCAAAGTTGATGAAAGGCCACGAACAATATCGTCCAACATCCTCTCTACTGGCTCCTGTTAACAGTTATAATATTATCAACCTAATATTTTAATTTATATTTATTCGAATTATACATTATTATTTATATATTTATGGTTTGTTCCCATTTCGCCTTAACTGTATTTTTGGTATTTTATTTCGCCTTAGTATGCTCTGAGGTAAAATAAGGCGAAATGGGAACTTGTATAAACATCTAAAAATATTGTTTGTGTAGCAGGATTATTATGAATCTTAAATTAAGGTATTAGTAATTTTATGAAACTCTTATGGAGGTAGAGTTGACAAAAAGATTATAAAGTTTTATTTTAAACAATATAATAATATTTATTATCATTTAATATTTATTTATTTATTTTTAATAATATACTTATTAATAGTGATAAAAATCAAGGAGCACATTGTTAAAGAGAACATTAATATAAATCGTTATTTTTATAAAATAGTAATTATTATGTATAAAAAATATTTTATCATTCACTGTATGCATAAATTAATTCCCATTTTAGGTTGAATTTACTCTTTTGTTTTCAAATGTACATCATGTACAATGATTAAAGAATCATTTTAAATACCAAAAACTGTGTAATTAACTAATCATAATATGTTATAAAAACACCTCATCAATTTTCAAGGTTTGTTTTTACAATAGCTTTATTAAGAAATTCCCAGTTCGCCTTAGTACTTTTTATTTTACTTTTTCTTACCTATATTTCACAGTTAAGGCGAAATAGGAACACACCAATAATTAAACATAGGTACCTCCACTTCATCTTTCATTTCTATATACATGATATATAATAATAAACTCTTAAATCTTACCCTGCTGTTCCAGAACGCATTACAGAGTCTGATGGCATGGACTTTATGAGGCTGGTTGGGAATTCTGATAGTCATGTTACTCCAGTTACAATCAGTGTCTGAGAGTTTTGGCCCCCTGTTTTTACAAAAACTTTCTTATTCATAAGAATTAACAAAGTTTGATTTAATGTGTGTTCGATATTTGTTTATCATGTTTCTTTTTCACAGATTTGTTCAGTGTTAAGTAGATATTTCTGTTCTATCAATAATGTATTTTTTAGCAATGGACATATCTTGTGATTTCTTTGTCACCTTGTTTGTTTTTACAGTGCACGCGCGAACGAAATTTCGCATTGTGTCAGTGCACACAGAGCTCAGGTGACTAGATAAGACAATAAGCTGCCCCAGGAAATTTTCGATTCCAAAAAATCGACAATAAATTGGACGGGTTAAGTGGTCAATTGTATGCAATTAAATTCTCACTCATTAGAGATATCGTTTAGACATTAAGGTCATGCAGATGACACGTTCCTCAAAAATATATTTTGTATACCTTGGTATTATATCAAAAATTATTCATAATTGTCATTCTCTTGTTATTTCTAAATTGTTTTCAATATGTTTAAAAAAAATAAGTACACCCAAAATTTGCAATTCAAAAGATTACCCATAAGGATTATATAAGAAATATCACCCTCTGGTATCTTGCCCAAATGCCTGGTAAGGTACCTCAATTTTTGGTGAGGAAACTTGTTTAAGAAGTTAAACTTCAATGACAAATTCTTCGGAAAAATTATATATTTTCTAGGAACGACACGTCTGACCTTAATGTTGGGTCGTAATTGTTTGGACGAGCATAAAATGAAAATCGTGTAAACAATTCTTGATATTATAGTTTTAAAGAATAATTCATTAGGTCCAAGTTTATTAAAAAGACATTGGTTGAAACGATGGAATTTTACAACCTTTTGGAATTTATCTGGTTTATAAAATATGCCTGGCGACTAAAAATTTGCGTTGGTGACTAAATATTTTTTTATTAGGAGCCAGATGGCGCCTTAATTTTAGAGGTCACTTAGAGACGTGTGATATACATTTTTTGACTAATTTTGAATAAAAATGACATAAATAATAAATCCCTAAGATATAAAGGTATCGTAAGTTTTCTCTGGTGCTTAATTAAATATGCGAGTTTGTATCCGTTTTCTATGTAAATCTATACAAAATTTGGCTAATATTTTCAAACATTACAAATCTTAAAAAATTTTCGCATTTACCCTGGCAAGCATTATTCAGGTTACCTATATGAATATAAATCTATGAAATATATTGCTGATTTCTGGGGAAAAATGTTTATGTTATTAATCCTTAATTTTGTTAATCATAGTACCGTATTTGTCCTTCAAACTAACCTTATCCAAAGGCCTGGCGTCACCAGTGTGTGACCAAAACGCATGGCTGCTGTCTGGAATTCGTGAGAAATTCCTGGATGAATTTCGGAATCATAACCGTTAAATGCGCAAAACTTTCCCGAACAAACTTTGAAAAAATACAAAAGATTATTTTATATTAATGCAGTAAGTAACCCATTAAATTCCATTAAATTTCTTTCTTTCCACAACCCTCTCATCAACCCTCTCATCAATAAAAACACCCTGTATTATCCTCCTTCAATGAATAAAAAACCTGTAAAACAGTTATATTTCAGACTAGCATTGAAGGAGGATACTTACTGTTTACTATTAAAATTCTTAAGTAAACTTAAATTCATTTTAAATTTACGAACAAGAAGTCTGTGAGCCAATGCTCACTAGTAATACCCCTGCTCTGACGTGTATTGTGAATATATACTATAAGCATGGATAAACAGGAAGTTGACATCGGATTCGTACAAAAATGAATCCCACCATATGGCATGCCTAAACAAAGAGTGTGTTAAAATTTCAAGCATCTGCAATGAGTAGTAGCTGAAAAAACTGTGACGAAAATTTGTTATGTATCGTACGGACAGACGCACGGATAAACAGGAAGTTGACATCGAATTCGTACAAAAATGAATCCCACCATATGGCATGCCTAAACAGTGTGTTAAAATTTCAAGTACCTGCAATGAGTAGTTGCTGAAAAAAACTGTGACAAAAATTTGTTATGTATGGTACGGACAGACGCACGGATAAACAGGAAGTTGACATCGAATTCGTACAAAAATGAATACCACCATATGGCATGCCTAAACAAAGAGTGTGTTAAAATTTCACCTGCAATGAGTAGTCGCTGAGAAAACTGCGACGAAAAATTTGTTATGGACAGACAGACAGACACACAGACAGACACACAAGGGTAAAACAGTATACCCCCTCTCCTTCGGAGCGGGGGTATAAAATAAAGAAAAATATTATACATGTTAAGGAGGAATACTACACCAGAATTTTATTTGATTGATTTTTAAGACATTCCTTTTAAAATATGGTTTTAGCATCGAAAGACCGATGTTAATCATTTTATACGAAATTTTTCCATTTTTCCCCGAGAAAATGTAAAAATTGGTTTATTTGCAAATAAAATATTTTAGAGTCTAAATTGCTGTTAAAAATGCATAAATATCTAATAAAACACGTCAAGAAAAGTCAGACATTTTTATCTTTATTTAATAAGAAATGATTTATAAAAAAAAAAATTTGTTAACCTATGGATGAAGTCTAAAAAAACAACAACAAAACAAACAAAAACAAAACAAACAAGATGTGTTTGTGAAACACTGACGCCCCCGTATGGTAACTCATATCAAAGGCTCAATTTTCTCACATACAAATCAAATATGTTGGTACCCAAAGTAAGGTCTTGTCTCGAGGAATATACTTTTGAAATATGAAAACCCTAGCAGCAATCATTGAATAGATATGGAAAAAGTTAAAGTTTTTCAAAAGTAAGTCAAACATTAAGTTCAAATGGTCAAAATTAATGGTGCCCAAGGAAAGGCCTTCTAACAAAAAGTACACATGTGAAATATGAAAGCCCTTGCAGCAACCGTTCAAAAGTTATGACCATAGTTAGTCTTTCAAAAGTAGGTCAAACTTTAAGATGAAAGAGTCAAAGTTGTTTGTATCCAAAGAAAGGTCTTGAAGGTCTTGTCACAACGATTACATATGTGAAGTATGAAAGCTCTAGCACCAACCATTCAAAAGTTATGGCCAAGGTTAAAGTTTTGCAAAAGTAGGTCAAACTCCAAGGTCAAGGTCAAAGGGTAAAAGTTGTTGGTATCCAAAAGAAGACCTTGTCACAAGGATTATATATGTGAAGGATGAAAGCCCTAGTACCAACCATTTAAAAGTTATGGCCAAGGGTAAAG
Organism: Saccostrea echinata; assembly: GCF_033153115.1. NCBI lineage: Eukaryota > Metazoa > Mollusca > Bivalvia > Ostreida > Ostreidae > Saccostrea > Saccostrea echinata. The sequence continues at coordinate 17,536,808 of NW_026889751.1, read as the reverse complement.
TTTTTCAAAACACGGTCAAACTCCAAGGTCAAGGTCAAAGTGTCAAAGTTTTTGGTATCCAAAGAAAGGTCTTGTCACAGGGTATACACAGGTGAAATAGGAAAGCCCTGGCATCAGCGGTTTGAAAGTTATGGCCAAGGTTAACGTTTTTTCAAAAGTAGGTCAAGCTCCAAGGTCAAAGGGTCAAAGTTGCTGGTATCTGAAGTAAGGTCTTGTCACAAGGTATACACCTGTGAAGTTTGAAAGCCCTAGCACCTACTATTCAAAAGTTATGGCCAAGGTTAAAGTCTGAAAAAATATTGCAAAAGTGGGTCAAACTCCAAGGTCAAGGTCAAAAGGTCAAATTTCATGTTACCCAAAGAAAGATCTTGTCACAAAGAATACGCATGTGAAATATGAAAGCCATAGCTCCAATCAATCAAAAGTTATGGGCAAGGTTAAAGTTTTTGTGGACAAACAGACAGACATACAGATAGATAGACAGACAGACAGCTAGACAGACGGACGGACAGGACAAAAACTATATGCCCCCGAATTTCGATTACGGGGGCATAAAAAACAAAAAGTCACTCTAGGAAGGATATACTCTTACAGTATCAACATTCATTTTTTAATGGACACTTTGGAAAAAAAATACTTATGCTTAAAAAAAAACACAAACAAACAAACGCAAAATGAAAATAGAACCATGACGACGAGAATTTTACATTTTTAACTCAGTTTTGAAGTCATTTTTTTCATAATTTTGCTGTTTCTGAACGAGCGCATTCAATGTGATAGACCTGGGAACAGTATAGACTATTTTTTTACTGTATGAAGTTTGGAATAGTACTATTGATTACAGAGTATCATTCAAAGATTCTGATGCAGTAATCATTTTGAAGACAATAGTGGAATTCGACTGACTTAATTAATAGATCCTAGCTGTAGTATCTGATTGTTTACAGTTCATATTGGTGGAGTACATACACGTACCATGCATACAATATTAGCACGAGGAAAACAAGATGTGTGGTATATTAAGATACTGGGAGGGGGTGCCAAGATGCATTTTATGCTAATAAATGAATGAAATAATTTGCAATCACGTCAATTTTATAAGACTGAAAAAATACGCATGTCACGTATGCTAATCTAATTTATGCATACCGGTATTCAAAAATAACAATGCCAGTTTTTATCAGAACGAAAGAGAATTCATCGAAACAACACCAATATACCATCTGTCAAGTTAGATAAAATTTTAAGTTCAAGAGTCACCATTTTGTGGGAAGTTTGTCCGATAGATTAATAAAAGAAGATGGGCGTGTTTGGCGTGTGATCTGCAGGAATTATGTGTACGAAACATTTATAGTTTAAGTGTCCACGATTTGGTTGGCTGGCCACAGCTGGACAGGCTTTACAAAGCTACGCACATAGGAAAATGTCATATTTAGTTTGAAGTAACATTTCAAATTGTAATATTTAGGTCCGCTTATCTTAATAATCAAACTTTCAGATAGTAATGCTTCACATAAATAATAAACACCTACAAGATAATAAGGGTATAGTTAAATGCAATTACAAGTACATGTGTATATTAAGTATTAGTAGGTTGGAAGAATTGCTTTCGCTCTTGATGCAACAGAACCAGAATATATCCATTTTAAAATAAATCAGTACAAAAAAATTAAACTGACAAAAGAATTGATTACTTGCATTAAAAAAATATTAACACTCCATGCGAGGATCGAACCAAAAAGTTGTCGACTCCATTTGCACTGGACCGCGGGTAACGCATATTACTGAGCTATCACGACTACACATACAAGTTGGCTTTTAAAACGACAATGAAGCACCGCGTATACACATTGGTATTTTTTTTGGAAAAAGTTCATTTTTTATGGTCTCTGGGTATTTTCTCCATTTTTTACAAATGATTATTTGTTTCTTTGAATTAAGATTCATATAAATAACGTTCGAAAATCATGGAGAGATGACCCAGAGATAGCAAATTTTTAGAAAAACGTGTTTAAAAATGTGACATTTTGTACCAAATGAATCATCTAGCCTATTTTCGAGTTAGTTTTTAGCAAATCAAAATACAATTTCGGGAAAATATTTCCCTTTCCTATTTCACAGGAACCCAAAGGATCAAAAGAATGCTAAAATTTCGTGTGATAGATCAATGAAATTTTCACTTTTCAAGTACGCCCAGATTCCTGCCGAATGCCAATCAAAAGCGCCCTCGTTCTTTCCGTAACGATAGTTCTCATTCTATCACACACCAGAGATAAGAACTGCATCATTTTACTTATGCTAGAGCCGATTTTTTGCCATACCTACAAACTGTTTTTTTCTGAATAGTTCAATTGCATGAGGATAAAAATCAAACCGAATTAATGGATAAACTATTTTTCTCCACTTCTATAGGACAGCACATAGAAAAAAAATATAAAATCCATAATGAAGAGCACTGATTGAATGAATTACATATATATATACTAGTATAACTAATAATTATCTTACATTCATTGGGAGCACGGGAATATTTTGGAATATTGAAAAACTGTCCATTTGAGGTAATTTGCAGCCACCTTGGTAACCAATCATACATCACTATTTTCTATTTAAAAAGAAAGAAGATATAATCATGAACTACTGAACTATCATAATGTTTTGCAGATCTTTAAGAACAAAAGAACAATCACTTTGACAGCAATGATATGTGATATCTCACAAAAAGACACATATAATATAAATGTTTAAGCACCATCACTAAATTCTAATTTCCATATAACCAATTACATGTACCGTAACCAGCACCAAAATTTTATCAAAAAAGCTGACTAAATCTTACATGATCAGCAAATTATAAATTTGGACATAATTCTTTAATCTGTAAGTATAATTCATCTTTTGAATAACTTATATACATTTAGCATGTAATATTGATAGAAGCAATTGAGTATGGAAAGCCTCGATTAAGACTATCAGGCATCGAATTGGGGCTTATTTGTATATAATCTTGTAATTCTAATCACCTGGTGATGGGCAATGACATGCCTCCTTGCCGCCTCAAACAGTTCTTCGTCGTGCCAATCTGGATGCTCTTTGGCAAGTTTCATGGCAATGGCATTGTGCCAACGGAACCAAAGTACTCCAAAGGTAAGCAAAAACGGATTCTCAAATCCTCGAAGATTTCCAAGTCCTACATTTAGCAAATCTTGAGTTAAAATTTATTATATGCTTACTTTGTCTTGCTTTTGTTGTCTTAAGTTTGTGCTTAAAAATTAAAACACATTTTTAGAAAATTGTTATCAAAGCCAAGCGGCCCTTTTCTTTCTGGATTTTTCAAAAATCAATTTTCGTTTTAATTATACACTAGATCACAGAAAAAGAAATTCACGACTAGAAGTCTTCTGTGGGACACCGGTCGTCTAAGTGAATATATGTTTGATCCTTCTGGTTTCAATCAGGAACTTAAAACTATTTTTTCAAGATTTATTTGTTTAACTTTCATGTAAATTTCTAGCTTTAAATGTGTGCCTTTAAGCTAAAATGAAATTGAAATTACGACAAAAAATTATACATAGGTGGAAAGTTTGATCCTGTTATTTACAATCAGAAACTTAACAATTTAATATTTAACCTTTTCATATCTATTTGTTTAACTTTTAGTAAAATCTTTCCTAGTAAGTTCTCAAATCCCGTAGATCAAGTCTAGGAATTAAAAAAAAATGCAGAAAGAACATCATATTGGTCATTAATTAGTCGATGCCATTCATTCTTTCCTATTACTACATATACAGTGTACATACTGAAAAATCGTTTGACAGGTTTTAGATAGTGGTCTGCAGGTGGTGGTGGGTTCGCAAAGGGAAGTCTGATGTCGTTGTCCGCGGGAAATTGTTTTCTGACGTCATCATAAGTGCTGGGGTCCTTGACTTTGAGAAATCCATGTTTGAATTCTCGTATGGCGTCTGTCCAAGCTTTTCCAGGACCATAAAATAAAGTCCCATCAAGAAAAGGTGTTATTTCGTTTAACTGAAATGTAAAAAAAAAAGAGGCGTGAATGTAAATAAAAACCCTTATGTCTTACCATATGTAGAATTTCAAATGGTATCATGAAGCATGTGATAATGATTTTATGTACTATTTTATCGACAAAAAAGTTTAAATGTGGCCGTTCTTCTTAATAAGTTAGAAAAGCACAGCAGTTGTATCATTAATGACACTTCATTATAAGGACTAATCTGTATATTTTTTTATTTAAAAGAACACATTAATATTTGTGTTATATGAACTTCTTCTGAAATAGTTTTAAAAAAGCCTGTAAAATGCTGTCTTATTTTTTTTCTTTTAGAATAGTGACAAAAAAATTATTGCTATCATCTAGAATTTGAATGTTTGGGGAAAAAAACAGAGCTGTGCATGCATCATAAAAACAATGCAAACATCATAAAACGATAACATAAAATATTTTTAAACATATACACTGATTGAATAATAAAGAGGAGTGTTTATAAATAGTCAGATTATACCTGTTGTCTTGGGTTCCCTGCAGTCTGTCCTGTCCTTTGATTGAACCTTGACCTCTGAAGGGGCATCTGAAGATTGTCCAGATTATTGGGGTTAAATCTGTGACCTTTAGGTACTGGAATATTAAAGAACTCTCTTGGACATCCGGGTCTCTGAACGTCCAGTATTTCCTCGACAACTTGTTGACCTAGATAAATTGTAAAAGTAAAAATAATATAAATCGAAGACTATTGCAATCAAGTTTTCTTCGCTTAATTCCTTAATAAGGAGATGGGCGAACAAGGCTTGCAGAATGCCTAAAGATAGCTTCAGATATATAAAAACCATAATATTCAATTTGTGAATTTAGTATTTAGACTAAAGTTCTCATTATTGAAAGTTATGAAACTTTGACAAACAAAACTTTTATAAGGAAAATTTTCTCGGCAAAAATTATTCTTTTATTTAAAAATAATGTAGTATTGGGTTCGAACCCTAGCAATAAAAATCCTGAATATCATTTCCCTTAACACGTTAACCACTACGCTACTCAACTACTGATGAATTGTGGCATTTAAATCATGTTTGTGATATGAAAATTGACTGAATGGACTTTCAAGTTTTTCTAAAAAAAAAAAAAAAAAAAAAAAAAAAAAAAAAAAAAAAAAAAAAGATACGAATGATGCGTCATAAAAGTTAATTTTCAAGATATAGTGGGTCTTTGTTCCATGTTTATGTTAATCAAAAAATGTATATTTTTAAGCAAACTTTCAAGATATACTTTCATTAAAAAAATTGAGCGAAGACCTACTCATAAGGAAAAATATTATGTTATAATATGAGAAAATTATCCTCTTTGCCCTCATTGGTGTATGTATACTATTTCATAGGCAAAAAAATTCAACGTTTGTGAGCTCGAGATTTTTGCAAATAGTGGAGATTTTACATATTAAAAGTATACTTTTTTATAATATGAAATATCAAAGAAAATTTTGTGATAATTGAGATTCATTTTTCACCTTCGTATTTTTCGCATTGCTCGCTTTGTTCGCCCATCTTCTTAGACATTGCCTTAAATCAAAATTTATATATCTAAGACATTTTTATCTTTTAAGACCGCGGAACATTAACTGGCAAAATTGGAAGTATGCTACTTACGTCATTTCTATCTGCATTTAATGATAGACAATGAAATGGGCGGAGACAATGAAATGGGCGGGTATACTTCTACACGGACGTCCGAGAAAACATTACATTGAAATTCTAGTTTAAAAATTCATTTTCAATCCACCTCAGCTACTCTAGAACGCACAGTGTTACTGATTGACCCAGAAGACATATAATTTCAATTTCGGAGATAGTTTAAAATTTATATAAATCAGAATTTTCTGTCCGGTGTTTTTAAAGTAATATAAAGGGACAAATATTTGATTTCTGTTTGGTATGTGTATGTGTGTGCTGAGGGGGGGGGGGGGAGGGAGGCTGCTGAACGATCTTAGAAATAAATAAGGAAGTTAGTTTTCTTTAGTTTGGATAACCCCTCCCTGTTTTTGTTTGTCAAACATTTTCAGTGAAGAAAAAAAAGCGCTTGTCAACCTAGAATATATTCTGTCATTTGAAGGCATGATCTGACTTCACAATTTTTGACAGCCCCCCCCCCCCCTTCTAGAATCATATGGCCGTCCCCTGAAAAAAAATCTCTGCCTTCTATACTTTTACGTATCCTTAAAATTATAGGCTAAAAGTATATATATATATATATATATATATATATATATATATATATATATATATATATATATATATATATATATATATATATATATATATATATATATATATATATATATATATATATATATATATATATATATATATGAATTTCTAACAACATGTATTTGGGAATTAAAATTATTTGTCTTTTGGATCATACATTCACACTTTAGGTTTGAAAACAGCTCAGGTGGATTGTAAATGAACTTCAAACTAGAATTTCAATCCAATGTTTTCTCGGACGTCCGTGTGGAATTGTGCCCGCCCATTGCATTGTCTATCATTAAACATTTTGACTGTAACAGATGGAAATGACGTAAGCTGCATATTTCCAATTTTGCCAGTTAATGTTCCGCGGTCTTATCAGTAAAACAGACACTCTTTTGACCAAATAACACAGATTATAGCCTACAGAGCAAGAGCCACTTAGGGCCCTTTTGGCCCTGTGAATTTCTTAAAATTCAAAACTGTATAGTTTTAGTCAACAAAGAAATTAATAATACTTGAGCACTCGGTGAATGATTATCTACTGAAAATGACGTAATTTTCTTTCAAGTCAATGCATTATGACGTCAGGAATTGCGTCATTATTCACATATCCTGAATATTTCTTCAAAAATGGCCGAAATATGATGCCATTTTTCAATATTTAGTATACAGCACAACCTCTGATCCAAAATGTGTAAATATATTATACAACAACTGTTAATGAAGATAACAAAACTTTATTTTAATTTTTGGATCGAGGGGTCTGCTCATACTTTAATTCTTTGCTGAATGTTCTCAAAAACACCTGTTTTCTGCAAAATTCAATAACTTTGCAACTTTACACAACCTGTTTTTCGATGTCTGGACTCTTCAAAGGAAATTCTGTTATATAAACTGAAAGCACTAAGTCTCTACTTTATATTAATGTTGAAAATGGTACACGGGGTATTAGTAAATAAATTTGTAAATCTACAGGGCCATTTTATGCATAAAGTGAACCTAGCTCTTTGGACTTAAATTTCATACATACAATGGCATATATTCCTTTCTGTTCATGTGTAGGCTATTGTGAAGTCGAAGACTTCAGGAGGCGCGAAGTGTCATCAGTTTGAGAAGGTTCACTGCTCATGAGGGAGGGGGGGGGGGGCTATCCACGGAATACGGAAAAAAGATTAATAGTGCAATTTGATTCAATGGAAAAAAGGTTTTATTTTGGTTTGCTATTTATATTATGTTTTTACTCATGTTTTCTGGTCTAAGTAATTGTTTGCCGTAGAAATTTTCTGTGAAGTTGAAAGACATCCATGATGGTCATTTGAGCAGTCAGTATAGTAATATACGAGTATACAGGTACATTTTTTTTCATTTTTTAGCAAGTATGAAAATAGAACTGTCATGACCACTTTTTTGCATCATTGTTGAATAAGTAAAATGCAATTTGCTAACAACATTTTTTCCTTCGCATTTAACATAAAAAAAAAATAATAATAATTGTCTCGTGTTCTGGTCATTTTCCCCCTTTTCAACCATACTGCAGCATAAATATTTAATTTTTTTAAAAATTGGGTAAAATGGTGTGTAGGCTACAGCCTTTTTGCCTATATGGAATATACGCGATTGACATATTTACCATGTTGGCCAGAATTTTTTTTTAAATTATTATCTCTTGATATAATTAACAGTCACGTGATTGATGGCTATATATGATAGCGATAACAACAGAGACACTAGTTTTGCATAGTTGCAGATTGATAACCGCTTTCCTTTTAAATGTTGATATAGCACTACTGATTGTCTCGATCAATTGTTCTTAAACGAAGCACTGAAAAAACAATCACTCATGACCCCTTCACATAATAAAAGATTGTTACATTTCTTCGTGTTTAAAGAAGTTCCCAGGGATTAATTTACAGCCAAACATAGGACCTTGTTATTTCTCCATTATAGTAGTTGTTTTTTTTTCTATTTTGTCAATAAAGAGCTTGATGTTGAATTTTTTTTTTTATTTATTCCTCATAGCCCTGAAATACCAATCGTCACAGTATTTCTCAGACTTCCAAAACCTCAATTAAAAGCTGAAAGGAAATCACCGATGCTGAAATATCTACGCATTTTAAAATGTCAAACTGTATACATGTGTACTATTAATATTTGCGCACAGAATGTTAGAAATCACTCATGTTGTACAATAAAACACAATAACTTTATGAAATTGATAATTATCCCGAAATCGAAAACCACGGGAAGGAGATTGTATTACTATGGAGATCCACCTAAAAATATATAATATAATTATTCTAGCCATAAAGTATCATCCGGTAAAAGAAAAATCTAACATTTAAAAAAAAATGCAATAAATATTATTACAGAGCTCTTCTCTTCCGTAGGGTTGAAATAGTCTAAAAAATAGCCACGACCTCTCAGCCCTTTTATCAAGTAAAATTACTGAGTAATACTCTCACAATATGCGTGTATCAATAAAGTTCACTGTTTTAATGGTCTTAACTTTGTTCCATTTCCTTATGCAAGAAAATTTTTTTAAAATATCTTAACTTTATATGACGCAGTTTTCTTGGGCCAAAAAAATAAATAAATAAATAAATAAAAATGGGTTATCAAGACTAGAAAAATAGACCTGGTAAGATAAAAGATAAATTATTGACGCGCCATATTACTCAAGATTACTCGATTTCCGGATTTTGAACCCGGAATATGTACATAGGATGCTACCTGCTTCGCGATTTGATACAATTTTTACTCTTAACCTTTGAATAGCTTTTGACACATCAGTGATATCACACTGCTAATAATAGAGCTTAGTAGAAAAAAAAGATAGAATTTAATTTTGTTGATGTTTTACTTCGAATAAAGAAAGTTAAAGATAGAATTTAATTCCAATAAAGAAAGTTAAAATACTTTGGATAAAAATATTTATCTTTAATAATGTTGTCTTATCAGCTTCGGTATTCAGTCCTGTGAATCGTTGTCAAGGACTCCTCTAGGTATTTGTTGATGACTATGACTTTGTGTCAAATTAAAAGTAGTTAAACCCCCTGTGTTTGCACAATGTACATAATAATGCTTGGTGCTCAAGTATAATATACATCCGGAATTTGGTTGTTCAAACTCAATAAATTTAAACAGAGACACTTTCAAGATACATTGTAGGTCGATTTATCTTTCTCTAACCCTCTCTAGAAGTGTTGCTATTTGATATGTGGAACGCAGTGTTGCGTTGAAATTTGAGTTAATCGATGACCGTGAGGATTTATCAGTATTTTAGATAGTGCAAGGCTTTTTATTTATGACTTCAGCAGATAAAAGATTGAGAAAGATGGAAATTTATTTCTGCGATTCTGTTTCTGAATGAATTGCAAATGACTTTCACTTAATACAGGAGTATTATGTACTCGTTCTTGCTAACCAAGGGTTTTGCAGTTTTAGAAATCTTGGATTTCCAACAAACCATAACACTTAAGTCTCCCCCCCCCTCTCTCTCTACATGTAGATGTGCTTATGCACATATATGTAGTAAAAAAAAAGCCTCGTTATCTAACTCTGTGGGATTCCAGATATCTGGGTTAAAATACTAGACTAGTACTTACAGAATAAGTAGTTAATAATTGGGACTTCTAAATTACTCCGACATATCCATGATATTCGAGATATCAGTTTTCGAGATACCGAAGTTAAACTGTACTATAATATTTATCACTACCGTGAATATATATATATATATATATATATATATATATATATATATATATATATATATATATATATATATATATATATATATATATATATATCTATCTATCTATCTTACCGAGGCTCGCTGCGTGATCGGAAGGTTGTGGGTTCGATCCCCGACCGCGACTGACCTAAGTTGACAAAAAGTAGGTAGCAACTGTTTCTTCGCCAAGCGTTCAGCACTCTGAAGTGAAAGTTGCGGGTCCTTCGGATGAGACCTTAAAAACCGAGGCCCCTTGTCACGGCAGACGTTGGCACGATAAAGATCCCTCTCTGCTGAATGGCCCTGAGTGCCGAGTAAAGGTCTAAATTTGAAGTCCTTCACCGGTTTATAGTGATGTCGATCTCTATATGAGTGAAAAAATTTCAAATGGGACGTAAAACAACATATAATCAATCAATCAATCAATCTTACCAAAGTACACCAACATGGCTGTCCTTCCTCTAGCTGAGGGCAGACCACTCTCCCCACTATGGGCGCTGTCACTGAGGTCGAAGGGGTTGGGTCTGTCCTGTCCCGCGGGCTCGTATACTCCATCTTGGTAGGCAGGAGGGGACTTCCGTATCAAAATGTCGTCTAAGATAAAGTCAAAAAGGTACATGAGATGCAAATGAGAACAACGAGAAAAACTTGAAGCGAAAGTGAAAGCTAGTATGTACAAGGTGATCATTCGAAGTATGGAGAACAAACTGCAGGTTTTCATCTGATCTGGGTCTCTCGGTTTTCGTTCTCTTTGTGTGTCTTCTGCCGTGCGTCGTTCGTCGTACGTACATGTACGTATAAAATGGTTGAATCAATTTCAACTTTTTTTTGTTTGTGGCATCTACGATTATATTTGAGAGGGAGCAAAAATATTTATGTATATTCATGGACCCAGTCTATTTGGGAGGTCAAGATTTGGACCAAAACCAAAACTAAGTTGATCATATGTTTTATAATGATCATTAGATCTTTAAATTTCTTGTCTTTTTAAAATACATATTGACAGTTAGTAAGGAAACAATTTACATTGATATCATTAAATCTTTTTAATCTTCATTCCCAGACAAAATGTTCACATGATGACACTAAGCAATGTACTTTTTACAAAACTGTAGAATTTGTGGAAATATCCAATGGCATCTTGTAATAAAAACAATTTTACCTGATAAACAATGTCATTGGATGGAATTATTCACAAAATAAACCTAAAATTGGTTTGGAACAAAAGCTATTATTTAAAAATCTTTCGAGACTAAAGTTCAGTATGATTTACAATTTAAAATATGGATCACAAACTTGTCCATAGTTTTATAACTCAGATGATATATACATTTATTATATACCCAAGAGTGTATCACTCAATTTTACTGTAGATTTCGTACAATCACGTGACGGTGTGATCCGACTTTCCGGATCACCACACTGTGGTTTTCTGAATCCATATCACCCCTCTCTGAAATTGATGACGTAGTACACAGAAACATGACGTTATTTTTCATGCGCATCAAAAAGTTCCTAGACAAAATGCTTTGTTTAATGGAAAAATCTTATATAATTGATCTCAAAAGTTTTTTAAAACTATATTTTGCTAGTTGTAAGGGGGTATATAATAAATTTATCATTATAACAGTAACTCGTTGACAGGCGCGGATCATCAGATCAAACTCGACGCTTCGTTTGATCTGATGATCCGCGCCTGTCAACTCGACGTGATACGACTCTTCGGATCAAGTTATAATAATGTATATTTATTATATACCCAACTGTTTGTCACTCAGTTTTACTGTTGAATTTACGCAATCACGAGACGATGTGATCCGACGTTCCGGATCACCACACTGTGGTTTTCTGAATCCATATCACCCCTCTCTGAAACTGATGACGTAGTACACAGATAAATGACGTTTTTATTCTCGCGCATCAAAAAGTTCCTTGACAAAATGGTTTGTTTAATGGATAAAATTTATGTAATTGATCCAAAAAAGTTTTTTTCTTTTATCATATTTTGCTCGTTGTTAAGGGGTATATAATAAATTTATTATTATAACAGTAACTTGATCCGAAGAGCCGTATCACGTCAAGTTGACAGGCGCGGATCATCAGATCAAACGAGACGCTTCGCGTCTCGTTTGATCTGATGATCCGCGCCTGTCAACTTGACGTGATACGGCTCTTCGGATCAAGTTACTGTTATAATAATATATATGTATCATTTTTTGGGGGAAAACCTGTCCATTTGCTGGTTTTAAAGATTCTATAATACGTATACATGCATACGTATACACGTATACATGTATAATATTTCCTTTACGATGCATAATAGACAACCGTAACGATTGTTGATGACACGTAATTCAACACAAGGCTCTAAATCACACGTTTGTCCTTCAGTATTATGCAAGACCATAATGCAAACATTGGTCAAAATTCATAAATTCCAGAAAGTCTCCAATTATAACGTCCTAGGAACTTTGTCACCACTATCATACATAACTTTCAATATTGAATGATAAAAGAAGTCGGGGCATTTGGGCGGGATGAGGGTGGAGTGGGTGTTGGGGGTGTTAATATAACGGGCTCCTTATGCCATGAAACCGATTAGTTTGTACGTCAGACTTGAATACTAAAGATAATTCTCTGTCAGTGCCAGCACTATGATACCTATGTTTAAAATATGAATGATCAATATAATATTGATTAGTAAATTTATTTATTCATTTGAGAAATTATGTGCATGGATGAGAATACAAACATGTACATGGAAGGTACGCCATTAATTGGAATTTACTTACCAACAGCTCCCCAGTCCGGGTGGTTTAAGTTGTTGAAAAATCCATCTTGGGGGATCGGTTCAAATTCATCTGGACTTGCCAGACCTGGAAACAGTGTGAAATTATATATGATAAATTTCGTATAAATATACGGTGATAAATTGTAATGAATATTATAAGAATAATGCCGTTTACATTCTATGAAATTAATTATCTTATAGCAAAATTAAACATTCGTCTTAATCAAAGAAAACCGATTTTACAATATTTTTCCAAACTTCCTGGGTTTAGAGTCTGAGTTTTAGTAAGAAGTGTTGCTGAGTTCGGCCTTGTTTTAAGAAACTATAACCACACTAGGGTGACCGTCAAGGTTTATGGACCTCTTTTTCAATGCTAGTGTATTAATAATTTTAATAAATGTTATGTTATTTGTCATAAAACTTACTTTATTACCTTATTTAAAACAAATAATATATTTCTAATCAGGAAGTTTCACCAAATGATTGATAAAGCCGAACGCTAATCGCCACCTGCGTGTTTAAGAGGAGAGGTTTTTGTATCCTCTTTACAACAATCAGTCAAGCAAACTATTCAAAGGGACAGACGTAGATTATAGCTGTGTTTGCTAGCTTTGTTTCACTTGAAATCTGAGACTAAATAGCAAGAAGAATAATAAGTTCACAATACTAGCAATGCTGAAAATATTCTGACATTTTCCCATGATATATTCCTAAAATCTAAAATCTCTCTCTCTCTCTCTCTCTATATATATATATAAAGGATGGAGGAAAGTTAAAAACTCTGTTTAAAAAATTGTGTTTTATTTTATCAAGTATCCGAAAGCTTGGAAACTTCAGGACGCAAGACGGAAGAAAACATGCACAAAACCAGTCTTTCTGGTTCTAAATTTAACCAAGATATTTATAAATCTTTGTGTTCTACACAGTAAAATGATGTTATGAAAAATTCTTTTAAATTAATGGATGAGGCATTGTATCAGAAAAGATCCCTAGAGAAACGTTATAGATAGATGTCGTTTGATCTATATATAAATGTCCAATGCACCTAAACCCAGTCAGGTAGCAGTTTTGGTTTTACAACTGCATCGTGATATTTCATGTCTTTGAATATACCAAGTAAATACAGAAGTTAAATTGTCTGCCTCTCGACAAATCAAGTTTGCTATCAGTAAATTTGATATACAACCTCCTGTTTCATTTTCTAATGCTAGGGGGAGTGCACTTTCTGTTTGGTTTTACCTATATGGTGAAGTGGATCTATATTGTTTACTGGGGAAAGTCCCGCTTTCCTGAATTTGGATCAGGAAGTTTTAAAGAATCTTTGATTTCAGTCCATATCAGTTAGTTGTTAAGACTGCATGAAATACCCAGAACAAAAGTCTTTTTTTCTTGTCACGAATCTTGAGTTACGTCTAGATGAATCAAATTTTCATACATTAGGGTTCTTTTTTGTTATATCTTTGCCCATGCACGATAGAATCAATAGTTAGGTGTTCTGGAATATCTATACCCTAATTTACATAGCAAATAATTTGAATGTACGTGTCTATTGAAAACATGAACGTTTTTTTTTTTCGCTTTCAGAGCAGGGAAATGCAATTTATTTGAGAGAATGAAAATAATACTATCTACATGTTCAAGCGAAGTCCACTTCCCTAATGCTGTAACATTGTACGGAAAAAATTCTTTATTTCCTCATTTTTTAAATTTTGGATTTGTTGAATATTTTTAGCGTGGCTTCTGGTAGACCGGAGGAAATCTATTTGTGGACTGGAATCTTGTTTCCTTCTTTATCATTTTGACCTTCAAGATACACAGCAGTAACTTACTGAATCCGAGATTATATGTAAAGCTCTTGGTATTTTTATTATTATTTTCATTTTGATCAAGCATTAAATTTTATACAATTATTGACTCTTTCGGTGGTGAATATGGTTTGTTATTCACCAGAAAAATATCAATATTGACCTCGGCTTCGCCTCGGTCAATATTGATATTTTTCTGGTGAATAACAAACCATATTCACCACCGAAAGAGTCCATAATCGTTTTATTATATAGTCAGGATTTGAATAAATAAGACATTGAAGGCTGCATGATGATACCACTTTCATTTGCAAACTACTGTTGTGGAAAACTAAAAAAAAATGTCCAGATTACATGTGCTTCCGTGTTTTCCTTTTGCTGTTTGTAAGAAATCGAAATGTTTAGAAAATAAACCTGCGATAGGCTTGGCTAATGTTTTTCCTGCTCAGATACACAGCTGGCTCCGGCCGTTGCAACCGTTGTTTACAACGTTGTTTGAGGTGTTGATTGTGACGTCACAATGCCGCTACACGCGCACCGACCCTCCGGTGAATACGGCATCAAAACCAGTGAATATGTAGTGTTATGAACTGTTTGCGTTTGTATAGATTATATAGGGACTATAAATAGACTATATAATAATATGTATTGTGTATTGCTTTCTATTTGGTTATTGGAGTATGCAGGTATCTCTCACTATTTAAAACCCGTTTGCATTCGAGTGGTCCCAATCTTTTAAAGATTTTCTTTTAGAACCGTGCAAAGTGCATCGAACTGTTGAAATAAAGGTATGATAAAAGACTCAAACACGAAATATATTTTTTAAATAACTTATTATTTTCAATATAATATAGAATAAAGAAATCCCGTCCAGGAAGCATTATTCGTTGTTTATATCTTGCTTTATAAATAAGAGTTAGTCATCCCTACTTGGAATGCCCATTTACAACTTAAAATTTAAAGTGAATTAGATGCTTTACTCCCTACGCAACCGAATTGTTATGAAGTTTCAAGCAGTTGGTCAATAGAAAGATAATTAAAGAGAAAGTTAAACTCTGCCATTTAAAAAAAAAGAAAGAAAAGTAAACATATACCTAGGTAGAAAGAAATGTCATCTATGTCAAAAGTTCTCTTGTTATCTTTAGATTAAATAGAATTTAATGTTTAAAGTGACGGTGTATAAAGGAATTGAGATAACGATTGTGTGAGAGATAGAAGTGGCTCTGTTTTGTTTGTGTTTATCTTCATTCTATGTGATAAGAACTACAGGGGTATGGTAGGATTTGGATTAAAAGAAACATTTTTTGATATTTTTTTTTTAATAAATATCAGTAGAAATCAGGCGACCCCTGAAATTCAACTTTGTTTAATATAAAATATAATTGCAATGTCAACTTAAATAAAAAGAATTATTCAGCTGTACGTCTCCACTTATTCTACTTTTTTCCCCTACCATTACAGATCATTTGGTCAGTAATGTATTTTTTCACTATACTTTCAAAATTTTTTCTCTTCCTGTCCCACGGGAAAATTCAGAATGTGCGCCTTACCTAAATACTAACTATGTACATTCAAAAACCGAAAAAGTTTTAAATGCCTTAACAAGTACAAATATATAAATTCTCTAGGTCTTTACCTTTTTCGTACGTTTTTGGCATTCTGAACGTCGTTTGAAATCCAGTAAAAAAACAGGAAGTGAATTAGTTGATTTTTTTTCACCAGCATAAAATGGGTCAAAGAGTTTCACAACCTCAATCTTTTGATTGATGAATATTAACCCAGAAAAAGGAGGAAAAGAATAACTTGACTTTTTCACCACCATAAACCCGGGTCAAAAGTTTTCAGGATCGCAAGAAGACGAGAGTATCAAATAACATAGTGAAACGAATCCTCGAAATGCTCAATGGAAATCCAGAAACTTGAAAAAAAGAGGGAGGGGGAGGTAGCGAGAGACGTATAATTATATATTCAAAGGATGTATAGATAACTGTTAATTTTGCCCTGAAACTGAGATGACGATTCCTATGATAAAAATATCTATAAGGAAGCCTATAGAGCATCGTATATTTATAGCCAGAACCAGCATTGCTGAAAACTTTAATGAATAATGAGATAGCTTTATTTGTGTTTGTAAACTAATATATTAAAAAAGAATTGTTATATGTTAAAAAAAACTGCTGGAATTTATCCAAGATTTGCATTGTTTGATCTGTCCGAACGATGATTGCGGTCCTTGTTGTCTTTTATTAAATACTCAGCGAACTTGTACAGCGATAAGAAATTAAGCACCTTTGAGGTAGCATTCATGTTTCTTTATTATTTTGATTGATAGTTTAATGATAAATAAATATGCACTTATATTGCAAAGTTCAAACGATGAATAAAATCTTTTAAAAAAAATTGCATTTATTTATTTTTTTCTAGACTTACCTAAAGGACAATTTGACAGTCTGAACTGGAACAACTTGCATGCGTAATTTTTTTTTTCTATTTAAAGCAATTAAAACGGATAAATATTTAAAAACTCACCGAAAATTACAGTAAAAACTCCTAGGAATAGTGGGATTCGTTTATTCGAGATTCTCATTGTTGAACTGATATGCTGCTATTAATAAAAGCTTGAATGTTTATAAAGTTTTAACCAGGAAGTAAGAAAGGTCACGTGATTTTTTGATCTTGATACGGATTGAGAGAGATTTTTAAACTTAAATACTTAAGGATTAATGATACCTGAAGAATTATAAGCTGTGATTTCGCTATCAATGTGTGTGACCTGAACTAATAGCTCTTCAATACTAAAGGAAGTACTAGTATCATTGAAAATTTTATTCTTAAAGAGATTACAAATGCGCGTGTATATTTTTATTTCTTGGAGAGAATATGAGTGTTAACATCGCAGTAATGAAAATCAACTTTACCCTTTTTGTACAAAAAAAGGTAAAATACGAGAAATGGAAGAGGAAATTTATACTGAACACGCACAGATCAGTGAACTTTTTTTCCGGGAGGGGGGGTCCATACCAACTAAAAATAAAACTCAGAATTTTTGATAAGCACAAAAAAGGAAGAAAGAAAGCGTTAACAACTTGTACACACCGAAAAGAGGATGGGGTGGGGGTGGGGGACAAGTCGCCCTTCCTTATCGTTTCCAGGGATCCCTGTATCCCTGTTTTCTGAAGGGGTTGGGGGTCCGTGTTTTCTTGGGGGGGGGGGGTCCAAGGTAAACTCTGTTCCTTACTTTACTATATATACAGATGTGAAAATCCTGAAAATTCCTGAACCCCCCTTCCCCGCTAGATCCGGGCATGAACTAACTGAATGATGTTTTTAAAGAAAACAAAATGCACCAAAGACTAAAAATATAGCTTACAAGCTTGTTCCTGGTTAGTGCTGACGAAATAAGGAGAAAGCCGTGAACAGATTGAGTAAAGAAACTTGAGCAGAGGTAATATTATGCAAAATACAAAAATAAGACAAAAACCATATAGAAGAGGAGTTTATTTAGGGAGGTGGAGAAAACATTTCTGAATTTGACAAGTAGAAAAGTTTGTTTAATTTTAAAAAGTGAATTGCACTTACGGCATCACAATGCACTGCACTTCTATATCTGATGGCATCGGCATGATAATTGGCTAATTAAAATTTACATATCGAGGAATTATTATATCACTAAGTTTTCGGTTTGCGAAACGTTGCGCAGATGTATTTATCTAAAACTCATGTTTGACGGATATGAGTAAGAATTTGTGCACTCTTGATTGCGATCAAATAACAAATACTGGATGTGTAATAGTCCAGACAATTTAGCGAAAATGTTGGCCCAGCCTCAAACTAATTGCAATTAACGTATATCATTTTATCATTAATGGAATCTAACTCGTACAAGTGAAAATATTTGCAGGAAAAAATCTAAGAAAATCTAATGTGCTAAAAGCATATAATTCATAGGCGTTGGAAGCTAATTGAAAGTGTGTGTGTGGGGGGGGGGGGCTGAACCATAAAAAAAACGGTTGGGAACTAAGCCTCAATTTTCAATGCTTTTATTATGACCATCGTTGCAAAAAGGGGGGCTAACCCCCCCCCCCCCGGCCCCGACGCCTTTATAATTTTGACAGGATTGAATAAGTATAAATGGGAATTACTATGGAAAATCTAGGGGAATAACTCTATAAATTCATCGAATAATCAAGAAGTAGATATCAAGTTTTTCGTGAAAGTATAAACTGATTTTAACTTTTTTTGATACTAGTAGATAATTTTTTTTACATAGATAATATAAATTTGAAATGGATATTATGAATATAAAATTTCATACTTTTTGTTAATTTGGAAATATCATTCTTGATGGATAGTGAATACAGAGATTGAAAAAAGAATAAAAATTAATAAATGTCCTTAGATATTAGCAGACTTATATCTGTATTCATATGAAGCAGAATTTGTTCAAAATCTTATACGTGAAAAGAAGAAAACACTTCCTGTGGCCTTCAACTCAACATTTAGATATATCGACGACGTATTGTCAACTAACAATGGCTATTTCCATTCTTATGTCTGTACGAAATATCCCGGTGAGCTTGAAACAAAAGATACTACAGAGTCTGACACATCTGTTTCATATTTGGATATTTTACTAGAAAAAGACGTTAATGGTTATCTAACAACCGAGCTTTATGATAAACGTGATGACTTTAACTTTTCAATCGTCAACTTCCCTTATGCAGCAATATACCTTCTTCACCTGCATACGGGGTTTATATCTCTTAGTTGATTCGATACGCAAGAGTACGGAAGCCCATTTAGGACCTATCAAAAAATATCTTCGAATTCGATATCGAATTCAAAAATACTTTTTGATAGGTCCTAAATGGGCTTCCGTACAAGAGCATGCTCTACGTATTAACAAATTCTAAAACGTATGAACAATTTCTAAAACGAGGTAAGTTATTGACAAACAATTTGATGATACAAGAATATCAACAGTCTCGTTTAAAGTCGTCATTTCGTAAGTTCTATGGTCGATACAATAACCTTGTCGGCAAACATAATTTATCATTAAGTCAAATGCTGACTAACGTTTTTCATACTAATTGTTAGGCCATTATTTACACACTGAATTGTCGACGGATTATTCCGTTATTTCCCGATCATGACAAGGAGCACACGGCGGGTGTGACTGGTCGGCAGGGGATGCTCACTCCTCCATGGCACCTGATCCCACATCTGATGGTTATGAGGTCCGTGTTTGCTCTGCTCCAAAATTTGTATTGTTTAATGGACTTTAGAGCTTGATTACTGTTCGTTGTCTCCATATATTTCATACAGATTTATTGCATGCATAGATCATTTCACTTAGTAAATATATATTAAATATAATATTTAAAAAAGAACATATAATCATAAATATCTACAAACAAAATTATGTTTAGATAGCCTATATCCTAAAAGTTTTATTACATATATGAATGCATGGAGGAAATGCAACATACACTCTGAAGAGTGCCTTAACATGTGTAATTTTTATGCCCCCATAATCGAAAAAAAAAAGAGATAAAAATGTATATATGGAAGCCTACAGTTCATCGTGTCCACCCAGAACCAGAATTGCTGAAAACGTGAATGAATGAGATAGCTTTATTTGTGTTTGTTAACTAAATTAAATGCATTAAAAAAGAAGTCTTATATCCTTTAAAAAAACTGCTGGAATTTATCCAAGATCGCATTGTTTGATCTGTCGGAACAATGATAGTGATCCTTGTTGTCTTCTACAGCGATGAAAATGAAGCACCTATGAGGTAGCATATTTTTTTTTTTATTTTGAGTGATAGTTTAATGATACACATATACACAAGTATATTTTGATAGTCCCTACCCTAAACAAAATTATTATTATGAGTCGGGGAAATGCAACATACACTCTAAAGTGTCTTAACCTGTCTTAACATGTGCATTTTTTTCTTAGGTATATACATGTAAAAAGTTTTATTGCATCTATAAATACTGCTATACACAGTTTAATTCCCTTCCTCTTTCTTTAACATAGAATTTTTAACCAAAAGGACCTTTACTAAATTGACAAGAGTTATGCCCCATTCCTATGGTAATTTTCATACATAACAAATTTATGAACCCCCAAATAATGCTTTTCCCTAGTCCGATTTTGTAAGGTATTTTGTGATTCCAAAGGACAGGGTGTGGTTACGGCGGAATTTTGCCCCTTATATGATGTAAAAATCAAATACAGTTAAAATTGTGACAGTTAAGAACTTTAAATGTTGCTTGTTTAAAAAAAATCCAGCACTAATTTTGATTCAAAGAATAGTTGGAAGCAACAAGAGTGTCCCAAAGAAGGACATTTCACCAAATTTCCTCAATTCTGATGGAATTTGTCATATTTGAGATATGTTCACTTCGGGAAACATAGAGCACAAGCTTGCCTATCTGAGAATTGTATACACAAGACGATAAATGTTTTGTGTTTTCTGAAACAAAATGTGGTCTAAAATTGATAAAATTTGCATAAAAGTGAGAAAATTCGGAAATTGAAATATTTCGTGACCTTCTTAAAGTAGAAAAAGACAAAAAAAAAAAAAAAAAATGAATAAATAAATAAATAGATCAAGACAATTTGGGACGTAAATTTTAACCATCTGTAAACAGATACTTCATTGTGTTTTATGAATTTACCTTTCTTGATGAGTGAAACCAATAGAACTGCTACAAGTATGAGTACACTAGTGTAAAGTTAAACAGAGAGCAAAATTATAAGGATTTGGAATCAAAGTCATTTTTATTGTTTGCTTGTTACTATGTGTTTACTATGTGTTTGTATATATTCGTGTGTATATAATTTTAGAATATTATTTATTTATTTATTTATTTTTTTTTTTTGCTTTTATCAGTTCGAAAACAATCAGATAAGTTGGTTGTCATGTGTGCTATCTGTACAACAAAAGGCCATGCAGTCATACCAATTGTGTAATAAGCAACATTATACACCTTGTCGTTGTATATATACTTTAAATACACACACTTATCATACCTATCTTTTAGCTTCGTGAGTTTAATCCCATGTCTTACGTTGATATTGGACTGTCCGAACAAAAATCATTATCATCAATGGTTCTATTCTCTTCAAAATGGGTTATTTCCAAAATTTAATTGACCTTTTTTTGTTTAAATATTATTTACCAAATTAAAACAATTCATGTCCACAGTAACAATAAAAATACAAAATTCAAATTACATGTACTAGTACTTTCACATTTTACATTCTGAAATACAACATTGCACGCGCACAACAACATACGATTACGGCTCATAAGTATCTGCAGGAATCATGTGTACGAAACATTTGTGCAACTCGCTTCTGCAAGACGTTCCAAACAGCTGGAAAGTTTAATATAGTTTAAGGAAGCTCTAAACACTGCTTACAGAAGAGTACTAATTCAAGGGTAGTTTTATGCATTTGGAGTAAACTGCCTTTAGATGCAAGGTAGTACAGTGAAATCTTGACACAATGTGTACTAGATAAAAGTATTCTTAACATTAAATTAGAAAAAAGATAAAGTTATTGAATAAATTACTTGCATGTATCTAACCAATGTAAGGAAACAGCAGTAATTTCTGTTCAATGAGACATCATCGTCTTTGAACTTTTTTTCTGGGGAAATATATTATTATATATTATTTGAATAATTTATATTTCAAATTATAAAGAAATTGTACAAGAATTTTGATCATTTATAAATAAATACAAAAAGTACTTTTATAGTTTGGCTTATGTTGGCTTATTCAAAATTCAACAAAAACAGAGGTGCAGTTATCTTTTGCAGCACGAGGAAACATAAATAATTGCGTTGTTTAAAAAAAAGGCATCGATTATGAAATGAAAAGTTTTGGAGATTCCCTATAAGGAAATGTCAGTATTCCTCAAATTTCCCCCTTTTTTGGGGGGTCTACTTTACGATAAGACAAGGGCAATTCTGACTCGTCTGATAAACTTATTTCAATTGTTATTAAAAAAAAAATATAAGTTGAAACTTTACTTCCGTACAATAATTTGAGAATAACTTAAAAAAAATTTAGATCAACCCGGACTTTTATACCCGGTACTGTATAGGATACATGTATGTCCGTATTTGCATCATATTTTTCAACTCGGTTTACCAATTTTTAAATCATTTCCAAGATTTTCACTTAAAGCACGTGCCTACACTTCATTCTTTTCTGAGGAAAACAAAAATTTTAAAAAGAAAGAAAACCTTTTTTTCCTGAACAATCTTAATTTTTTTCATTATATTTGTTGTAAAATATTGATTTGTGTAGGATTATCTCTTTAATACTTTTTAAATAAAGAAGAAGGTACAGTTTTAGCTTAATTGTGCCCTAAAAATTTAATGTTTTTAAAAAGTTTTGAAACTGGCTTAAATATTAGTTAAGTATATGACTGTGATAAATTAGGAAAGAATATGGCATGAAGGAGTACCATTCTGGAAATACGACGTCATTAATTTGATGCATTTCTCTATTTTAAACAGAAAAAAGCCTCAAAATGACCAATTTCAATGGTTATTTTCCTTAAGAAAATAGTGTC
Source organism: Saccostrea echinata (assembly GCF_033153115.1). NCBI lineage: Eukaryota > Metazoa > Mollusca > Bivalvia > Ostreida > Ostreidae > Saccostrea > Saccostrea echinata. The sequence goes on along the minus strand of NW_026889751.1, from coordinate 17,513,622 downwards.
CACAGCCGTCGCCCACTTTAATTTTCGGATAAGTTGTGTAAAATTCTGATGTTTTCGGCTAATTTAAACATTGCTCCGTATTGTACAATATGTATATATGCCTCTAATGAAGAAAAGTTTTAAGAATACGAGCGGTGCGTGCGTTATGATTTGGGGGTGGATGCTTATGGGTGGTAGCAACGGTTTCAAAAGTGGAGAGCCAACTTCCTCAAAAAAATCTGACAAGCAAGCAAGCAAAAAACAAAAAAACAAAAAACAAAAAAAAAAAAAAAAAAAAAAGAAAGAAAAAAAAGAAAAAAAAAGAAAATAAAACAAATCTGCTTCCCAAATAATTATAATCTGACAAGCAAAAAACGAAAGGAAAAAAAAAAAACTAATTAACAGTCCAAATCCTGGAATTTGCCAGTGCTCAACCTTACTAACCTTACTGCAACAAAAAGTGGGGGGGGGGGGGCATATAAAGGAAAATTTACTATACTCAGAAAAAAGTGCCCCCGGCCCCTCCCCGCGTTCTACTGGCCTGGGTGTTATTAACAAGAGGCTTATGGGCCACAACGCTCACCTGAGTCAATATGGCCCTGCTGTTCTTTGTCAGCAGATTTCTTCTTCTATATAGTCATATGTAAAGCTTTGATCGTCTGTTCTAGGCATACCCTATCCCAAGGTACCATGTTTTGAATGAAATTGAATCTAAACTTTCTGAGGATGCTTCTATATTCATATAACTTATCATGGTTTTGCTGTTTTTAAAAACGGAATTTTAAATATGTCTGCCACCCTACCCTGGGGGGTGGGGGTGGAGGTTCATGATTTGAACAAACTTGAATCTACACTACCCGAGGATGCTTTCATATCAATATGACTAATTATGGCTTTGTTATTCTTGAGAAGAAGATTTTTAAAGATATTTCTTAATATATATATATTCTTTTGTTAAACTTTGATCCCCCATTATGGCTTCACCCTACTACTTGAGGATGCCTTGAACAAACTCGAATCTACAAAACTTGGGGTTGCTTCAATGTCAATATGACTAATCATGGCTTTACTGTTCTTGAAAAGATTTTTAAAGAATTTCCCCATATATTCCTATGTAAAACTTTGATCCCCCATTGTGACCCCACCCTACCCCCGGGGGTCTTGATTTCAACAAACTTGAATCTACACTACGCGAGGATGATTCCATATCAATATGACTAATTGTGGCTTTGTTGTTCTTGGAAGAAGATTTTTAAGGTATAGTGGGTCTTTGCTTCATGTTTTTGGTAACCAAAAATGTATATTTTATGCAAACTTTGAGGATTAACTTTCAAAAAAATGGAGCAAAGACCCACTGATATCGAAAAATAGTGTTATAGTATGAGAAAATGACTCTTTTTGCTCTCTTTAGTGTGTGTATAATATTTCATAAGCAAATAATTTCAATCTATGTGAGATTTTTGCCAGTTGTAGAGATTTTTGCATAAAGTATATTTTAATGTTATATGAAATATCAAGGAAAATTTTGATATAATTGAGATTTAATTTTTCACCTTCATGTTTGTCACACTATAGGCTTTTCGCCCATCATGTTCACCCATCTTTTTTATGAATAATGAAAATATTATTAAAATCGTTTTAAAGTATATTAATCATTGGTAAAAACAATTTATTTTTAATCTCTCTTCCCGAGAAGGATCCCCCAATTTTTACTCCACAAAATTCCTCAAAAACCTTGAAAATAAATCGTTTTATAATGATAGATTGACAATAAATGAAAAATCATCATGTCATTATTGATCTGATTATTGATGATTGCAATAATTAATAACGATTTTAATTTCAATGTTTTACCGTTTAAAAATTATACAAGAGTCTTGTACGATGAGTGTTGACAGATGTGTATGGAACTCTGGATAGAGAATGAATACGTACATGTATCATATGTCAGGACTATGCTGAAATCTTTGTGACCTATCTTGCCTTTTCTCATTCTTTACTATTTTATGCGGTGGTATATTACTTTATACTCAAAAATATTTTCTTTTTTTCTATTCTGAAACTTAATATCTTTACTTTGCAGCCGAAAACTTACCTGTACGCATTATCCATACACGATGAAGCACTTCCGGTTCTTGTAGAAGCGTGAGTAACCACGGCAGTAGTGTTATTCGTTATTCTGGTACTTTTGTTTTCAGTGACAACTGTGCTGGTGGAAAAGAACCAATATAAAATGGCTGATCCAAGAGTTAAACAAATCAAAATTAAGACAGGTGTTGTCAAAAGGTATCATGTTGTTATATTACATTTAATATTTTGTTGTCACGGTTCAGGGACAGGGGCATATTATCCGCTATGTTTTCAGGGTTTACTGAAGCATAGGCCTCTGAATTTCTGTCAATAACTAATAAGTCGTTATATGATTGATCAGATTAATATATCCATAACCCTCTATATATAACAGTATAAATGGATAAATGGAGGGGTAGATATCTGGATATATCACCCTAATCAATCATAACGGCTTATTGATAGAAAGTCATAGGTCTAGCTGTGACTGAAGCTTTTAGCTCATTACTTGGCATGACTTGGGTTAGTGGATTTTAATATTTAGGCTCACTGGAAAATGACAAGTTCAGGTATCCACAATGGATAGAAAAATATTTAGTACTCTGAGAAACTTTCAAAACTGATTTGCAATTGCAGATAGTGATAGCTAGGAGAGGTTGTGGACATCTGAATTTAATTTCTCCAGGTAATGATAGAGAGATGATTTGATCCTCAACATAGTTGCCAGCTTGCCTGATTTTGTAGGGTTGCATCCAATTATTCAACTCTTAACCTGATTATTTTTTATGATATGAGGGGAGGGATGGGGGGGGGGTCATGCTTTTCACCTGATTTTTGCTGAGCAACATGAAAATCTCCCAGTTTTTGAATTTCGTTTGTAATTAAGTTCGCAAATGTCACTTCCATTTAACGAACAAGCTTGGCTCTCTAGTTAAACAATGCCGATAGCTACTTACCGAAGTTGTGTATCGGTAAATTATCAGTACAGGTGTTAACAATTATCTGGGAGATGTTTTGACATATCAAAGTTTAAAGTCATGATAAAATGACTTCCAATGGAATGAATCCTCACCATTCCAGATTATTTTTTACTCTACATCATAGGTCTAGTATCTTGAAATATATTTAATATAAGTACATGTAAAGATATACAAGAGAATGAAATTTTCGTGAGCAAATGTTGACGGATTTGCATAATTACGTGAAAATAAAGTTGTCCTGAATAAAAAGTAATTTACAGTATACTGGAGATGTGTGAGTTTTGAATTGATTTGCTATCACTATCTGTGGCATTTTTCTCTAAAAATTTTTATTATTTCCAGGGCATTTTTTTAAGTACAATCATTTATATTTATTACATATACACATGTAAAAAGTACATGTATAACATTTACATGTAACTACATGAGTATCATGTTTTTAGATATAATTTTCCTTCCCTCTGTATTTTATTCTCAAGCTCCTCTTGCAAGTGCATGCCTCTCTGTTCAACAGCAATTTTCTTAGTTGCTACCTTAAAAAAAATCCAATTTACCTAAAACAGTGAATTGTTTCATTCAGTCACTGAAAAATCATGTTCTTTTGTACAGTAGGTATTTATCACTGGGGAAAAAGTAGTATAAAACTGTTGCTGAAATGTAAATATTAAAGCTGTTTATATATGGCTTATCAGAGCTAAAAAAATAATAATAGTTGAGCATTGAAACACATGATATATGTCATTTATGTTCAAAAAATTTTTTCACCAATTTTAAACTTGAATAATTTTCCATTTCTATAGTTTAAATGACTTTAAATTTGTCTCATATTTAAATGTGAAGTCTGTAAATAAGTTGGTTATTGTTTTAAATTAGATTAATATCTTTTAAACGCAATTGATTTAAATTGTATAAATTGCAGAAAAATTCTATCTTTATACATGTATAAAGTAATATTTACATTTCCAATGTCATTGTCCGAGATAAAATTACAAATTGTAAAAATACTTTATTTCTACATAAATCTACTGGTTCATCGATAGGCGCGGTTAAAAAAAATCGGGGCGGGACAAAGAGACAGAAGCGGGGCTATTAGCACGGGAATTTGCAGAATCAGGAGCATGTAAATATAAGGAATAACTGTCAGATTTTTTGGATTCATGACGATGATCAATCGATTGGCTTGCATGATAATTTTATGCATAAGCGCCTTTGGCGTTTATGCAAATTATCACACAAGCCACTCGATTGATCACATCATGAATCCAAAAAATTAGACAGTTATTCCTTAAATAAAACAAATAGAAAGATCTTGTTAATTTTGGTTATATGTACTTTTCAAATATGCGCCATATATGGCTTTAATTGTATAACTGTAAAATTGATGTTAGAGTAAAACTTATTTAATCCAGACACCTTTGGTTCCAAAGAAATTGGCCAGATTAGACAACATTCTGGTTTAGACAAGACTTTAAACAATTAAATTTAATGAAGGGGATTGATACGTGAAGCTTAGTCTTACATTGTATTAGGCAAGATTTCAGATTACTCAGCATCCAGATTAGACAAGTTTTACTGCATATTAAATCTTTGTAGGTTGACAAAAGAAAAGGTTGCTTATGAAAAGGAAGTTGTCAAAACTGAGGAAAAAGTAGAAAAGATGAAGGCAGAGAATAAAGATGAATATGAAGTCAAGAAAATGGTAAGTGTTCACTCGAGGGATACTGCAGAGGAAGTTCTCTTTTGAGAGATACTGTAGGAATATTCAATTTCTTTGATATTTACAGTAAGTCCCTCTCAGTGAATTTATTGATTATAATCTTGTGCGATCCAGAATTTGTTTTATGTTGTTCTATGGAACTAGTGGTATTTGGAATAGACAAGTTTAACTGTTTATAGAAGGGAAATATGAGTTAAAAAAACTGATAAATAAAAAAAATAGCTCTTCTACTACTGGCAATCTTGTTGGGGGGGGGGGGGAATGTTTACCAAATAAATGGTAAAAGATTTCACAGGAAAAGCTGTTGATACTTAGTTGGGGTACATTTTCTTGTTCACTTCTGATAATACATCTACAATATTAACAACATTTTCATATCAGGCTGCAAGTTGCACAAAAAAAGGAATTTTAATGTGATTCATTCAAGATACATTTTTATAGGTATGAATTAATATGCATGTCTCAAAAAAATTTAAGAACATGTTCTCGTCAAATTGTCTACTTCATGAATATAACCTTAACCTGTTTAGAAAATCTATAGGGATAGGTCCTACTCCCATATTTATTTATTTCGTATGTTAGACCTGCCTGGTACATATGATACATCATTAATTATTTTCAATTCTGGATTAAATCTTTGTAATGAGATCACATGACATCCATAGGAGTGGTCAATATTTCATCTATCAGTTAGGAGAATTAAAGGTCAAAAATTGGTTTGGGTCAATAGATAGGAATTCTCTTTTTAAAAAAATGAAAGCTATAAATGTAATTGAGGAATAATGCTCTATTTTATTTGTTGTTAATGAAGATAATAACCAGCCCTATATGACTTATGTTACAATAATTCACTATGCAGTATAAATTAATAAGTTGACACTCATATATAAAGTAACCTGTGTTTTACAGATTGAAGTTCTACAAGAATCCAAGATGATGATCCCAGATACACTAAAGAGACTTAATACTGCTTATGCTGACCTAGAAAACTTACTGGTTTGTTTTACTTATAATATAGTGACCTGATATATCACTGAGTCACTGACAAATACTCCCCACAATCATTTACAGTAAAACATGCTTCTAACAAAGTGCCAGGGATGGACGATTTTGCTTCATTATATGCGTAATTGTTACATGTATATAAGTTAAGTTTCAAATATATTTTAAAGTCACTGGGAATAAAAATCGTTGCGCTGTAAGTGTCATTTCATTACTGGTGTGTTCATTATATGCATGTTTTACTGTACATGTTTTATGCTGATATAAACTATAAAGGTATTATATTTTTACTTTAATTTTTTATAACTGTAAGGGAGCATAGCTAGTATAACAGCTGAAAGCAAAAACCAGCGTATATTTGAACTCTCCAAAATTCTCTTTGACTCCAAAAATTTTATCTTCAAAGAGTGCATAATGATCCTTGGTTTTCAAAGATAGTAGAAACACTGAAAGAAGGAGAACTCGTGTAATACCATGAGATACACAAAAGCAAAATTTTGTGTACGATAAATAAAATGGCTGGTTTCTGGAACTTATAGAATACAACAATAATTTGGGCTTTTTATTAATCATCTACTTTTAATGGGCATATCTGCAAATTGAATTTTGCACAAAGTATTTTTCTTTTTATGCCTAATGTTAAACGAGGGCCACTAAACCATCCCCATAATCTGTCATTGTAGAATAAAGAGGAGGATCTAAACGAGACAGAGGAGTATAAGGCTGGTAAAACTGCTCTAGAGGAAGCCAAAGCTGTAATGCCATCATCATAGGAACCCGCATCACATGTATACTAATTATAGACTGTGCTACAGGTGTTCAACTGTAAACTGTGCTGTAAAATGTTCCAACTGTAAACTGTGCTGTAAAATGTCCCATGTGTGAAAGAAGAGTCAAGACTGATTGAATGATTTTTTTAATTTTAATTCATTATTGCCAATATATTTCTAAAAGATAAATTGGTTCACTCATTTCCTCTTGCATGCATAAATTATTAGCGTGAATGATTTTTTTAATGCAGGAGTAAAATTTTAGTACATGATGGCCAATATATTTCTACAGGATCATAAAACACAGGATTGAACAATAATTAATTGCTTCACTCATTTCCACTTACATGTATTTATATATTTATTAATAACTCGAAACAAGAATCCATTTTGAAGTGTTGCAGTTGTACACATAATTACATGTATATGTATGTTATAAAAGGAAAAAAAAACTCACACTTTACATTAGATTTTCTATGGCTTTTGTAAATGTGGGTTTTTTAAACTCAGCGGTAAACTATACCAAGAATTAATTTAGTGAATTTCATATTGAAACATTTGTGTTCCAATGCTTGTGTGATGTACATTTCCCTCTTAAAATTAATATTTGAACAAAATTTTGAAAGAAAATAAAACTGTTTTTTTTTTTATGTGAGTGTGTTCTAAATCAAATAGAGTTCATTTTTTGGAATTTAGTAACATTTTCATATTCAGATGGTGGTATTCAAGTTTTTAATTGCTTTGGGTGAAGTTTAAACTGAAATACTTGGATATAAAGAGTTGTGTAGTAGCTTAATAGCACATATAATAAAACAACATGTAAACAAGAATAAGCTTTCTGAAATTTCTGTAATTTGTTTAAAAGTTTTTTGTAACATACAGAATGTCCAAATTTGTTTGCAATTTAAAGCAAACCAGTTTTTGATAATTTAACATCATTCACATGCATGTACATGCAGAAACGTAAATTATAATAACTATTTATATATGTTTCTGGTACAGGTAATATTCAGACAACCTTCCTTCCTATAATCTCTCTGTTTGTGGAATACTTAAGTATCAGACTAGAAAGTGGTCAGAGTCTTTACTAGTTGTGTTATGTAAAATGTAGAAGTCATAAGGGGGAGGGGGGTTAAACAAGAGATAAAAACCAGAGACAAAAAGTAACAGAATGTGTCTGTAAACTGGTAAAAGCTCTAAGCTATTGTGTGACTGATCTTGTCTGCACAAAAATTCTGTGTATTTATGTAAGTTATACCTATAACATATATAATGTATATATAGACTTTTTTTTTTACTATGTGGCTACCTGTATATACTGTACAAGAGGCGGATCCAAGAATTTTTTCCAGGGGGTCCACTCCAGTCAAAAAATTTCCAACCCAGAGAAATTTCTTGACAAGCCAAAAAAAAAAAAAAAAAAAAAAAAAAAACAAACAAACAAACAAACAAAAACAAAAACAAAAAACGTCAAATCCATTTCCCAAACGTGAAAAAAACCTACTTCGCGGTGGTGTCCACGTGTTCCGGGGGAGGGGGTCCAAAATCATTTTTTATTTGCTTCAGTATATACTTTTATTTTAATAATTCTGCAAATTCCGGGGGGGGGGTGTTTCGGACCCCCAGCAAGATCCACGCATGCTGTAAAACGTCTACACAATGTACATGTTTGGTAGAATGATTAAGTATAATTTAGTGTAATTCATTCATTTTTCAATTCTTTATTGTCGTGTCACCTGCTCAGCTCACCTGAGCCGAGAGGCCATGTGAGCTTTTCTGATCACCCTTTGTTCACCTGTCTGTAATCATTTCACATTTTCCGACTTTTTAAGAAACCCTGGGAAAATTTTAACCAAAGCTGGCAAAATGCATCCATTGGTAAAGGGGATTCAAAATGGGCCAAACCCCTTTCAAGAATCACTGGGCCAGAAAAGTAAACCTATTTGACGACTCCTTCAGGTAATGTTGATTGTAAATTGTTCAAACAACCCCCTCCCCCTCCAGAGGGTAGGGTGTGGCCCCGTACAACAGAGGATCAAAGTTGATACTGAAATATTTAAGAAACATCTTTACAAGTCTTTTCTTAAGAACCACTGGACCATAAAAGATGAAACTTAAGTGAAAGCTTCGTTAGGAAGTGTAGATTTTAAATTGTTCAAACCATGGTCATGGTGTAGGGTGGGGCCACAATAGGGGATCAAAGTTTGACTTGGAAATGTATTTTAAAAAATCTTTTAAAAATCTTCTCAGGAACTACTAGACTACTTATAGTTCTCTGCATCTCCCTACAAACAAACTCTGGCAGCAGTATGAGGAACCACTGGATCAGAAAATATGAAACTTATATGAAAGCTTCCAGACATAATGTAGATTCTAAATTGTTCAAACCACCCCCCCCCCTCCCGAGGGGTAATATGGATCAAAGTATATACATGTATATACAGGAACAATCTTTTCAGAATCTACCAGATCTAGAAAAGATGGAAATTATACAAAATCTTTCTTATAAAATGTAAGTTCTAAATTTGTCAAATCATGGTCCCCGGGTGTAGGGTGAGGTTACAATTGGGGATCATAGTTTTACATAGAACTATGTACAGCCGACATAAGAAAAAAAATATTAAAGTAATTAGGTGCGGCCATAAAGTTGGGTCACAATTTTTCATGGGAATATAATTTTTTTAAAAATCTGATGAGGAACAGCAAGGTTTAAGTTACTCAGGTATGCACGAATCCGGACCCCCCCCCCCCCGAATTTGCAGAGTTATTTAAAGTATATATACTGAAGCAAATAAAAAATGGCTTTAGACCCACCCCCACCCTCTGGAAAACGGACCCCACCACCACCACGAAATAGTTTTTTTCACGTTTGGGAAATAGCTTTTTTTCATGCTTGTCAAGAAATTTTCCGGGTTTGATACGGCAGGGAAAATCAACTAATTAGTAAGTGGAATATTTGACCCAATTAATCTACCCGCCAAATCGAAAATATTGTACGTAATCCATTGTTAATTAATTGCCACTGCGTGTCACATTATTGTACCCGGAAGTTTCTCTGTCCTGGTGCTGTATTCATTCGAAAAACTTCAAGGATGTTTGTCAATGTTTAACCCAATCTACCTGCCAAATCGGAAATATTGTACGTAACACATTGTTAATTAATTGCCACTGTGTGTCACAATATTGGACCCTGAAGTCTCGTCCGTCTTGGTGCTGCATTCATTCGAAGAAGGATGTTTTGTCAATTAAGTATTATACATGTATGTACATATGAGAACATAAATTATGATTATATATATTGTTTTTAATTGTACATGCCCTTTGAGCAGCCCTTGATTGGTGAATAAACATTATTCTATATGCATAACTATATACATAAAGACAGGCATATAAATGTGATTAAATGGTAAATATTCGTACATGCATTGAAGTTTGGTTTAATATTACCATGCAGGTACGTATACATGCATGTATATGCATAGGTCCCTGATATTACGACTTCATGTCTTATACAGTATATATATATATATTTAATTTTAATCAGTATTTTATTATGTAAAGCCACATCACATAATTGGCGGATTGGACATCAGGCATAGTCCTCTCCAAGAAGGTCAAGGTTACAAAGGAATTGACAATAATCATGTATAATTGTTTACAATTAATGATGAAATTGTTCATAACAAAATATATTAATTTCTAATGTAAGCTAGAAAAGGAAAAAAATAAAAAAAGATAAATTATACACAAGAGTTATTACCTAGCATATATTCTAAGTATACAATATAATGAAAAGATAATAGAAGAGGTCAACAAACTACAAAATTGAATAAATAAATAAATAAGTGCAAAAGGCAAATATGCAAAGAAAGATACAAAATAAATAAATAAATAAATAAATAAATAAATAAAATAAATAAATAGATAGATAAATAAATAAAATTGGAACAAACAACAAAACTCAATAGGTAAATAAAGAAAGTGCAAAAGACAAATATGCAAGGAAAAAAAACATTCATATACATTGGAATGCTGAGATTTGAAGTAAGTATAAATATCAAAATATTAAGATTTCTAATAAAACTTAAAATGAAATAATCTCAAAATCTCTTTGAAGACTTGATATACAGTTGGACTGCTTCAAAAATTGAACAGTTAGTTTTATTTGGTATAATTGCCTATCACCAAACAGCAAAGTATGCAAAACTTGATCGAAAGAGAGGTTTTCTAATTCTTTTATGCTCTGAAGACTTTCAAAAAGTATCATTCTCTGATTATTATAGGCAGGGCATCATAAGAAAAAAAATGATAGTTATCCTCGCATTGATATCCGCACTTAGTACAAGATGCTATTAAACAGGTGAGCATTTAAATTACTATATTTATTTCTTTGTTGACATTGTATAATGTTTTCCTTGCGATTACCATAATTAAAGATCTTGACAATTTCTTTATTCTATCTACAGTAGGTCTCTTCATGATATTCTTAAATCTTGAAAAGGAATCAATATTGACAGTTAAAATTATATTACCAAATAAAACTAATTGTTCAATTTTTGAAGCAGTCCAACTGTATATCAAGTCTCCAAAGAGATTTCGATATTATTTCATTTTAAGTTTTATTAAATTTCTTAATACTTTGATATTTATACTTATACTGATTAAATATGATGAAAAAAATTAAAATGTAACCATTAGATTAATTTTGTGAGGGAAAGGAAAACAATTACTGAACATCTGACTAGAGACATGATCTGACATACAGAATAGTTACACTTTTTTTTAAATACGTATAAGCTATAATATCCATATAATATTTCATTTTTTTTTTTTTAAAAATGCAGTCACGATAAACATATGTACTCTCCTCTCTCTCTAATTGCTCTCTGGAACTGAATTTTATCCGTCTTTTTAATGTGTCAGTATAAGCTGATTTTATGTGTTAATCCGATTATTTAAATTACACGGTATATATATACGTATACATGCATGTACGTACTCGAATTCCTTGCCCCTGGCTGGCATGCAATACTGCCCGGCGGATAGCAACTAAACCTGTATGATGAATATAGCAACTAGACCATAAAATTAATCAAGTTAATAAGAAAATAATACATTATGAAATATTATCATATGATTTTCTCCTAGCTAGCAGCGTTCTCGGTCGAACTGGCCGCAATATTTTATCTGTAATTTAATATACAAAATAAAGTTTTTCCCAGGCCCTTCAATTATTTTAACCCTCCCCCCCCCAGCTCAAAATACCTTTCAGATGTGTGTGTACTCTCCAACTATGTATTCGGGCTAAATTTAAATACTAAATCAACGATTCTCATATTACGTAACGCCTAAAAACATGTCTGCACCTGTTTATCACAGGGACTTATATATATTTAGTAGAATGTACGTAATAAATATTTATTTCGATACTTCGTTTCGTGTGTTCTAAAAACAGACTTGCAATTGTGATGTCATAATAGGGGATTATTTTTAGAATTCAAGTCATGTGCTGGAAACTTCATAACCAATCAAACGAAGACCAGATATCACATGATCAGACGGTATATATAAAGACAAACATCCCGGATGACAAGGTAGAACGCAACAAAGACGATCAATAAGGAAGAAAAACGCAGTCGTTTTAAACGAGGAACAAAAGGTACGTAAAACAAATTTTATTTAACGAAAAATAAAGACTCAAAAACTGAAGAAAATCTTAAGTAAATTCATTGATTTTTTTGTGAAAGTAAAGATAGTAAACAGTAAATTACCTGTTCATTTTGAAGTGGAATTCTGAAACCCGCCATTTTGAGAGCAACAATCGTGACGATTTTTAAGGAATCAAATCTGATATTTATTTAAATGATACATACGCGTTATTGTATATTTGTATTTATAATGATTACTCTTTATGTGGCCTTGGAAACGTTAAAGACCAAATGTGGAATATTCACGAACATTCGACATGGATTCCTTTCCGCCATTGTGAAAGTCGAATCCCGTGAAAGTCAATGGATACATAACGCAATTATTGAAAGAATTGCATCAGTAAAATTTTGAATTTTGTATTTTAATGTAAAGTAACGGGAATAAGTATGTTTTAAAATACGGCAGATTAATTAATTGCTCTAAAAAAAGGTGTCGATTTCCGTTTCTAGGAATTGTGCCACTTGTTTTCTAGGATATTGTGCTGTATACAAAAAGATCAATGTAGAATTTGTCTTTCCAGAACCATGCAGATATTCGTCAAGACACTTACTGGTAAAACCATTACCTTGGAGGTGGAACCATCTGACACCATCGAGAATGTCAAAGCTAAAATCCAGGATAAGGAGGGTATTCCCCCAGACCAGCAGAGATTGATCTTCGCCGGAAAACAACTGGAAGATGGCCGCACACTGTCCGACTACAATATTCAGAAAGAGTCGACCCTCCATCTAGTACTTCGTCTGAGAGGGGGTATGCAAATATTCGTGAAGACCCTCACTGGGAAAACCATTACCCTGGAGGTGGAACCATCTGACACCATCGAGAATGTCAAAGCTAAAATCCAGGATAAGGAGGGAATTCCCCCAGACCAGCAGAGATTGATCTTCGCCGGAAAACAACTGGAAGATGGCCGCACACTGTCCGACTACAATATTCAGAAGGAGTCGACCCTCCATCTAGTACTTCGTCTGAGAGGGGGTATGCAGATATTTGTCAAGACCCTCACTGGGAAAACCATTACCCTGGAGGTGGAACCGTCTGACACTATCGAGAATGTCAAAGCTAAAATCCAGGATAAGGAGGGTATTCCCCCAGACCAGCAGAGGTTGATCTTCGCCGGAAAACAACTGGAAGATGGCCGCACACTGTCCGACTACAATATTCAGAAGGAGTCGACCCTCCATCTAGTACTTCGTCTGAGAGGGGGTATGCAAATATTTGTCAAGACCCTCACTGGGAAAACCATTACCCTGGAGGTGGAACCATCTGACACCATCGAGAATGTCAAAGCTAAAATCCAGGATAAGGAGGGAATTCCCCCAGACCAGCAGAGATTGATCTTCGCCGGAAAACAACTGGAAGATGGCCGCACACTATCCGACTACAATATTCAGAAGGAGTCGACCCTCCATCTAGTACTTCGTCTGAGAGGGGGTATGCAAATATTCGTGAAGACCCTCACTGGGAAAACCATTACCCTGGAGGTGGAACCATCTGACACCATCGAGAATGTCAAAGCTAAAATCCAGGATAAGGAGGGAATTCCCCCAGACCAGCAGAGATTGATCTTCGCCGGAAAACAACTGGAAGATGGCCGCACACTATCCGACTACAATATTCAGAAGGAGTCGACCCTCCATCTAGTACTTCGTCTGAGAGGGGGTATGCAAATATTCGTGAAGACCCTCACTGGGAAAACCATTACCCTGGAGGTGGAACCATCTGACACCATCGAGAATGTCAAAGCTAAAATCCAGGATAAGGAAGGTATTCCCCCAGACCAGCAGAGATTGATCTTCGCCGGAAAACAACTGGAAGATGGCCGCACACTGTCCGACTACAATATTCAGAAGGAGTCGACCCTCCATCTAGTACTTCGTCTGAGAGGGGGTATGCAGATATTTGTCAAGACCCTCACTGGGAAAACCATTACCCTGGAGGTGGAACCGTCTGACACTATCGAGAATGTCAAAGCTAAAATCCAGGATAAGGAGGGAATTCCCCCAGACCAGCAGAGGTTGATCTTCGCCGGAAAACAACTGGAAGATGGTCGTACTTTGTCCGATTACAACATCCAAAAAGAGTCCACTCTCCATTTGGTCTTGCGTCTCAGAGGTGGAAATTAAATTTTGATCCTGTGACTGTATCATTCAAAATTACTGTTTTTAAAGTTATTTTTGGACAATAACATCTAAAATTATTGTTTTTAAAGTTTTTATGGACACTTGAGAGAATATAAACAAATAATTGTCAAAAATTTGATCAAACCGTTTACTTTTTGTCACCTAAATAAAAATTTTTGCAACTAATGAGCTTTTTGTTTGAAGGGAGTACATATTACCGAGATTACAGGGTTTAGGTGATTATACTTGGCAATTTTTTTACTAGGAGGGAGAAAACAAACCGTTTTAAGTTGTAAGAACTTGAATGAAGAACTAAATAATACTTGGAATTTAAGTGTGTGGTAGACCAGTGTAATAGACAGATTTCACATTCTTAAGAGTTGTCATAACTCTCATTTTTCTCACTATATCCCCTTGTAACTTAACTGTTAGTGTAAATATGTTCAACCTTCGAATGCTATCGCACAATTTCGATCTGTTCCTGTATTACCATAGTATGGGGCAACGTAAAAAACGAACATACTCCAATTAAAAATTTTAAGACATTGTCCCATAAAATTGGTAATGGTGCCTTATGCCGATTGACCTTGCAAAGGGAAATAACTTGTAAATGTTGAAATTTTAAAACGAATAATAAAACAGCCTCCAATAATTGGAGATGAAATTTCAAAGCAAAAAACCTCATTGGATTAGCTTACAGTATGTCTACCCTGTTCAAATGGTGCAAGTTTGATTATGGAGTACACTACTATAATATAGTACTTTGCATTTGTTTAGCTCATCTCCCTCCAGCAGCTATATTTGAATTAATTTTTTTTTATTGGTGATAGATCAATAAGTCTTGATTTATGTGTTGGTTATAATGATCGCCACCTTTGGTATGGTTCTGAGAAATTATTGAATTAAGTTTCATGGGTATGTAGGTGTAACTACTGTTAAAAAAAAATCATTTGTGTAGATAGAGTAAGGTACATGTAAATGCTGTTCAACAGATCATGTAATCTGTCATTTGAATCTGGTAAAAAAAATTCAAGCACTGCACTTTGAAAACTGTTGGATGTATAAATTCACCATTTGAAAAACATTGCTTACAAAACTGATCTTTGATGCCATTTTCCAATAACTGATGTGGGCATAAAAGTAATCTTTTTTTATAGGACAAAACACTTTAATTGAGTTACTGTGTCTTGAAAGTTAACTATATTCTGTCGTAATGAATATAAAATGTTAACCAAGGGATAGGCTTTCTCATTTTCAGATCGATGCAACATGCGTGAATTAAAATCATTGCTATGTAAGAAAATTTCAATTAACATGCATATCAAGTTAGACAGAATCAACACATAACCTGGCTATATGCAGCTCCAGCTTCTGTAGGTGGCAGTCAGTAAATTGTATATGAAGTATCGGTATTCTTCTCTGTAGGATTCATAGGGGTAAAAAGAGAAATTTACACTAGTTTCAGCTATTGGGTTAACTGCAGTATACTTACATTTGTACATGAACAAGTAAATTATAGGAAAATATATACATCTGTTTAAAAATTAAAACTTATCATATACATGTATTTCTAATTCCAAGATTTTGATGTATATAATCCCAAAAAGACCTTGAAGATTTTGCTTGTCTTGATCATTTTTTTGTGAGGCACCTTCTCAAACAGATTTTTTTAAAATAACAATATAACATTTCCGCCTACAATCTGTTCATAATTTTCTCTTTGATCTGAAAAATCGGTTCATTCATCTCAAAATGTTTCAGAATGCCACTCTGTATCTAAATAAAAGTATTGATACAGTACTGAAAGATTGGTCAAATTATTAAAGTTCATTATTTAATTTTTATAAACTTTTCCACTGTTTAAGATCTTCATTATATACATGTAGTATTGTAATACAGATTCAAATAAAAATCAAGAATTACCGTAAAAATGAAATTGAAAAATAATGATTGTAAACTAACATTAGATGCACTTTGTATTAAATTTATAGTTGTGGGACTTTCATGTCATTTTCAGTATTTAACAGGGTCTGAATTAATCTGACATTAGAACAGTGACTCCGTCATGTATTAGGGTTTCCAGGTCTTTGTCAATAAGATTAAAATTTTCAAAATTATTCACTGATATCTTTTATTTGTATTGTAAATCTTCAAATTACTTTTGCTTGATTTAGCATGTGCCTTTTTTGACCAAAGCAGTTTCTGCACTCATTTTCTTTAGCATAGATTCAACTAAGGGGCTGAACACACAGCATCCATTTGAGTCCTCAATAGACAGGTCACATGATGTGACCCAAATAAAAACTATACCACATATACAGGTCATAAGCAGCAACGACAAAATACAAGCAAGCTGATTATTTTTTCCCATTTAATGACATTCTTGAAAACAAAATTTGGCACATTTGAAGTAATGTACAGGTATCACAAATGTCTTAACAAATCTAAACTTTCACACAACATGAACTTTGAAAATGGCTTTCTTTGGAAAACTCTTAAGTGAGGGCTCAAGGAAGCTGTAATTCATAAACTGTATATGCCACACATATAATTGTAAGAAAAAGAAACAAATCTTACATATTCCAAAAGGTAGCTTTCAATAGTTAAGCAATGCACTTAAAAAAATATTATTGCATTGAAGCAAATGTATCAGTTGTTGTATCTTGTGTTCAGCTAGTCTGTATAAATGGTAATTGGGGAAGCTGAACTGCACTGTTTTAAGCATTATTTGTTTTTAGGTAGCCTAAGGGTCCCTTGGCTGTCAACCCATGTCACTTTTTGGCCTGTAACATTTCTCTAGGTCTGCCACATCCTGAAGTATCTCCTGATACTCATCTTCTTCCAGGCCACACTCTAGGTACCGTGCGTGTTTCCTAATGTTTAGTTTCTTGGCTTCCGTGTACAAGGTGTTCAGCAGCTGTGCAGTGTCAGGACTGGACTGCATACTGGTCATCATAGGGACTGAGTCAATGCCTGGTAAATTATATATGGTTATGTACCTTCATATTGTACAATGAAACATGTACAGTGTATGTCATAGATTATTTCTGAAATGATCTGATATTTTGTTGGAACCTAAGATTTAATGAAGCCTGGAAAAGGAAGTGCCGTAATCTAAGGATTAGCATCAAATAAATTCTAGATGAAAAAAGTCATTTAATCTCACCTTCAAACTGATGTCTCTCCGTGGTTGAAACAAGTCCATGTTTGTTAATGTTCTTTCTGAAGATGTGTGGAAATGGTGTACACACTTTTGTAGGACTTTTGACCACTGTTCCAGCGCTTTCATTTGTAAAATAAAAACATTCAAAATAAATGTCAGAAGAATGATTAATTTTACAGTCAATTCATGATAAATGCCTTTGTCTTAAAGGCCTGTTAAATGAAACAACCATAAGGTTAAAGCTCCATTTTAAGTAACAACAGTTCTTGACAGTGTGTGTACCTAGTGAGATCAGCTTTGTATGCATCACGGATCCATAGGCAGATAAGTACAAATATCAGTAAAAGTTGAATGCTCATTTTATTCAGGTAGCCTCTAAATCATAACATTTAATTGTGTTTGATACAAAAGTCGGACCATCCATGCTCACCTTATATTTTAACTTACTTGAGACAGGACTTGAATTTACTGTGAGATATAGTAACTTACTTGAAACAGGACTTGAATTTACTATGACATAAAATAACTTACTTGAGACAGGACTTGAATTAAATGTGAGATATAATAACTTACTTAAGACAGACATTGATTTTACTGTGAGATATGTTACTTACTTGAGACAGGAGTTGAAGTTTTCTGTGAGATAAACTTGTAACGTGTCATTAACTGATCGACAAGAACTGTAGAGGCCTCTAGGACTGTAATAAAGATAGAAATATATTTAATTATTAGTTTTTAATCTGAATATCAGTACCACATTTACAACTAATTCAAACTTATTCCTGCAGTAATTTACGATTGAACTTCAGGATCTCAAACACTGATATCAAGAATAC
Organism: Saccostrea echinata; assembly: GCF_033153115.1. Taxonomy (NCBI): domain Eukaryota; kingdom Metazoa; phylum Mollusca; class Bivalvia; order Ostreida; family Ostreidae; genus Saccostrea; species Saccostrea echinata. The sequence continues at coordinate 17,495,273 of NW_026889751.1, read as the reverse complement.
CATGGATATGTAAAGTTGATTTCGAAGTCCCAACCACTTTATATTCTTTAATTTTTTTTATACCCTCAATACTCAAATCCTTTGATGTCTTGAAGTTTTTTTCTCAATCTCATCAAGTTTGAGAAAAAAAGGTTTGACTGTACAGTAATTGTTTCATCCAAAAGGTCTTATTATCCCCCTTTGTCCTTAAAGTACACAATTACATGCATTCTTTTTTCATACCTTCTTGGAATATTTTCTGGAATTCCCCTGACCACCACTGACTGCATGAAAGGGACGGACTGATTAACACAATGAGGAGTGATTGAGAGCCATGGTAGATGGCCTTCTAGTTCCTGTATCATGTCCACAAAGTTGGATTCAGCTTCCAACAAGAAAGGCAAGGCCGTGCTCATAGATCCAACCTGCAAATTCATAAATATATAGCCACTATTTGTTGGATTCTAAATAGGTACTGTATAAATGATGTGTGAAATCAATTTCACCATCAAAATTGGTACCGTACAAGATTTACATAGATCTAGGCTTTTTCCAATTTTCTGTTAGGTGAGTTATTAAAAGGTAATCCATCCAAAACCCATATTTTCCACCCCTATTCTCTCATAAATACGTTGAAATCACATATTTTTGTGGGAGTCAAACTTTCCTGGTTAAGGAAAAAAAACTGAATTTGTGGGGATTTGATTTTGTAGATGAAGGATTGTTTAGTAGTTATGTACAAGATATTTTACATTTCATGGTGGACATGAATTCGTGGGTCTCTTCATATCTTGAAAACTACAAAAATTAAGCCCACCCATGGAAATTAGTGATTTCAGAGTAGTAAAAGACAACTATGTTGCTCTAAAATTATATTCACATGATATTCTAAAATTATATTCACATGATATTCTAATGTTAAATTCATATGAGATATAGTTACCTTTTTGCCAAGACTGTTGAAGTTGTTGGTAATGTCACACATGTGTATGGGATTAACTGTTCTGTAGGGCATGGAGACAGTGTCTAGACTAGCTGCTAAGACAGCACTTGTGTGGTAGTCAATCAGCTGTTTTAAATACACAAGCACATAATCCCTATTACTTTCATATATGTCCACCGAAAAATCCAAAACAGATCTGACTTTAAATACAAGGAAGCAAAGTGCTTATTGCTACAGGTTCAACATCTGCATGTTTAGTCAAGATGTGTTTGAGAGATATAAATCTTTTGAGTCCAATTTATGACAAACTAAATAAGACAATTTAATTTTCAGGTCAAAAGTTCTTTGTAAATCATCTCTCTTTTTAAACTTAATTTGAATAAGTGTATGTGAAGTGAGAGAAATGCTTGAACAGTGTGTAACATTCATTTATATAATACCACTGTACAACTGCCAAAATGGAATCCCCATTACAACTACATGTCAAAATCATTTACATTTACCTTATAATCAAGTTGAGGAAAGTTTGCATAATTTCCTATTGTCTTCCATAGACTATTTGCTAAGGATAAAGGGAAAAACAGGGAACTGTGTGTAAAACATCTGTGATAACTTAAAACTGAGTTCAGGATTCTGTTGGCTCTTCTGACTGCAGTCTGAAAGTAAAAGAAGCAATACATAGAGGAATGAAATGTGAAATTGTAACTGAACTCATATGTAAGTCTAAATGTTACATGTATATGAAAATAATGCCATCTCAGAGTTTACAAATACAGTCATGTACTGAGGAATCATTTTAATCTGAAGTTTGTATGCAATAAAAATTTTACTGGTTCAGGACTATATTCTGGTGGGTGATTCATATATACTGAAGATTCATGAGTTGATACATGTACATTGACAAAGTTATTGTTCATGGGCATGAAATTTTTATGGGTACGAGTGAATAAGGAAATCCACAAACACTGGTCCCGCATGAACAATGATGATTCCACAGTGGTTCATTTCTCTTTGTTAAATGAGAGGTCTTAGAAAATTCAGGTCCACATGCTTACATCATCAGGAAGATTAGATGGGGTGAATCCAAACGTCATGATAGACTTTGATGAGTAGTCGTCTTGTAAATGTTGCAAAGTCTCAGCAGCAAACCCTCCAAATCCATCATGTGTATCCACCAGTACATGAAAACCCTACAGATCAAATGGAAAACTTAGAATTATCTGTGTGAAAGAAAAGTTGACATGTATGTTTCACAGAAAAAATGTCAAGCTGAAACACAACTCCAGATGCAGCAATTGCTGTGACCTAGTTGAACTTGAATTAAATCAAAATTTGCATTTGTGATGGAAAAAGCTGTATATCCTTGACATTTCAGAAAGTTGTCAGAAAACAAATTAAATATCTATCATTAGTGAATTCCTGAGTTTTTTTCAGGTGGGATAACATCTAATTTGGCTTGTACCTAAGAAATCCGAAAACTACACAACATTTCAATTCTGATCACAGTAAGTTTATCAACATTTATTCCACAGCTATAGAGGAAGTCCAATCATTTTCATCAAATTTCCAATTAGCAATGTGATTCATCCAGAGAAAAGGTGAATTTGTATCAAAGGTCATGTCGCAATTCTGACTGGTTTGTAAAGAATTTTTTTTATTAAATGTGGCCATATGTTGTACAGTGAAACACACAAGCATTAACTAGCAGGCTTGCCCTTTAAGTAAGCTGGTAGAGTGGGATTTTAAGTCTCAAGCTTATTGGTAAGCCATATTGTGAAAACACCATACCTAATGGCTCATAATTAGGGATGTCAATTTTGTCAATAATTCATATTCGAATATTCAGTTAAAGTATTCGAATATATTCGAATATTCGATAAAATCTGTTTTATTTTAAATATGCATCATCCTACTCTCATGCAGAGCTCCAGATAAGGTGCGTATCTGCAGAAATATGCATTGAATTTTTCAAAATACGCATTAAAAATTAAAACAGGGTGTACAATTACACATTAGCAATCATAAATAAGCATTACACTACGAAAATACTGTGTATGACGGATTCAATGAACAAGTAAGAGTTAGCTAAGGTCAGCTCAGTGTTTGAATTTTTTGATTTATAAGTGTATTCGGAATAACCTAGGCCGAATTCCAGTTCGGGAGAAAGATTTGAATATTAAATACTTGTTCTTTGCCTGAAAATATCACAGATTTCCAATGTTCATATAACATCCAAATTTTCATTCTTGACGCGTACACGTCGATATTGTCAAAATTGCGCAAAACATGCATGGTGTCTAATTTATCCTTTATCACTGTTTATTAAACATTTCTTGTATATTTAGCATTTTCTGTAGCAATAATATCATCTAAAGTCCGATGACAACCTTTATTAATTGTATGAAAATAATTGCTTCTTTGTTTTCCACATGATCCTGTGCTTTAAGTAGCTATAGCGCCACGCAACTTTTAATGCAAACGGGGAGTAAATCTAAAACTTTTACATGTACCTCGATCGATGCCAACAATTTATATAGCAAAACATAGTATATAATTTTGATTAAAAAAAACAAACAAACAAACAAAAGGGAAAACAACGGGGCTGGATATTTTGAGAGGGGCAGGTATGGATGAGAATCTAAAGATTAATTTTGTTTGGCCAAAGGAAGGATATTTTTCTCAGTAACTCTTGCTATGATCGATATAGGCCTTATCTTAAATGGATTTCTGTGTGCCTCTGGTAACTTTGCCTACCGTATGGTCTTTCTGGTTAAAAAAACGAAATGTTTCTCAGTTGTAGCTAAAAGCTGACAAATTTTTTTAAAATTTCATTAACCTAATTGATAAATGCAGAAACTGTTTTTTACATTCCTCTTTTAAAACACACTAATTCTGATAACAATTTTTAAGCTAAAAATCACATTAGATGTCAAAAGAGCAAAAGATTAACAAATACTTTCTGATTATTTTGCTGAAAAACAAAATCTGCATTGATTTGAAAATCAGGGAGTAAATACACTTGGAGGTAAAAAATTATCTGGAGCTCTGCTCATGAAAGGTTTAGCGTAGGTGTACTTATATTGGAAGTAAAACTGTATGAAGACTTTTGTAGGTGTACAATTAGAAATTTCATTTGATATTTGTCAATGTTTGAAATAAATAATTGATTTAAATGTAGAAAAGTATAATTTTAACAAATGAAACGTGTATTTATAGTAGCTCCAACTGAGGAACCAGTCGTCTTACAAAAGGTAAGATAGTCGTAACGGTATACTGTTCAGATTTCAATACGTGTAATGAATTACAATTATCTGCCTAATAACAGATATGATTATAATCTTTGATACAATGTAAACAAATATTTCCATAAACAATTTGCCTAGGTAATTAAATAATTTCCCGATAATGAATATAAAATTCAGGACTATGTACAACCCGAGATAATCAAGTAATTTACACATTTATTTTGAAATTAAGCCCTTTACAATATTAATTACAGACTAATTCTATCGGATATTCATTCAATGATCAATTAATTTATACTCTTCACGCCTTTTATACATTCTAAGATTTACATTTTGTTGTCCTCAATTATGAAAGTACGTTTTGTATTACACATAAAGCATTATTGTACAATTCTTTAACACTTTACTCAAAACAAAATACATGTAATTTAGTAGATCTATAAGATAAAAAAGTAGTGAAAGAAATCAGGCGATCCAAATTAATCGCTAGTAAATTAAACAGGGATAATTTCAGCACTGTTCTGATCAAAATTTATAAATCACAGTACTTCTTTTTATGTAATCTGAGAAACCCCGAATATTCGAATCTTAAATTCATATTCAAATATCAACTCATCGAATGAATATTCGAATGTTCAAATATTCGTTGCTATCCCTACTCATAATATCACCTGAGTACAAGACCCAAATGATGAATAAGTATTTATAATTTCATGTAATAGATTTCTAAGAAATCTCAAGAAAGTCAGTAAGAAAGTGTAATAGAGTTTCATGAAGTCATGTTTTTATTTTACATGCTCCTTCTACCACTAGTTAGTTAGTTTAAAGTTTAGCTGAGTTTTAAAGTTGTACATTCAAGCCATGTTGTGGACACCCCTCAGGTTTATATCTTCAGAATCATGAGGAATATATATGCATGTTGTTTATAGCACACTTGCATTAAGATTCTATAGAATACATCTCGTGAATAGTTTATGTCAATGTACATTTTGAGCAGAAAAGCTTCACTTTAGGTCAATGCTCAGGTGAGATTAACCGCAGGGACATTTAGTAACACATACATTGAACTAGTAGCTAGTGCACAACTTTCTTTGAATCGGCATTGAAAGGGAGATAACTCTACCTGTAAACTATCACACTCTTCGCTGAAATAGTGTATCCTGTCTTCGAGTTCCTTTCTTGCCTCATGATCTTCCAAAGCTTTGTGACCAGCTCCATGTATGTCAAACGGATGGAGGCTACTACAATATCAAGTATATTTACATGTATATATGAAGTGTCAAATTTTCATTTTTTTTTCAAAATTGACATCACAAACAAAATGTGCAAAATTATTCCCAAACAATGCACACCAAAACTAGAGGCCCAAGGGCCACATTGCTCACCTGAGCACTTTGGCTAGGAAAATCAGTATTGAAAAGTTTAAATATAAATGTGGTTCTGACATTTGATCTTCTATTGAGGCCTTGCCCTACCTCCAGGGACATGATTAGAACACATTTGAAAATACTCTACCTGAAGATGCTTCTGAATTCATAAGTCAAGCTTTGATGTTCTTGAGAAGAAAATTTTATTTAAATATATCCCTTATATTCTTTTCTCTAACTTTGATCACCTGTTGTGGCCCCAACCAACTCCCAGGGGTCATGATTTGAACAAACCTGAATCTACACTACCTGAAGATACTTCCATATTAGTATGACTAATCATGGCTTTGCTGTTCTTGAGAAGAATTTTTTTAAAAGATTTTTTCCTTATTATTATTGTCGTTATGGGTATTTCCTGTGTGGAAAGAGTGGTGGATCTGTGTGGTTTTTATGTCACGCAACATGGTCAATAAAGTATTGCATTCGGATGTTGAATTTGAATAAAAATGTGTTGTAATAAACGTTCTGATGAGCAGCATTCCATATACATGAGTTTGTTATTTTTTCAATCTTACTTATAAGTACAGAATAAAGAGTATAATTAATTTATATTCGGACGAACATAGTGAGGGAGAATATAATATATATTCCAATGTAAAACTTTGATCCAACATTGTGACCCCACCCTACCCCAAGTGGTCATGATTTAAACAAACTGAATCTATACTAAGAAGGTTTCAAATAAGGCCATCATTAAAAATATCTTTGTTTCCCCTAACCCAACCCAAAAATCTCAAGTTGGGTCGGTAGGTAGGTAAATTATTTTTTTTTCTGACAGCAGGTTTTGGAATGCATTCTGAAAAATTGAATAATATCTTTATAAGAAAGAACAAAAGAAACCAATTTTAAACCGAATATCATACAAATGAAGCAATATGTATGGTAAATTAATTCACAAATATTATTCATTTGAACTTGTAAAATGTCTCAGACCAGCGTAAATTTATTGAAATCGGATATTTACAAAAAACACAAGATTCGCAAATACTGAACCATCGGGCATTCGAGTACATTTGTCAAACCTACTATCATCTTCGAGAACTTACACAGACAAAATGTCAAGGGCCTTGCGTGGCACAGTAATTCTAGTGTTTCATTTTGGAGTCATGACGTAACTCGGGAGCTAATTCTAAGTCACAGGTCCCGACGTGGGACTTGCAGACCGGTCAGTCGAATAAGACCATAAAAAACGTAGGTCCAGTGTCGGAGTATAAATGTAGATGGCACGTAAAAGATCCCTTACTGATGCTTAATGATCAAAGGCCATAAGTGCCGAGTAAAAGTCTGAATTAAGAGCCCTCCACCGACCCAACAAATTTTAAAGGTATTTTAAGCAAAGAAACAACCTGTTTTCAAGGGCCTAACTAAAGAAAATAAACTGGACGTCTCAGGAAGCCGTACCATAAGCAAATTTTAAAGATATCAACACTATTTGGAAATAGTGTACATGTATAAACAATATATAATTCAACCAATCCATATCTAAAATGATTAAAGTTTCATATATCTAATTTTATAGTCACGGAGTCAATACCCCATAAATAAAAGGAATAAAGAAACGACATCTGAATTATATTTTTCAAATGAAATAATCATACAAAGACATATCTACAACTCCTATGGTCCTTCGTAGTAAAAATAGGATCATACATGAACTGTTTATTAGATCGAAACGAATCAAATGCAGTGAAATTTATTGATATGTATTCACAAGGAGCGCCCCTCATCTACAGTACCAACCAGACCCAACCTGACACAAAGCAGTCCCAGAGCAGTCCCGGGGACTGCTTTCTGGGACTGCTAAAGCAGTCCCACAGCGGTCCCAGAGCAGTCCCACAGCAGTCCCACAGCGGTCCCAGAAAGCAGTCCCAGCAGTCCCAGTGGGCGGGGTTAATTAATTTAATGGGCGGAGCTTACTCAGAATGAGATTACCAATAAACAATGTAACTATATAAAAGGCAGTTGAAATTGATGAGCAATTCTTTCTGAGTAGTATCAACAAATATTTACAATTCTTACGCGACAGTCATTTCTGAACTGTTAAGAAAATCACAGTACGCGTATAGAAAAAATTATAATTATTGAATGAAGAAGACGTTCACACCTATTAATAACATGAATATTTAAACACAATTATTTGGTATATTAATTTTTAACCAAAATAAAACAATTTCTTTATTTTTTGTGATTGATATTGGTTTTCATATTTATTTTTTTTACATAGAAAATTAAACTTGAATTGTTTATTTTATACCAGAATTAGCTTTAAATAGATAATAATAATTATAGAGCAAGGCCGATTCCCATACTATACTCTGAATGCATTTTTCTTAAGTATTGGAGCTTTTGAAAAATTCTTTGTTAAACATTGCCGAGTATTATATTTCAGTCATGATTATTTTCAATGACTTTCCAATTTAATTATCTTTAGATTCTCAGTTTTAAGTGTTTTATTATATAAATGTTCGAGTGTGCATCTGTAAATCACGCAAATGGACCCCTCAGATTATGTTCAAAATTAATTAATCCCGAAATAAATTTATACACAATTATTGAAACTAAGAGTTTTTGCTGGACATAGATTGAAATTGGTGTCAATGTTGACCAGCGTGTTCAGTGATGTGTAACACTGATACCCAAATAACATGCATTGACTTTCTGCTTATTATGCCCAAAGGCGATTGAAACTTCAGGTGTTGACACCATTTTATACAATCCCATTGTATTAACCGGCCAGGTAAACACAAACAAAAGAAATAAGAAACAAGTCACAATTCCCGATATTTTCAAATGTTTATTTTTTAAATAAATGTACTCTTTTAATGACTTGTTTATAAATTAAAAACTAATTGTTGTTCACATCGTTTATGTGACAGAAGAATGGTAGAATAATTTTATTTCATGGTCATTAAATAAATTATTAGGTTTTATCTGAGGGTGGTAAAAAATAGCACGGAGTGCTCTTTTTTAAGCATGCATGGTATTAGCTTTTTCAATTAAGAAAAAATATCCAGTACAGTACGTTCTTCTTAATACATGTATCTTACTAAATGACAGTTTGTTTGTTTTTTGTTTGTTTGTTTTTTTTTAAATAGTGCTAATGCAAACTTTGAGTACATATGTAATTTGACAACATTAATTTATTAAATAGGCCTAGATAATTTTTTTTTCAAACATCTGTATTGAAGTTTAATTTAAGGGATAAAAATTATCCCCTGACTTCCCTTTTTAACTACTTTTATTTTCTTAAAATTAATTCTAGACTATAATTGTGTAAATTTACAGACCTCTGAAGACATTTAGTAATTACATGTATAACTATCTCTATTTATTAAATTTTTGTAAGAAATTAATACTTGCTTTTTTATATTTGCTTTTATCTTAAACACCTCTCTGCAGAAAGTAAACAAAACAACAACAAGGAGCTGCAAATTCAGAATACACAAGGGGCGGAGCTATCATGTCACTCAGAACCTTTTTCACGCATGAGTGAACAAAGCAGTCCCAGAAAGCAGTCCCAGGGACTGCTGGGTCTGCTTTCTAGAGCAGTCCCACAGCAGTCCCAGAGCAGTCCCATAGCGGTCCCACAGCAGTCCCAAAGCAGTCCCGGGGACTGCTTTCTGGGACTGCTTTGGTGTCAGGTTGGGTCTGGTTGGTACTGTACTCATGAGGCAGGCTTTGCTATGCTTACTACGTACGTTAATTTTAGAAGACACATTTTTAAATACCATCTTAACACTCCTTAGTCATGGTACATTAATTCACGAGATGTCTCAAGAGTGTAGGATTCTAATAAGTTAAAGATATGTCACCATTGTTTTACAACACGAACTAACCCTCTGTGGCCACATGTTGTCGGCACCAAATGAGAGTAAAACAAAAGCCGCCGTTCTGATAAAAAACGGATTTTGATGAAATTGTATTTTATAAATTTGATAAACAATAAAAAAAAATATTTAAATAATCTTATCAAAAAACTTTTCAGTCGGCACGATTTAAGTGGGTCGGTCACGTTAGGGGAAACAAAGGTATTTTTTATTTTGGCCCAAGTTTTAACTTTTTTGGCCCAGTGGTTCTTGAGAAAAAGATTTTTAAAGGATACCACCAAATGTTCACTATTTCTTATTTATCTCCCCTAGGAAGAGGGAGTGGCCCTTCATTTGAAGAAACTTGAATCCCCTTCACCCAAGGATGCTTTGTGCCAAGTTTGGTTGAAATTGGTCCTGTGGTTCTGGAGAAGATGAAATATTAAAAGTTAACGACAACAGTAATGACACACAAATTTCGATCAGAAAAGCTCACATAAGACTTCGCCTCAGGTGAGCTAATAATTACTGACACATTTTCGAGAATATTAAGATTTAACAAAATCAAAGAGACACTAACTTTAAATGGCTGTACTGTTCTATGATGTGGATTGACTTTGGATGTAGATAAACTCGGAGGTAATCTGACCAAACTCTCACAACATCATCCAAATTGTGAAAGACTTTACCGAAAACCACAGGGGCATAGTTGCTAATTTCGACTGTATCTACAAAGAAGAGACTTACATTTTAATTCCTGACTAATGTGGTTTTATTGCTTATTAATATCAAAAGATGCATGCCTTAAAACTGACACTAAAAAAAAAATTAATTGACTTAATAATAGAAATGATATAATGTATTTCTTGAAGAATTGCACAGAAAAGTTTTTTTTTTAAAAATGCAATTAAAATTCACTCCCCCCCCCCCCCCCCCCCAACATGACCACATGTTTTCTTGTCCTGTAGTATAATATAAATTTCCTAATCACATTGATAACTTTTCTTGCTATCATTTAAGTCATTAATTTTTGAGACCTTTTGTTGTATTAGAGGAGGAATCTTTCATGTCTACATCATCATATATTACGTCTGAAGTGCCTGGGAGTCTTCCTTTGTCTTCTAATATTGCTTGATCCTTAGAAAATAATCAATAAAAATGCAAGCATGTCTATACTGTAAATTCCTTAGTATATGTGAGGAAATATGGTCACATCATTTTGCAAGAAGCACTTCTTGCTAGATAAAATTATCGGTACTCACTTTTATTTTTATAATACTGGAATAGTTTGTAAAGACTCTTGATAAATTGTCCACTCCCAAATTCATAATCTTCAGATTTGACATCTATGAGTCATTTAGTGATATAGATAGTTTTCGACAGGCCTGAATTTAGCAAGAGTTATTTCCCTTTGGTCGCCATATTGGAGGTCCAACGAGCAAATTTTCCTCTTTGAGCAACCAATTTTAAACTTGTATGGCAGAAGTATAAGGGAAAAAATCTTTAAAACACTAAAATTACGAATTAAAGAAAGTTTGTGTTAACATAAATTTGTACGAAGATTGTATTGACTCCACCCAATTGCCCGGTATGACAAGTATTATAAATTGGTTGAATAATGAAGGAATTCGGGCTTCTATACCTCCAATATGGCGACCAATTGTGTCAATCGAAAACTATCTATTAAATACTCTCGTAAAATAGGGAATCTACAGTATTCTCTCAAAAGAGGATGCAATGCATGTAACAATGGACTGAAACATACATGTATTATCATAATTCTTTCTTCAGTGGTCTCATTGTATTTAAAAGTATCGAATAATCTTCCCCATCAAATTAAACTAGAATTAAAAAGCTAATATTCCAGTGACTCCATAGCTTTATTCTCCCGGGTTTATAGCTGAAAACTGAGCTATGCTGCCTATGCATGTTCACAATGCCTTTTTCCCCGATTCCTTTGTTAGTAGTAAGAAATCAATGACAGAAGCTATTTACGAAATTAAATAATTTATATATATATATATATATATAATTAGGGATGTCAAATCGGTCAATTTTTGGTAATCGGTTACTCGGACGTTTTTCCGATCGCGTACCATTATTGTGACTGATTATTTGCTTTAGCTAATGAGGAATCATGGGTATAAAATATAAATTATAAGCCTTAAATTTTGCTGTGGAATTTTATTTGGTGAAATAATTACAACACTTAATTCCTATTTGTCAAGAAATGACCATAAATTTCCCAATCTTAATGTCATGGGCTATCTTCCTAAAACAATGAAAAAATGCCCTGGACTCTAAATATCAAACTAACATACCTCTTTTTCAAGTTCTGTTAAATAAGCATTCTTTTCTGCTGGGGTTGACTTATGAAGTGTGATATCACCACTCCTAAGACATCAAATATGTAAATAAAAGAAAACAAATCAATTTTACAACATGACTTCTAATAAAGATCATTTATTCCAATAAATATGCTTTTAAGAAATAAGAAAAAAAAGGAAAAACATGAAATCTTAAGGCTTGAAGTTTATAGAGTCACTACTTACATTTACCCTACAAGTAAAATGCACATATATTTAGCATTCTAACAATCTCACCATTTGATATCTTCTTGTTGATTTGTTTCATACAAGACTCCTTCTTGTTTTAGAGTATTCAGACTCCCTTTCAGATCCACTGCTACAAGTCTGGGGGTAAATGTTATTTCACCCTAAAAGAAGCCAACAACTTCATTACTGTAATTATCACTGTAAGTTAAATTTCAGTACAATATACCATATAGCAGGTTTCTTTAGCGGGTGTGAAATTTGCCATTTTGCTTGCTCAAAGGTATGCCAATTATTTTGGCGGAACTTTTTAGTAGTAACATGGAGTCTATACTGTACTTTGAGTGTTCTTCCTTCTCGCCATAAAATATCATGATCCACTTCTTTTTCTTTCTGTTGTGCTTCTGTTGGATTGTACAGGAAAGACGCATCCTTCAGGAGAAACACAAACTGAGTAAATCGCTTATTTCTACATACAAGTCTTATAACACATAATCACAGACATATGCAGTTGAACTTTGGTATCTCGAACACTGATATCTCGAATACCATAGATATATCAAAGTGATTTGGGACTCCCAACCTCTTATTCTTTAAGTATTTTACCCTAGATATCTCAAATCCTAGTATATCTTGAAGTTTTTTCTTGGTCCCATCACAAGATAACGAGGTTTGACTGTATAGCAGATATACTGTAATCATACTTATTTTTGCTGTATAAATTATACAAGAGGCCCATGGGCCAAAGCGCTCACCTGAGCAACTTTGGCCTTGCTGTTTTTCACCTGATTCCCCCCCCCCCCCCCGCAGTACTTATTGTGGCCCCGCTCTATCCCCCGGGGTCATGATTTGAACAATTTAGAATCTACACTACCCCAGGATGCTTCCAAGTAAGTTTCAGCTTATCTGGCCCAGTGGTTCTTGAGAAGAAGATTTTTAAAGATTTTTCCTATATATTTCAATGTAAAACTTGGATTCCCTATTGTGGCCCCGCCCTACCACCGGGGGTCATGATTTGAACAATTTAGAATCTACACTACCCCAGGATGCTTCCACATAAGTTTCAGCTTTTCTGGCCCAGTGGTTCTTGAGAAGAAGATTTTTAAAGATTTTTCCTATATATTTCAATGTAAAACTTGCATTCCCTATTGTGGCCCCGCCCTACCCCCGGGGGTCATAATTTGAACAATTTAGAATCTACACTACCCCAGGATGCTTCCACATAAGTTTCAGCTTTTCTGGCCCAGTGGTTCTTGAGAAGAAGATTTTTAAAGATTTTTCCTATATATTTCAATGTAAAACTTGGATTCCCTATTGTGGCCCCGCCCTACCCCCGGGGGTCATGATTTGAACAATTTAGAATCTACACTTCCCCAGCATGCTTTCAAGTAAGTTTCAGTTTTTCTGGCCTAGTGGTTCTTGAGAAGAAGATTTTTAAAGATTTTTACTACATATTTCAATGTAAAACTTGGATTCCCTATTGTGGCCCAACCTACCCCCGGGGGTCAAGATTTGAACAATATAGAATCTACACTACCTTAGTATGATTCCAGATAAGTTTCAGCTTTTCTGGCCCAGTGGTTCTTGAGAAGAAGATTTTTTAATGACCCCACCCAATTTTTGTATTTTCTTGATTATCTCCCCTTTGAAGGGGACTTGGCCCTTCATTTTAACACTTTAAACTCTCGAAGAAGTCGAAAATGTGAAAAGTTTACAGACGGACGGACGGACGGACAACGGGTGATCAGAAAAGCTCACTTGAGCTTTCAGCTCAGGTGAGCTAAAAACTGTTTATTACTTTTCTTTTCTTTACTTTTCTTCTATGATAATTTATATCTACAAAATTATGTATGACATGCTTGCTTTTACTGTCATTTATCAGCATAAACACCCTCCAAACTTTGCTCGCCAGCTGGGAAACTGGTTTCACACCACTAGGTGCCATAAATGTACTAGACTCAGAGAGAGAGAGGAAAATTTAAAACCAGTGGGTTTAAAATTGCAATCTCAAAGTTAAAATATACCGGTAACAATTAATGAATATAATGTTTTTACTGGTCATTTTCCCTAAATAATCTATATTTTTCCAAAGTAATTTTAGAAACATCCTTATAGCCAATCAAAATCCATTAGAGAAATGAACTTTCCAGTTGGCAAGCAATGGTTTCATGCTGTTTATGGAGATAAAAAAAAAATAAAGACTAGCATGCCATTTATGTTTTTGTAGATAAATTATTGCAGAAGAGTATGTTAGTCAACAGTTTTCCACTGCAGGTTCTATGAAAGTGCATTTGACTGCAACTCTGGGGAGGGGATACTGCTACTTAATTTGGTCAGGAGTAAGATACCTTCAGTTGTGTTATTATTATACTATGAATAAAAATTATTACATGTACAGAAACAAGAACCTGTGGGTAATATCCTATCTGTCAGTGAGTGGATGACCTGATGACATAAAATATTAGTTTCCAGTCCTGCATTATGGTTATATGTTAATTTATTGAAATCAGCTGATGCAAATAGAGACCAATACGGATAAATACAAATTGAAATATTTATTGCATTATGTTGATACAATAATACATGTAAGAGCCATGCAACATTATCATATTTGGTAAATTCAAAATCTTGTTAACTTGTATATATACATGTCTGAAAAGCAGCAAACCACCATAAAATTTTATTCTGTTATATATAAAAAGAAAAGTTGTTTACTGATATCGAATCAGGTAGTTTATGCACTTAATGATTCACTTTTTCGTGACATGCTTCGTTAAAATCAAATCAATCATATATCTGAAACACATATTTAGTTGACTATCTTTTTGGTAATTTGTATTGTAGTATCTTCACTTTTGCCAGGATTAAACTGTTTTGTTTACCGTAGACATGGTAGAAGGACATTTTTTTGAAACTCAAAATTTTTGGACTGAAACTTGGAAAACAACACTTGGATCTCATAATTTTATTTAAAAATCAATTACTGTGGAATCATCATTGTTCGTGGGGGATCGATGTTCATGGATTTCGTGGGTCACCCATACCCACGAATTTACATCCCCACGAACAATTTTTTTGTCAATGTACTGATTAACTAGATCTACCAAATAAACGAGCAGCCCACGAAATTACATCCCCATGAACCATTAAAATTTTGCTCGCCCACGAACATTGACCCCCACAAATTTAAATGATTCCACAGTAGCATTTAATTTAACATTTTACATTCATCCTAAATATAACTTATCTAGTCAAGAACATACTCAATCTGCACAGACAATTAACACACTGAAAATTTTAATTTAGACATATTTGTTTGCATATATACCTTCATTTTTTTGTTTGCATATATACCTTCATTTTTTTTTTTATAACTTGCACTTGCGCATTTTCAAATATGGGTCATTGTTTCAAATTGTAAATAATGTGGAAAATAATCATGCATTTGTTACTAAAACATTACACACGGAAAAAATATTCATCTTTATTGTATTTACCTAGTATACATGTACTAGGAATTTTTAGTCACTACAATATGATTTTCAAGAATATTTAAATGAAAAATTATTCGATACTGGTAAATTTTTGATATCATTAAATGATTGTATTACAAACTGATTTGGGTTCATTACAGGGATAGACATTAACTTTCAGATTCACTTGCCCTTCGGGCAAGTGATCTCAAACTTTGACTTGTCCGAATGCAAAACTTGGTTGCCCCAAATTAGGCAAGAACATAAGAAGAAAAAATTAATTTCTGTAAACGTTACGATAAGAAAAAATGTGATCAAATACCAGCTACAAGTCAATGAAAAAAAATTGATGCTGCATTTGTACATAAATGTATACCACTGTACTTGTAAATTTAACCTTTTAACACACACTGTCATGCAGCAATACCCCTTTCCTTTTAATTTCCTTTTCATAAAATTTATATTTTTAAACAAATTATTTCGGTAGGCTACGAAACATACATCTTTATCCTGATCATGATACATTGAGTTACACTGTACTTACATTTTGTGAATGAATAAATAGTCTAATCTCCTAATAAGACGTTAACAAAATGTTGGTAGATGTAGAGCGTATATACTACGAAGGAAAATAACAAACCTGATTTTTAAATGAATGGTATAATCCAGAAACGCTATCAAGGAATTCCGAATGCAAAACATTGTCAATAAGGTGCGTGGCGGGAATCAAGTGTTCAATTTATTGTTTTATTCATAAATTAATGTAAACTAAATAAATATGTGCATTTCTATGAAAAAAAAATTACTTGCCCGATCGGACAAGTACGTCGACAATTTCACTTGCCCGAACTGAGAATTTGCTTGTCCCGGGCAATCGGACAACCGTTAATGTCGATCCCTGCATTATGGTCTCTATTCAAGTCCATATTAGTTCCATTCAATAGACTAACGTGTAAGAACAGAGGGAATTCAGAATGAAATTTGTACATACGTCAGGCAAATTTTCTTGTGCAACATTCCCAGAATTTCTTCGCTACCAGGGTTCCATGCAAAATTATTACAAAACATACAAAAGAACAAGGATAATTGTTCCTTACCAAGAGATACGTTTACATTTATTTCTTTGCAGAGAGGTTAAAAGAAACAAAAAAACAATTGCATCTACTCTACAATGTATTTCAATTAATTTTGCACAAGAACTGTAGTCTTTCAACCAGACGTTCGGCTGTCTCCGTACATTCCGAAGTCACAGTCTAGACTGTGTCTCGTGCGATTTGAAGCTTGAAGAGGCGGATCAACGTTTCAAATGTAATCTGTGTATATAGGGGTTTTTGATGGTACAACTGCGCTCGCCCCAACGGTCACACCGTAAAACATATTAGTGTTCATTTTGGGTAAATCGACACATTGATTTCTTCATTTACGGGATTTACCTGTATGTTCCACCAGTGTGTGCCAACAAAGTTTGAATAATGACCTAACTGTAATGTAACGATCTCTCTGGAACACATTTTTTTCTCTAATAAAATCAAAAAGAAGCAAAAATAAATAGAGATCAATTCTGAATTCTCACATGCTGTAATTTGATCAAAGTACGAATAAAACTTGAAGTTTCTGTTTCAATGAAGTATTCATAAAGCGTTGTTTTGATTATGCATTTGAACACATTATTAAAAAACCAAGAACAATTGGAAAATAGTTTTCCGGGATAATCAGGGGCAGATATTTTTTGTATATCCGCTTGATTTCAGGAAGGTGTGTTTTGTGTGTTGTGGTTTTTTTTGTCTGTCTAAATACACTCATTACTAAGATAAAAATAAAAAATAGGTGAAATTTGCATTTTTTTTTTAAAATATGTAATTTCTGTATGGGGTCTAAAAAGACTTTTTATATACAGAAATATGGTGATTTTTTAAGAAATGCTAATTTCAGCGAATTTTGATTTTCATCTTAGTAATGAGAATATTTAGACAGACTTAAAAACACAAATGACTGTATTTAGTCAGACACTTTACACAAAATACACCATCCTAAAAAATCCCTATGATTTTGGTGCATTCTGCATGGTTCATATGGAAGTAAACTGAAGTTTGAAGGAAGGTTATATAAATAATGTCAGGTTTCCCAACTCTTGGTTTCCGGAAAAACCTCTGCTTAATTTATAGAAATCTGGGCGATGCAGTGATCTGTACTTTCCTGAAATACAGGCAATTTTAGAAGCACATGCATTTTCATAGTTAGATAAATATATGAATAAATTGATAAGTCTCCTCGACAGAGGATATTGAGACCAGCTGACCAAACAAGTATAGAAATATAGATAGAGTGCCAAAAAATTATAATGCCGATAAATTTCTCTTCGTAAGTCTAATTCTTGGTACGCAAATGGTATTTCGACAGAACTGATTTGAAAGGTAAATTATGCAACCTTGAAAATAAGATATATTAATCGCCCACTCTGGTATTTTATATGGTAAAAGTACATGCAGAACAGAACAGAACATTTATTTTCTAATTTAGAGCCCATAACAGACAAGTATGAAATTATTACAATAATAAGGAAAAGATATGCCAATGGATAGTATAACAATTGTAAATGTCATTGCTCATTTCAACAATAATATTGTACTATTTCATATTTCAGTTAAAAGGAATACTATATATAAAAGTGTATACGTACATGTATCTTGATATTTTGTCTTTCGTCATTTTTTCCCTTTGACTTCATGGCCGTAGGAACCGGGGGGGGGGGATGCCCCCTCTTCAATAACATGAATAACGTTGCCAAGCCGATATATAGAATACTATAGAAAACATAGCTACTGCATGCTTGTGCCTCCTCAATATTAACGTCTGATGACCCTTTTTTCCTTTTATTTGTCAAGAAATTTTGGAATCTTTGGTTGTGCCCCCCCCCCCAACTGAAATTGCTTTCTACGGGCCTGGACTTTATTGGATGTACCCGATATTATGCAAAAAAGGCTTAGATACATGTATACAGTTACATAAATGGATTTGTTTTGTTAGTGTAAAATATACACGATTATATATAATATAGTATGCAAGGCACATATGTAAAATGGTGTGAATTTGAACCTTCAGACCAAAACAGGAATTAGGTCCAAAATAGCCTGATACTCTGAAAACTGATTTGTACACTGTAATATAATAACTCCTTGGATTAGCGATATCATTTGGCAAATACATACTGGACTGAAATCCTGAGAGAAAGAGAGAGAACATTTACCAGTTATCTTTTCAAGGACGCTAAATGAGTGAATCTCAGTTTTCTATAAAACAAGCTACAACTGCAGAACCAAATAATTTCTACAACTTTCTTTTTCTTGGACAAAACACAAAGAAGATTGGCAGTTCAGCATATGCGGTCAAAAGATGAGTTTGCTCTGAAAAAATTTGCGGTTTCTGGTCAGCTTCCAAAGCTACTTCCTTTCAATAAAATCACATGTCTCATTTATTAAAATACAAAAAGAAAGCTTGCAAAAGAAAACGTGTACTATAATTAATCAGCTAAAATGTTTTAGATAAGAAAGTTTTTGACCATTCATTTTAAATTAATTTTTGAGAACAGCACTTTCAAATAATTTCTAGCATTTGAGGTGGAGACTACAGTTTTCTGCCTTGAAAACAATTGAAATGTATTTTAATTTAAAAATTCTTGCTTAAATCCGTAATCTATATAGTTTTGAGACGACTTTTAATATAATTGACAAGTTACGTTTGTACATCTAGTTTACAGACATAAAGTACTGTTAATGTGAACCTTGGACTCCACCCAAAACACGATTTAGAAATTTGTATATACCGTCTGTCTTTCTGACATATTTTCTATTTATCCAGTATAGAACGATGTTTTAAAGTATCATTTATTCACACTAAAACTACTTCTTAGTGTCGTGCAAGAATCTTATTTTAGATATTTATTTGATAAGCCCTAAACATTCACAAACAAGTGATATGCTGTTATATTTTAAGGGGATCAAACTGTTTACATGCATAACTTAAAGTTTTCCCTGTTTTCTTGAATTTGAATGATCTGCACTGTTTACAAGTTTATATATAAAAAATATTTTTTTTTACTCATACAAGTTCTTAACCTCAAGTCGTGATATTTCACTGCATGTCACCCTCTACCCACACTAGGCAATCAAAGAAGAAAATAAACATAAATGTTTTTGACATGGTGTCAATTTCTTTGAATACTTCTTTGAGACACAATTTTATACTTCTGATGAATAAATCTATTGAATTAAATTTCTTTATTCTTCATGTGCTGTACATGTACTTGTCAACTACTATCATAACAACAAAGGCATTTCAGCATCGACGAGTCCAAAGGTTAGTGTCATTAATTACTCTTAAACGTGTTTTATGATATTTTCACACGGAATGCTAATTTTTCAAAACATTTTTTTCCCTCAAAGTGCAGATAGCTTAAAAAGCTGTCTGTTTAAGTACAAGTAGGAATAATGAATTCAAATAGAAGCCTTTATGTCCCCATGATATGCCTCTATTGGTATGCCGAGGGAATATATGAAATATCAATAAACAGGGCCAGGTTTCTGGAAAGGGGTGTTTGGGGAGAGTCTGGGAGGGGTACACCCTGAAGCCAGCAATTTTTTTTGGGTTTATATATAGGTACGATTTTGGATGGTTCCCCTGCATTCTGAAAATCATTTTCAAGGATAAAATTGATTTTACGTCCTTTGCAAGATTACTAGTAATTTACTCATATGAGACGTTACCATATACCGGTGAAAGGCTTTTATACTCACACTCAGGGCCACTTTATTCTGTGCAACAGGGGATGTGTTCAATTGTGCCCAACGTACCCCCCTTGGCGACGACCTTGATATAACACAAATGCTAAATATACAAAATCCGATTATGGGGAAGATTTTGCAAACACATTTGTGTTATTACATTATTAATTTTCCCCCAGTATCTCGTACCCACCGAAAACAGACTTCTATATATAGACCATGGCTGTAGGAACCGGGAGGGGGGCACGGGGGGCCATGCCCCCCTAATTTTGCCGATATATAGATTACTATAGTATATATAGATACTATATGCTCGTGCCCCCTCAATAAAAACGTCAGATGACCTTTTTTTTGCTTGTCAGAAAAATTTTTGTTTGGTAGTGTCCCCTCAACTGTCAACTGAAAAATGTATGGCTGTGCCCCTCCCTCCCCCCCCCCCCCCAACTGAAATTGCTTCCTACGGGCCTGTAGACATTTATTCCTCAAATAGATTCGTGTTCACATTTTTTCTGGTATGTAAAATTTTACAATTTGACAAATGAATATTAGTGTTGGAGATTATAATCACTTGTAAAGTTCCAGAGGAAGGATGGTATTATATTGAGACCAACTGGATATTCACATAGAGTTTACAAGTACCGCTTTCCTAATTAGTTCAATTACATGTATGCACGTACGCGTAAGTATTACAAATATAAAATCCTATTTTTTATTCAATATCATGTGATATTCTTATAGGCTATATAACAGGGGGAAAATTATTGTATTCTAGGTGATTGTAATGAAAGTTTTCTTGTAGGAATTTATTTCAAACCATACAACCAGTCATAGTTTCTAGAAAATTGTCGAGAAGAAGTAAGTTTTCAATCATTTCTACGTCAATTTCAATCACTGTATCTTTGAAAGAACTATATGAAATAATAAATCTTTTATTCGAATATACACTGTCGATCTAAATTAGCGGCGATTTTTTAAAGTACACAGAATTATAAATTCTAATAAAAGGCGTTTTCAAAAATGTGGTCAATTTAAGTCATCCATTTTTTTAAAAATAAACGCCCATCATATATATACTTTCAGTATGATATTTTTTTCATTTGAAATTTCAGAAAAAAATAGTCAACTAGAAGGCTATTTAATACAACTTTGACTGACTTCAACGTTATGTGTCTAGACTGTCTTCAGATAAGACCACCCACAGAAATTTAAGGCGGAAGAAAATTTGATCATATGATTGAATGTCAGTCATATTTACGGAAATGTCCTTGTCAAAGCGAAAAAGCAACATTCCAAGGACATAATTTGTTTATACGTCAATAATACCCTAATTAAAACTTCTATTATTTTTTCTATCTTGTGCTGTCACGCCAAACAACAATACTTGATAATGTAAACAAGCCATTGTTTATTTTTTAATTTTCAAAACTTTTTCTAGTTCTTAGAAAGCAATGTTCATTAGGCCTGATTTGTATCAAAAATGATTTCTCTCAACCTAAAAAAATAATAATAATAAAAAAATTGAAACACTTCAAGTTTCTATGTAGGCTTTGTTCCGGCAAAAAATATAAAATCTCCTTTTTGTAAGAGCTTCAGTGAAAATCATTTAATTCCACGAAAGAAAATTCTTATTCTTCTCAAATATAGAAAACAATTAATTAATTTGTAATTTTGTCACTCTTGCCATAAAAACAAACTTCGTTCCTTTGTGCTCTCAGATTTAGTGATAGTTTCCAAGAATATCACTTTACTTTTAAGAGCAGGGAAGAGCGTTATTGACTACACATGTATATATTTCAATCCCGTCCACTTTAGTTAGAAGTCTCCCTAAGTCTGCGTATGACATAAAGATTGTTCAGATACTTAAAGAGATTAGTTACATGTAGTAGTAATATTGTACTGGTTTATAGCAATCATACACAGTATGTCTGATTATGTGACAAAAATGCCTGAAAATGCTGCAAATCATTACTATCTGACGCAAATTAATATCATTTTTACTACTTGTATGAATATAAAACCTCAAAATAGTTCCAGGCGACAATATATGAATTTTGAATTGTATATAAAAATAAAAACATGGATATTTTCAGACATGTGCAAATTTAAAACAATACTTTTAAGGTGCAAAAACTTAAACATTGTCACGTCCATATTGCTTTAAAATGTGTTGTTTTGGCTCCAACAAAGTAGATTTTATGAGAAATAATAACGTTACCTGTTAGAATTTTTGATGAATGTTTCTTCACCACCCACTATTTTAAATTACCATTAGCATGTAAATAGACGGTATCTCCGATTAAAATGCCACGAAACGCATAAGAAAGAGATTCCTGTACGAATTTGTGGTTCAATAAGCTTTGTAACAAGTAATACTACATTTTAAAAAGTTTTTTTTCTATTGAAAAGCAGTCTTTGTTGGTACTGATCTACAAAAAGTACAGACAGCAATTAAATTTCTAAGCAGAAGGAGTTGCATCTAATGTCACAGTCTTCTACCCCATTTCAATGCAAATATGTTGCCTCTTTATCCCCTACGACTCATAAGTCTCTACCCCACTGTTCATAAAACTATAACGTCTTTAATGTAGTTTTTTTCTAATTGAATATAGAACTGAAATATACTCTTTGATATCAAACCACGAAGGACAGGAAAAACAAGGGCCAGGCACAACATATACCAAAAATATCCACAGGCAATAATAAAGCTATAAACTGATAAGCTAAGTATCACTTAAAAATATTTGCTTCACAAAAGCACTTTACAATTTAAATTCTTTTAAGGAATGGTGATTCCAAAAAATGGCAAAACTCAGATTAAAGAACAGAAGGGACAATAATATTTTTTTTAAAAATTTGTTTCGTGGTACAAATTCAAAGTTTGCTTATGCTGTACACCTTGTATACAAAGATAATGGAAAACTCCAGTTATTTGAAATTGTCATTTATTTCTACTAACAAATGACAAGCATAAAGAACGAAAATTGAATGTTATGTATTCTTAAATAATAATTAATTGACGGGTTTTCAGTAAGAAAATTAACCAGTAACTTACAAATTGACTAGTAAAAGTTTAAAAACAGATTGCCTATTCACATGACACAAAATTGTCCATATAATAATACAAATTAAAAAAATTTAAAAACCCCTAAATACAGCAAAAAAAGTGCACAATATTTACCAACATGCTTATAAACATTTAGAGCATGTAATCTTGAGGTATAAAGATTTTTGCAGGAGGAGGTACAACACATATAGTGTAACTTATACTATATTATCAAAAGAAAAAAAAAAGAAAGAAATTACCCAACATAACAATATGATTACACCCAGCAACTTAAAAATTTAAGAAAACAAAATATTTCATTATTTATCTAACGAAAAAGAAGATTTAGGTGCTAGGAAGAATACCCCCCCCCCCCCCCCCCTTGAAACAAAAGTGGTGGGATCAGGTGCCTAGAAGGAGTACATGTAACCATCCCCAGAAAAAAAAAAACTAGAGGTGGGATCAGATGCATTGGATGAGTAACATACCTTGTTGACCGTTCAGAGCTGACGTGTGTTCTTTGTATTGATCCGGTAAATTGAGTAATCCGTGGTCAAAAGTAGTATGAAAAAAATTGCATAATAATAGGTATGAAACGTGTCAGTCAAGTTCGACCCAACGATAGCATCGATAAACCGAGTTTGCAAACAAGGTCATTATTATGCGAATAGAATATTCTCTCTTTCTCTTAATTGTTTTTTGTTTTGGTTTTGGTGTTATGATCCTGTTGACATTGATGTAACTAATATAAAGAAAATCCTTATCACTTCGAATAAAATATTGATCGTCGTTAAGTAACTATGTCCATTTTGCATGTAGGAATCATGAAAATGCTTTTATATATCCTGTTATTTAACATGAATAAAGTAAATGTATTTATTAAAACTGAAATACAGAATTTGATATTCATATGTTCATTAGCTTTAGGTAGAAAGAAAGGAAGTTATTTATTCTTAATTAGAATGTATCCCCGGTTGATTTTAACAGAATGCTGACAAATAATTTGATGTTACAGAGGTATCAACAGTCTCGTTTAAAGTAATACAGACATTTCTCGAATTCTATGATTAATAAAATTACCTCATTTGCATGTACAACCTGTCGTTTTAAATCGCAAGTTGACATACGTTTTTAATTGTTTGCCATGTACTCTGTTCATCCGATCAAAACAAGAGATCAGAGCGGGTGTGACCGGTCGACGAAGGTTGTTTATTCGTCCACCTGATACCACCTCTGATGTTTCCAAGGGTTCGTGTTTGCTCTTCCCGCAAATTATAATGTTTAATCGCAGTTTGGAACATGATCACTGTTTATTATCTTCACAAATTTCATCTAATAAACCCAACTACTTAATACACCATTTTAAATAAATTGTAATTTAATGCATATCATTCGTTGACAAGAACTTTTCTATTCTTAAGTTAGAAGATTAGGTAATATATCTGTATTTATCTGTTCTTACGACCCCACATTTGCACATTCACAATGAGAGGCGATTTCTACTGGAACAAAGGTCACTGGAGGGTAATACTGCAAGGTATCGTCCCAAACTAGAAGCCATTGATAGCGATATTGCTGAATACAATTTCCTTGTCCACATTTCGTATTTGGCCTGAAATTTAAATACATAAATATTATTTTTTACGTCAACAGAAGTTTTGAACGTCTATTTTGGTAGTCATTTACCTTTTTTTCAATTTAAAATTGAACCAAATTTTATTAATGAGAAGTTGATGTAAAAAGTATCACAATAAAACGCCATTTATAAATTAATGTTTTTATTATATGGATTGAAATCTATCTTTTAAAAATTTGACGTGAAGCCATTCTTACACTATACAAATATGCACCAATTCTCCACGCATAAGATAAAGTAATATTCATGTATTAAATATTCCTAAATATTTTAAAACTGTAAGGCAACAACAACAACAACAAAATAATAATAATAATAACTAGAAACTCATTACTAGTAATGAGAAGGTCTTCCGTTATACTAATTCCTGTTTGCATGAACATGTCTTTTCCAACGTCGGTATAAGCCTTAAACTGATGTAGAAACAAAATAACTTAAAAAAATACTTTTTGCTTCATTTCCTGTCACGACCGGAAGTAATGACGACAGACGATTTTTACACGATGCAAATGAACTGATGACTGACTATAAGTCCTGAAAGTTTTAGACTTCAGTCTTTTACTCTTACCGAGCAATTGTGAGAACACATTCTAATTTTGGGGACAGGAAAACACACGACCGGAAGTGAATTGAATAAAAATCTCTGAATTTTCTCATGACATTTGTAGTATCTACAGCATATGTATATAAAAAAAAACATTTCAAATACTTATCTGTAAGTGATATTTATGAGAAAGCTAAACATCGAAATAATGTAGTTTATCTCTTTAAACCGGAAGTTTACAGTTTTTGTTTCCGGTGGAATCAAACATATTTTAAAACACGAAAGAGATGCAATAAAGTGATGCAAGTTTTAATTTTATAAAGAAAAGTTGAAATTTTCAATTTTTTGATCACTTCCTGTGACGACCGGAAGTGACGGCTGACGCGTCTAACCCTATGTGTTTTGCCTACTCCTCAAGGTCTCTTACTCATTAAAGATTGGTGTCTTAATCTCCTGCCGTTTCCGAGATCTCGCTGAGATAACTTTTCATTTTGAGGACAGGAAAAACACGCGACCGGAAGTGAATTTTACTAAGATTTTTGACGTTACTCTAGACATTTGCAGTCTGAATAACATGTCTAAAAATCTTTTCAAATACTTAATCTATAAAAGATATTTAAGGGAAAGTAAAATACTCAAATTATGTAGTTTTTCTCTTCTAACCGGAAGTTGTCGTTTTTGTTTCCGGTGGGACTGACATATTTCGAAACTACACACAAGATGCAATAATGTGATGCAAAAAAAAAATTAAAAAAAGAAAATTTGAAATTTTCGATTTCTTTGATCACTTCCTCTGACGACCGGAAGTGACGGCTGACACGCTTAACCCAAATGGGCTCGCCTACTCCTCATGATCTATTACTCGTATCAGTTTGGTGTCTTAATCTCTTACCGTTTTTGAGATCTCACTCGGAAAAAATATTTTTGAAAAAAACGAAAATCGGACATATATGACGACCGGAAGTGAATTTTGAAAAAATGAAAAAAAACGCCTCGAGGTATTTTCATTCTCTATCAACCCTGAAAATTTCAGGAAAATCCATCCAGTCATCTCTGAGAAATCCTGCCGACAAAAAAAGGGGAAAATAATAATAATAATAATAATAATAACTAGAAACTCATTACTAGTAATGAGAAGGTCTTCCGTTATACGACTTCCTGTTTGCATGAACATGTCTTTTCCAACGTCGGTATTAGCCTAAAACTTATGTAGAAACAAAATAACTTAAAAAATACTTTTTTGCTTCGTTTCCTCTCACGACCGGAAGTAATGACGACACACGATTT
Source organism: Saccostrea echinata (assembly GCF_033153115.1). Lineage (NCBI taxonomy): Eukaryota > Metazoa > Mollusca > Bivalvia > Ostreida > Ostreidae > Saccostrea > Saccostrea echinata. Next base: position 17,468,557 of record NW_026889751.1, on the reverse strand, counting down.
TTACACCAAGCAAATGAACTGATGACTGACTATAAGTCCTGAAAGTTTTAGAGTTCAGTCTTTTACTGTTGCCGAACAATTGTGAGAACAAATTCTAATTTTGAGGACAAGAAAACACACGACCGGAAGTGAACTGAATAAAAATCTCTGAATTTTCTCTTGACTTTTGCAGTATCTACAGCATATGTAAAAAAAAAAAAACAAAAAAACATTTCAATTACTTATCTATAAGTGATATTTATGAGAAAGCTAAACCACGAAATAACATAGTTTATCTTTTAAAACCGGAAGTTTAAAGTTTTTTTCCGGTGGAATTTAACATATTTTAAAACAGCGAAAGGGAAGCAATAAAGTGATGAAAATTTTAATTTTAAAAAGAAAAGTTGAAATTTTCGATTTCTTTGATCACTTCCTGTGATGACCGGAAATGACGGCTGACGCTTTTAACCCTATGTGTTTTGCCTTCTCACCAAGTTTTATTACTCCTACAAGTTTGGTGTTTTACTTTCATGCCGTTTCCGAGATCTCGCTGAAATAACTTTTCATTTTGTGGACAAGAAAACACGCGACCGGAAGTGAATTTTATTAAGATATTTCATGTCAATCTAGACAACTGCAGTCTCAATAACATATATAAAAATCATTTAAAGAACTCTATCTATAAGCGATATGTTGGGGAAAATTCAAAACCCCTATTATGTAGTTTTTCTCTTAAAACCGGAAGTTGTCGTTTTTTGTTTCCGGTGGAACCAAGACATCTCGTAACTGTGAAAAAGATACAATTATATGATGCAAGTCTTATTTCAAAAGAGAAAATTTGAAATTTTCTATTTCTTTGGTCACTTCCTGTGACGACCGGAAGTGACGACTGACGCTCTTAAGCCAAATTGTTTTGTCTACTTCTCAAGGTTTAATACTCTTATCAGTTTGGTGTCTAAATCTCTTACCGTTTCTGAGATCTCACTCGGACAAGTTCTCATTTTGCGGACATTTAAACGCGCGACCGGAAGTGAATTTTACAAAGATATTTGACGTTACTCTAGACATTTGCAGTCTTGATAACATATTCAAAAATCAGTTCAAATACATTATGTATAAAAAATATTTATGGGAAAGTAAAATACTCAAATTATGCAGTTTTTCACTTATAGCCGGAAGTTGACGTTTTTGGTTCCGGTAAGACTAACATACTTCGAATCTACAAATAAGATGCAACAATGTAATGAAAGAAAAAAATCAAAAAAGAAAAGTTGAAAATTTCGATTTCTTTGATCACTTCCTGTGACGACCGGAAGTGACGGCTGACGCTCTTAACCCAAATGGTTTTGCCTACTCCTCAAGATCTATTAACCGTATAGGTTTGGTGTCTTAATCTCTTACCTTTTCTGAGATATGACTGGGACAAAATATTTTTGAAAAAAACGGAAATCGGACATATCTGACGACCGGAAGTGAATTTTGAAAAAATGAAAAAAACGCCTAGGGGTATTTTCATTCTCTATCATCCCTGAAAATTTCAAGAAAATCCGTCCAGCCATCTCTGAGAAAACGCTCCGACAAGAAAAGGGGAAAAAAAAATAATAATAAAAAGAAACAGTAGAATCACTATAAGGTCTTCCGTCTGAAACGGAAGACCTTAATAACAGATTGCCGTATAAGGTTCACGTCAAAACATGGCTGACGCAAAACAATTCCTGAATTTTCCCCTTCAATTCGAGCATTTCTGCATTGGACAGGGCTGATGGTTGTTTATGAGATGAAAAACTATGTGTAAACTTTCTTAGTTTAGCGGAATCATGAACATTTTCGGCGTGATGAATAATTTGTTTACAGTAGTGATGAGGCTTTCGCGCACCTGCAGGAGCGGATCCAAGGATTTACAAATGAATAAAATTTAATAGAAATGAAGTTTTAATACTTTTAAATATTATTTAATGAAATTATTAATATGCAAGTAATAGATATAGAAGAAAACGCGAAATGCTAATGAATGCAGCTGACAATCACTACTTTCTAAAGATAAATTAATTCTAAATAAAATAATTATAAATTCTATAGACAAAACAGAAGAAGAATGAATGGTAACAAAATATCAAATCACATCAGGGGAACTGAGTTTTATTAATGAAACTCTTAAGACGTTCCTTATAAGTTGTAAAATTTTTATCTGCGTACTGTACCTGGTTGCTTCGAGGAAGGGGGGGGGGGTCTTGAACATAAACATGTAAATTACCATTATATTGTAGAAAGAATAAAGCTTTATCATTTTGAAAACTTCAAGAAGAGTTGTTTGTAATATGAAGGTCAAGGTCATTTTATTAAGAATCCCAAACATAAAAGCGGAAAAGAGAAAGAGGGGGGGGGGTGTCGGTAAAGATCACAATGTCTTCTATAGTTGACCAAAAAAAAAAAAAAAGCGGGGTGAATAAAATGCGCACACATGATATACATCATATACAATCGTTTTTATTCAATATAAACTCGTTTCCATGGCAACAGGAAGGTTTCTCTGGCCTATCTCAATCACCAGGTAGGTGTTACTTCTACACCTCCTCCTACGTGAATGAGCAGTGAGCACTCCCCGCAAACTATATATACGGCGAAAAAATCAATACTTTGTAGTGTTTAAGAAACGTTGGTCCTACGTTGTCGGAAATTCTAAGATATTGGAAGATATTTTATTCCTTCTTAATCCTATCAAGAAACTGGTAATACGTAAAATCTTCAAAGAGGGGCCTTTACTTACCCTATGAATATTACAGAGAAAAGAAGTTAGAAAGACGAAGAAATTGAAAAAATCGACTTTTTAATCCACTTTCTGTGACGACCGGAAGTATTGACGACGGAGAAAATGTCCATGGTGACATCTACAAGTCATTATCTATGATATCTGACAGAGATAACTTTCATATCTTAAGCTGTTCTGGAGAAATGGAGCGGACATAGTCCTTTACCAAATTTCGTCTATACAATAATATTAAGAATACTAGAAACTCATTACTAGTAATGAGAAGGTCTTCCGTTATACGACTTCCTGTTTGCATGAACATGTCTTTTCCAACGTCGGTATTAGCCTAAAACTTATGTAGAAACAAAATAACTTAAAAAATACTTTTTTGCTTCGTTTCCTCTCACGACCGGAAGTAATGACGACACACGATTTTTACACCAAGCAAATGAACTGATGACTGACTATAAGTCCTGAAAGTTTTAGAGTTCAGTCTTTTACTGTTGCCGAACAATTGTGAGAACAAATTCTAATTTTGAGGACAAGAAAACACACGACCGGAAGTGAACTGAATAAAAATCTCTGAATTTTCTCTTGACTTTTGCAGTATCTACAGCATATGTAAAAAAAAAAAAACAAAAAAACATTTCAATTACTTATCTATAAGTGATATTTATGAGAAAGCTAAACCACGAAATAACGTAGTTTATCTTTTAAAACCGGAAGTTTAAAGTTTTTTCCCGGTGGAATTTAACATATTTTAAAACAGCGAAAGGGAAGCAATAAAGTGATGAAAATTTTAATTTTAAAAAGAAAAGTTGAAATTTTCGATTTCTTTGATCACTTCCTGTGATGACCGGAAATGACGGCTGACGCTTTTAACCCTATGTGTTTTGCCTTCTCACCAAGTTTTATTACTCCTACAAGTTTGGTGTTTTACTTTCATGCCGTTTCCGAGATCTCGCTGAAATAACTTTTCATTTTGTGGACAAGAAAACACGCGACCGGAAGTGAATTTTATTAAGATATTTCATGTCAATCTAGACAACTGCAGTCTCAATAACATATATAAAAATCATTTAAAGAACTCTATCTATAAGCGATATGTTGGGGAAAATTCAAAACCCCTATTATGTAGTTTTTCTCTTAAAACCGGAAGTTGTCGTTTTTTGTTTCCGGTGGAACCAAGACATCTCGTAACTGTGAAAAAGATACAATTATATGATGCAAGTCTTATTTCAAAAGAGAAAATTTGAAATTTTCTATTTCTTTGGTCACTTCCTGTGACGACCGGAAGTGACGACTGACGCTCTTAAGCCAAATTGTTTTGTCTACTTCTCAAGGTTTAATACTCTTATCAGTTTGGTGTCTAAATCTCTTACCGTTTCTGAGATCTCACTCGGACAAGTTCTCATTTTGCGGACATTTAAACGCGCGACCGGAAGTGAATTTTACAAAGATATTTGACGTTACTCTAGACATTTGCAGTCTTGATAACATATTCAAAAATCAGTTCAAATACATTATGTATAAAAAATATTTATGGGAAAGTAAAATACTCAAATTATGCAGTTTTTCACTTATAGCCGGAAGTTGACGTTTTTGGTTCCGGTAAGACTAACATATTTCGAATCTACAAATAAGATGCAACAATGTAATGAAAGAAAAAAATCAAAAAAGAAAAGTTGAAAATTTCGATTTCTTTGATCACTTCCTGTGACGACCGGAAGTGACGGCTGACGCTCTTAACCCAAATGGTTTTGCCTACTCCTCAAGATCTATTAACCGTATAGGTTTGGTGTCTTAATCTCTTACCTTTTCTGAGATATGACTGGGACAAAATATTTTTGAAAAAAACGGAAATCGGACATATCTGACGACCGGAAGTGAATTTTGAAAAAATGAAAAAAACGCCTAGGGGTATTTTCATTCTCTATCACCCCTGAAAATTTCAAGAAAATCCGTCCAGCCATCTCTGAGAAAACGCTCCGACAAGAAAAGGGGAAAAAAAAAATAATAATAAAAAGAAACAGTAGAATCACTATAAGGTCTTCCGTCTGAAACGGAAGACCTTAATAAACAGTACAATCACTATAAGGTCTTCCGTCTGGAACGGAAGACCTTAATTATAATAATAAAAATAATAATAAATAACGTATTTTTATCATATCAATATTATTAATGTCCTCATAACGTGTCATTAGTACAATTATGGACATCCCCAGGTATGACTTACGGACAAATTCCGGTGGGGACAAACTGAAAAGCATCTGGTAAGTGAACCACTTTGAGTGTTCTCATATTGTAGTTAGTGTAGTTAAATATTTCGAAGGCATACTCTCTGAAATGAACAAACATAGAAATGTTTATGAAATAAAATTTGTGAAATGAAATAGGTGGACCTAACGAACAGTGATCTGTATCAAAAAACCTACAAACAGTACAAATCTGTGAACAGGGCAAAACCACAGACCCCTGGAAATTTCAGACGGAGGTAGAATCAGGTGCCTAGGAAGAGTTAGCTGTTATGTATTCGAATGTATTTATATCCTTAAGAAAATATTTCTTCCCTACTTAAAAAAAACTTTTTGACAAAGATAATGACTGAATTGGCACTAATCTTGGTTCACCGTGTATTTCAGTTAATAAAAAATCTCTAAAGTTTATTTACGGCTAGTAAACGGTTTATACCGTGTCAGATATCAATGAATCGTATTTTAAAGTCTTGAATATAAAATTTAAATGATTTTTGTAATATCGTGTTATACATTTTCTGATATGATTTTTTAAAGTTATTCCATCATATTTGACACACATTCCATTCTGTTTTTAAGATTTTTATATTATACTTTTAAATAGAACTTTAAGAGTAATCAACAAAACAATATCACTGTTTAAAACAATGTTTTAACTATTTTATATGATATTTCATATGATAAATATGATTTACACACAGCTTTATTTTCTATTCAAAAAAAGGAAAAAGAACATGTGCTCAGAAATTTTTAAATTAAAAGCAATATATTTCACCGTCAATACTCTCGAGTGTTTAACTTCGTTGAAAATGGATCAACTTAAGATATCCGTGTTTGGGACTCTTTATACACTTCCAACAGAGATCGTGACTTTCAAATGAATTAACTTTTGCGTTTTGCAATTATGACGCTATTTCCTATTTCATCACTTTTTCTCTAATTTAAAGATCCGTTAATATTTTTAGAAATTGAAATTTTTGGAACAACACTTTACAAAAATTCTTTAATATAGTGCTCGTATTAAATTTTACAGTAATTAGTTAACTGATACTGTAGTTAAGTAAGTAGTTAACTGAAACTGATTAAGTTTTGATCACAAACACAATCTAACATAATTTAGCCATTAAATAAAATGTTCTTAGCATTCAAGTTCTTTTGATTATAGTTAGATTCTGTATATCAAGTGTGTATTTTTAAAATACATTTATTTAAATGTGGTTTTACTAAATGTTTGGTGATAGGAGGGCAATTGGGCTCACAGAGTAAACACTTTTCTGTAAAGTATCTATTTTATTTGATACATAGTATAAAATTAATCATGTTCATTTCTAACAGGTTATTCTCCAAAAATTAAAGCAGGGAAGTTTTTTTTTAGTTAAACTACTTCTTTTGCATTTGGCTCCACAGGGATCAAGAGAGTGTGGTGTGAAGTAATACATATTCAACTAACTAATGATCTTTGTAATTTATATTAGAGAAATTTGCTCCATAATTACAATAGGTTTATTTTTAGTGTATTGTATTTCTCTGCAAAAATGACGTGCTTTTTTGACTTAATGTGTTCTATTTTAGAACATGCCCTTAAGTGGAGCCCTGGAATAGAACTTCTGGTCATATGTGGTGAAAGAAATTAACTGCTATTCCTTATTCGGGAGGAAAGTAAAATCAGATGACCAATCTCCAAGGTTTAGAAATGGAAGCAATTCTATATTTAATATGTATGAATAGCATTTCCAGAAATATAAATCAGGGTTACTTACGTATTACAGCATGACGGTGATTCTTTCCCTTGATTTGTAACTGTGTGAACAGTATATGTTGTTAAATTTCTCTGAAGTTCACTCCTACCACCAACTGGTTTTATGACCGGAAGATGGTACACTTCCGTGGGTTTCACAAAAAGTCCTCTGTAAAGTTTCCGAATAGTTTGTGCTAAAGTCCTCGCGGGTTTGCAAGGGCAACTGGCTTGAGACAGCCAGCCTTGATGGTTTCCATTTATAGGATTGTTCATCAGAATCACAGCAAAAAATGCTAGTGGGAACAGTGTCTGTAAATATGTGATTATCATCACCTACACTTAAAATAATTCGTCACATTCTTTTTTTATTCCACTGAAATATATATACCAACAGAAGGAAGCAATTATTACGCATAAAAAAAATTCTCTCTGATCAAATTAATGTTAGTTACATTTCATGCAAATCATAAGAGAGAAAACCATTACTGTCAATCTTTAAGCCAGGCCCGGAAAACAACCGCGAGACTTATCACACCTCACAACGTAGAGCCACAAACGGTGGAACACTCGATTTGATTACACTTGCATTAAATTAAAGTTTTATTTCTTATTTTACTGTACAAGCCATGTACCTGTAAATCTGCATATGGTTTTTAGAAACTGAAAAGTTACACACAATAATCAAGGCAAGGAAGTTTTAAGAAAAGATGTCATTTGAAAATTGAAATGTACTATACTAACATCCTGTGCATTTGCATTATTTACACCTGACTATTGAGATGACAACATAAACTGGTAAATTATCAAATATGAACTCCTGTCCAGGGTCTATCAGGGGCGTGTTTGGGACTCATTTAATGTGCATTCCAAAAGTTAGAGAGCGGGAAGTCTTCGTTACAGGCGAGGGTAAAGCAGAGTCCACTGTGAGACTTAGCATAAAATACACTGAAAAAGAACAAATTATAAGCCTTAAAGATATATCTGTATTAGATTTTACATGCACTTCTCATTTGTGAGCCATTTTAACATTCAGACCTTTAGAATACGTCTCTTGCTTTCATTTTTTTTTTATTTAATGCCTTTTCATGTCAGTGATAAAATCTATAATTCAAAGAGAATAGTACCGTCTTTGATAGAGAAGTACATGTTTATATCTGTACAGAATTACTCCTCGAAAATAGAAGCTCCAGTCCCAAAACTGTAAGTAGCTTCTTTAACTAACACATTTTTTATTCATATGAAGCAATAACCGGGAAAAAAATTCAAAGCATAAATCAACTTTAAAGGAAGCGGTATTACATGGGATTTTTTTGGTAGACTACACACATTGTCTGCTTCAGGAAAAACATAAAATTCAAGCAGTATTTCAAGCGCAATAAAATTGCCACTAACAAAGTATGAAATATTTTTTACCTATTGATTAGAAATTCTAACTTACCTAAGATTTCTAGGATAATTTAGTCAAATTAAGTTTTAAACTAGCTGTTATTGACATTGTTTATTGATATTAAATTGCAGAGATTTGTTACGAAATGAATACACGTCTATCTTCTCTTAAAGTAGGACGTTGGCTCAATTTTCTGTAAGTGTAATCTTATGAAAACTTTTTTTTCCTGTCAGATTTAGATTCGTGAATCATGCACTGACAATAAACAAAAGTAAGCACAGCTACACTTCACTTTTAGAACAACTAAGTTTGTGAACAATTTAATTTGAACATAATTTAGATTTGAAATAGAAAACAACGACTGATTTGGAATAAACAAAAACAACTACAGTCAGACTCGTTTACATTGAAATTAAAGGGGCCTTGAGATTTATTTCAAATTACCCGAATTTCAATATATCCCTGTGTCATGTATATTGTAGGTATGATAAAAAAAAATGATGATTACATGTAGAAAAAAAAACTTGATACAACATAAGTTCGAGAATTTATTTATTTATTTATTTATTTTTTTGCATATAACATTCCATGCAGTGTTTTAGAAATATCTCTCTATTTTTCAAAGAAGTCTGTAATTTTTGACTGTCCACACTTCGCATTTGGCGATTTCAATGTAACCATTATCAAAACAACATACTTTGTGTTCAGCGGGCCTCAAAAGTACTTCAAAATAACAGAGTTTTTCAATCTAATCGATTTCAGTCTAAACGATTTTTCTTAAAACTATCAGTTTTGTAGGGCAAATGAAAGTCATTTCAAACTAACCGATTTTTCATATTATGAGAGTTAAATAAAAGGTAGTTTGAGTAAATTCCATTTCTATTAAAGTCACTCTAATTTTATAGCTTCTGTTTGGCATAGTTCATTGTGACACGTGTTCCATCCTTACTGACAAAATTCACGTATGAATATATATATATATATATATATATATATATATATATATATATATATATATATATATATATATATATATATATATATATATATATATATATATATATATATATATACAATTCCGCCTTTTGGAGTGTCATGCCTGATGATTTCCATTCCAATTCTTATTTGTACAGCATTGTCTACTAAATGAAATGAGTATTTATGTCCTTAGTTCATGTAAACTTGTTGTTGGTTTGATATCTCCCTAACATTTACACACTCTTATTTTAAAAACAAATACAACGTTCAATCATATTCAGAGGACATCAAAGATCTCTTTCATCTGAGTATAATTTTGTGAAGATATTGTAAAATAACCAGGTAACGGTGAAGATAATGAACAGTGATTCATCTCAAAAAGGGCATAAAACACGGAAATTCCGGAAGTGCAGTCAAGTGCATAGAAGAAGTAAGAAACTCTTGTCGATCGGTCACACCTGCCGTGAGCACTATGAATTGATCAATATTGCGTGGTCAAATTTAGTATAAGGCCTATCAACTGGTATGGAATAGTCAGCCAAAATACAACCAGTAGCTATTATTTGCTAACAAGGTCATTTTAACGACCATGGAATTTACGAAATACTGACTTTAAAGGAGGTTGTTGAAATCCCTGTAACATTAACTTTTTTGTCAATAGCCTATCTTGGTTTAAAAATTGATCGTACTCAGAGCATGGTCTTGAGTATAGCAGAGACATTTTATATGTCTCTGAGTATAGGTATATTAAGTTGGGAGACAACGGAATATTACTAAATAAAGATAGTTGACGATGGAAAAGATGAAGTCAACTGGTTTGTCGTGAAATTTAGTTGTTGGTAGGCTTTTGTCGTTTGTAGTCAGTAAAACATCCAAATATAAAACAGATGTCTCAGACTCTGTTCTATCTTTTATTTCGAGTTCACTGCGATATATCGGGTCGACATATAAATAGAAGTCATTATTGTTAAGTGATAAAACGTCGTCGATATATATTAACGAAATTGAAGATCACGGAAAGTGTTTTCTTCTACTTAATAAAGATTTAGAAGTATTTAAATAAATTTTATTTTGCTTTATAATAATATTTGAAATATGTTGGCTGATAGGAACTGGTCTTCAAGACTTGGTCTCCAAAGACTACAAGATGTTATCAATGAGGAACTCCAGTATCCTTTAATATCAACTACAGAGTACTTGTGTGTACTTGTGATTTTTAACTAATGAAATATTGAGATAACGAATAGTAATTAATTTTGATGATGACTAATCACAAGATATGAAAATTTCCGAGATCCGTTTTTATTGAAGAAGCAATTTTCCATGATATCAAAAAGCCTTATTTTTAATTTTTCGCGAGGAATTGTTGTATAAAATGTAGGAAAGTTCGATGTTACTGACTTTTGAAAATTTGGTGAAACTAAAGTTTCTAAAAGTTCTTTGGAGTTTTGAAAATCCACACCTGATTTACACCACTTCTAGAATATACTGTAGGGCAATACGTCTAAAGTTCCTCCTTCACAGCAGTAAATAATTTTGTGAGAAGTGAAGATAGGGGGCTGGACCCTGTAATGTATCTTTGTTTGCAAGGATTTTTATGAATAAAGGGTTCAAGTGTAGGTAGGGTAGATCAAACTCACCTTGGTTGACTGGAATGTTAAAAGTATTTAAGACTGTAAAGTGATTTTGAAGAATTTCTCTTTAGAAAGTGAACTATGGGTATAAGTTAGGTTTCCAGACGTGGAATTAATTAAAACCAAGTTTTTCTAAACTACAATTATATTAATAAGTATTACAAACAAAGACAGTGTTGTTACAAGCTTTGTCTGCTGGAACCATGTTACATTGTTACATTGTTCATATAGTCCTTCTATTTCTTTTATCACCTCCAATTTAGTAAAGGAAGGTTCGCATATTGCCTTTTAACTTTCTAGTACAATTCTTTAATATATTTCTAAAACACTGATCCATTCTACTGAATGTTCAGCTCTTCCCTTTCATATACCCAACGTCTGGCATATTCTTCGACATAATTCATGATAGAAATGAAGTGCTGTCGCCATTGGAAAGATCAGGGTCCCTGTATTTAGGACCTTTTACAATGATTGCTTTTAGATCGTCATTTTCAACTATATTAACAACTATATTAACATAACTGATAATGACGTATCAAGCAGGATTGTAGTTAAAAGACGAATAGGAACACATATTTAATATCAAACCACTGTAAAGTTTTTTTTTAATTAAAAAGCTTGGAAGCAACAGTTTGGGAATATCTGTAGTAAATGCAGGATGTAGACTTCAACTTGAAATATGGTCGAGCACAATACTGATCTTTCTTATGAATAAGAATGTTACATATGTTCACAGCATCTATTCAATTGTTGGCAAATTAAATTAAGTTTAAGGAACCGACGGGTTGGATCAGAATTAATGTCATCCGACACACATGGAAGTTTAAAGAGCCTGTCCTGGGTAACATCCATAATCACAAAAACCAGCTTGTATATTGCAGTATTTAATCGTCTGTCTTGGATGCTTAAGGTTAGGTTCACGTATAATTATGCTCACAATGCCTCACATTTAACAATTTAAACATCTACCGGTAAATGTTTCTCTGTTACTATGAGAAACGACGAAAAGAAACTTTAAAATACTTTTTCCTGCAATGGCGCTAAATTTATCTTATATATAGCATTTGTCTAAATTTTAACAGAGCTTATGGATATTATGTACCTTTCTTACAAGACTAAGCATTAAATATATCTTTGTTTCCAAGGTTATCTTGTCTTCTAATATTTGAAAGAATAAACAAATTATACATATTTTAAAATACATTTTAAAATACACAGATTTAATAAATATGTTATGAGTATTTGGTCAACTAAGCTTCAATCCAAGACTTGTATCCCCAAACCACATATTTTTTAAAAGAATTAACATTACGAGGGCCGAAAATCAATACAGATTAACAACACAAATTCTGATCATTCAAAGGTTGCATGCTCAACTTTTAAAGTAAAATACACAATTTCTTCTCTCTCATCCGAGTCAATATTTATGTACAAACATTATTTAAAGTCTTTACATACACTGTAAATACCTCTGTTTGCGATGTTTGGGAAGTTGCAATATTATCAGGTTTTAGAACACCGAACCCCAAATAGCAGATTGGATGATACATAATGATGGAAAATGTCAGCTAGTATCCCTTAGAACCTAAAAAGCTTCATTTCTTATCGATGTCATTGTTGTAATTATCTGTTATATGTAATTATAAGAAATGGGCGTCCTTATTTGTGCCTAAAGATGATATTCGCATGGTTAACGTTATATATACAGTAACTTCAGAAAAATAAATTTGGCTTCTAAAATTCCACATTTCCATATATCTGTATGTATCATTCATAATAAATATTTTATTTAATCACATAGAAATTAAATACAATGGTTCTAAAAACAATTAAGAAAGAGGTTAATTTAGAGAGTCATATTCTTTTACGCAAGTCACAACTAAAAGATAAACGTCAATTCAAAGCACCCTAAACTTTCAAATTGCATGAAGCTTTTTATTATGGGTTCTAACCTTGTCAGTAATTTTGAAATATGTGCTCTAAGAACAGATTTGAAGTCTTTAACATGTCAGTGTATAATTACATACTGGTCTTGATGAAGTATTAATGTCCAGTATTCTACAATATATCATAAGAATGGTGTCAGGGTCTCCTTTTTCTCCGCATAAATCAAACTGTATAATACATGTACATGTACAATCGAAACTTAATTGGCAAACAGGTGTTTAGTGGGGATATGCCATGTCTATTTTGTCTTACTGAGTAATGTCGCTCTTATTGGAAGGTCAAGAGGGTTTTAATCTAATTTCATAAAAGAACATAAAGAGGATTGCTATTATATGGACTGATTTATGATTTAACAAAAATGTTATAACCACCATATGCCATTTTCAGCTTTGCATTATATTGGTTATACCTTGCCATGTTTTGAAAAAAAAACAAACAAAAACTTTAACTAACCCCCTTCCTTTATTTATATGCACAAGTGAAGGTTGAATTTTCATAAGCATGTAACTAATACATGTAAAATAAAATAAAAAAAAAGATTTTAACAAAGAAAAGAACTAAAGTCAAAGGATGATTTCTACTAGCATAGATTGAGTCCTGTGAAAAATGTACCTATTTAAATAACTTACTTTTATCACTTTTATACAAAAGAAGAAAAAAAAACTCTTTTCTGTGGCCTTAAATTAACAATTAGATATTACGACGACATTTATCAATTAACAATATTTACTTCCGTTCATATGTCGACTGGATATATCCCAGTGAACTCTAAATTAATGACACCTCACATATACAGAGTCTACTACATCTGTTTCACATTTGGATGTTTCACTGACTATAGACGATAATGGCCAAATAATGGATAAACTGTATGATAAACGGGATTACTTCATGCAGCTTTTCCATCGTCAGTTTCCCTTATTTATGTAGTAATATTCCAACAATATTTTTCACAACTGATTCGAAACGGAAGAGCATGATATGAGTACAGTCAGTTTTGAAACCTAGATACGCTACTGATAAATAAGTTGATGTTACAAGAATTTCAACAATCTCGTTAAAAGTCAACTTTTTGCAAATTCTATGGTCGCTTTCATGACCTTGTCTGCAAATACAACCTATCAAAGGGTGAAATTTTGTTGGACATGTTTCTTGTCAATTGTTAGGTCTTTGTCTTTATACTAAATTTGACTACGGATAATTCCATTTACCTGATCAATATATAGGGCAAACGGCGGGTGTGACCGGGATGCTTACTTCCTATAGGCACCTGATCCCAACTCTGTTGTTCCAAGGGTCCATGTTTTGTCCTGTTCACGGTTTGTATTTTCTGTTGGATTTATGAGATTGATCACTGTTCGTTATCGTCACCGTTCACACTTAAGCTTGTAGAATGAAATCTGGACCAATAAAACAAAACAAACGGACAATTTGATTTGCAAAATCAGAATAGGAAGAATGGATTTCAAACACATTATTTCCAAAGGGCTAGCGATAGTACTATTTTCCTGAAGTTTTGTATTAATTTTAAAATGTTACACACCTTGGGAACCATTGTGTTGTTGATGGCATACAATTTTACAATTTCTCTACTACATGTATTTCTTTTGTAAAAATGACACGCTTAAGTTACTCCAAAGCCAGTTGTGTTAACATTCTTTTAAATTTTTGACTAATTTGTTGACAATGAATAAAGCTTTTTAAATTTGATATATCAGTAGGTTTCTTCATGTAGGAAAAACATACTAAATCCAAAAAAAATATTCCATACAAATTCACATATCCTTATCTATCTGAATTTCATATTTCATTTACGAAAGGATAAGTCTTATTCTACATTTAATGCAAGCTATCAAAAACATTTTATTCTTGAAATCTTACCAACACATCACAAAGTACATGTAAATGGCCAACAGCAAAAAAAAAAAAAATAAAAAAAAAAAATAAAAAAAAAAATAAAAAAATAATTAAATTATGAAATTTCATTTGGAAGAAATTTACTCCACCTAAATTTGATCTTATTATTAATTTCTACGCTCCCTCTTTTTTGAAAGCAATAATGAAAACTGAGTACATTGTGGTTTTGTAAACCATTGCCATTTTGCTATATTTCGCAGATTAGCTTATTCCTAAAGAGCTAATATGGACATGATAATGAAAAGAACGTAGGTTGTAATGATGTCAAGCTTAAATTATGGAAACATCTGGTGTAACCTATATTAGGATTTATTAGAATTAAGTACAATCATTACGTCTAATTGGAATCAAAGGTGTTCCTTAGAAGTGTCATGTTTCAAAATATGCCTTAAAGCCTGATCCCAAATAATGTATTAGAGTCACTGTTTATATAGGCTAATTTAAAATAAAGAGAATAAGATATCGGAGTTGATAAACTGTGACAAGGTTATTGTTTGTAGTAGAGTATCAGCTCTTTGCTTGCAATATTTCAGCAGATTTTAACCTAAACCAGGAATTTTATTTGTAGATTACTTGTGTGACATTTGCATCATATTTTTAAAATTCCATCAAAACATCTATGAGTACAATTAGTTGCAGAAATCAATTTTCTGACATGGATACATAAACATCAGATAGAATTAATATCGATTTTAGTTTCTCTAGCGAATTCAGCGCTATCTTAATATTTGCATAAAAATTATGATGGCACGCTACAAAAAGGAATTATATGACATATGCATAAAAAATAATATAAAATTTGCAGTTTGAGTTCCTCTTCATTTCCGAGGAAACAAGATACACATTAATATAAACATATTTATATATGTATATATATTTAACACCGGATTTACTGTCCGTAGACACATTAAAATACACCTGTATTTTGAAAACCTTTGAACTTTTTTTTGCACGTAACCACGCTTTTATAACATTGAGACACGACATAGTCTATCGTATAAAGCACAAAAATAGAGAAATCATAATGAATTCTAGTGCCATAAAGGGTAAGACTTATTTAAGGCATTTAGCTCACTACGTTTTCTGCCAAAATTTTAACGGGCGTGTATCCTACGACCCGACATTGGCACATTCACAATGAGAGGGGATTTCTACCGGAATAAATGTCACTGGGGGGTAATGCTGCAGTGTATCGTCCCATACAAGAAGCCAATGATGGCGATATCTCTGGATACAATCTCCTTGTCCACATTTTGTCTTTGGTCTGAAATTAAATTAAAAAAAAATGCAATTTCATTCCCTGCAAATATGCTAGAGATAAATTGTCAAATATATTTTGGAACAATTAATTTTTTATCGTAAAGCAAAAGCTTTATGCTATAAAATATATTACATGATGCTTTTGCCAAAAGGTAGTTGGTTTGTTTAAAAAAAAGTAACCTAATTTTGTCAGTCATTTTAAGAGTAAAAATGAAAGAGTTTTATACTGGTGAGTTTCAACTGGATACTTACGGACAGATTCCAGTGGGAACAAACTGATAGGCATTTTGAAAATGAACCACTTTCAATATTCTCTTATTGAAGTCAGTTTTATTAAATATCTCGAATGCATATTCTCTGAAATTGAGATATACACTAAGAGTTAAGTATCAAAGAATTTCTAATTGCAGATATATAAAAGGAAATATCTTTAACGGTTTTTTAGCTCACCTGAGCCGAAGGGTCAAGTAAGCTTTTCTGATCAAAGAGTGTCCAACGTCCGTCTGTAAACTTTTCACATTTTCGATTTCTTTTCAAGAACCACTGGCAAATTTCAACCAAACTTGCCACAAAGCATCCTTGGGTGCAGAGAATTAAGGTTTGTTTACAGGAAGTGCCAGACCCTCTTTCAAGGGAAGATAATTAAGAATTCGTGAAAATTTGGTGGCATCGTTTAAAAATCTCAAAAACCACTGGGCAAAAGAAGATGAAACTTATGTGAAAGCTTCATTCCATACTATAGATTCAAGTTTTTTCATATCATAACCCCCAGAGGTAGGGCGGTCAAAGTTTTATATAGGAAAATATAGGAAATGTCTTAAAAAATCTTCTTCTCGAGAACAGCAAAGGTATGATTAGTCATATCATAATAGAAGTATCCTCAGGTAGTGTAGATTCAAGTTTGTTCAAATCATGACCCCCAGGGGTAGGGCAGGGCCACAGCAGGGGGGGGGGTCAAAGTTTACCATAGGAATATATAGGAAATATCTTTAAAACTTTTATTCTCAAGAACAGCTAAGCCATTATGAGTCATATTGATACAGAAGTATCCTCAGGTAGTGTAGAATCAAGTTTGTTCAAATAATGACCCCTGGGGGTAGGACGAGGCCATAACAGTGGGTTAAGGTTTACATAGTAATATATAGGGTTAATGGTTAAGGGGCATTTGAGTAAAACTCATTGAAGACTTCAAATAGTGGAATGACCTGCCAACCCTTGGAATGAACTAGCCAAAGGGTGTATATAAGGCAAAGCTTTGGGAAAGTCAGGCATTCAGAAACTAGCTGAAGAAGTTGGATGTTGAATCAGCAGTTAAGCAGTTAAGGTATTCTGTCCCTAACAGCAAAAGGTTCAATGAAATTGAATACATGACAGATGTTAAGGTGTTAAATACTCAGTATATTTAGACATAACTCCAATTTATTACTATTAGCATATAAGGATGAGAAGTGTCATAATTTATTACCTTTTAATTAGAAAAAAATTTAATTTGAATAAATTGGTAAAAACTGTTTTCAATTGTCATTCTTTTTTAATGTGTTTTAATGAATCTTTCTACAATAGTATTTATTGATCTCCTTATTATTTGGTTTTTTATTTAAAAAAAATTGCTTGTCTCCATAGACTTTAATGCAATCTTTGTTAATTAATTACTGCTTTTCAAAATGTCTCTTGGTAAATCCTGTTCTACTGTAAAATGTTTTAAATTAATATCCGAGTATTATGTATGTGATGGACATTTGAGGATAGAGGATGGAAAACCTTAAAAGTAAGAGCAAAATAAAAGTATAAAAGTTATAAACACCAGTGGCAAGTATCGTAGTTCTGGGTGTGGTAACCGCCTTCCAAAATACCTGGTCTGTGTACCCCTGTCAATCAAGTGCATTAAGGTACATCATTGGGTGCTAGAACTTGATTGACATTTTCTTACTAGTCCCTGTGTATACGCTGTACACATTGTTTGGCACTCGTGGTGACCTTCAAATTAACATTTGATCCTTTGATATTTACCACACATGGTATAAACAATTCAGAGAAGCTGTATTACTATAGAATATTTAGCTTGATAATATATATACACACCTTTAGTATTTAAAATAATTATGATATTCTTTATAATAATATATATCAACATTTGGTATAACTTTTTTTTTCAAAGCTCAACAAATATTTAAATTTGATAATTAATTTTTTGTTATGGGTGGGGATGCTTTGACACACATTCAATTACAATTAATAAAAATTATTCAGATTAAACTTTATTTACAACTTTTTATTTCTAACTGAAAATCATCTCAAAATCCCAACATAGGTAAAGTTTGACTTCTTAGGTACTCCACTGTGTATTAAATCACTTCCTGTGTATAGGGATTAGGAGACAGACGACCACAGGTAGTCTGCTAGCCCTCAAGGCATTCACACATGTACAAAATAAGCCCCTCCCTCACCTGTAATTTACCACCCGGTAAAAAATCTCTGCCTTTAACTAAGCCATTATTAGTCATATTTATACAGAAGCAACCTTGGGTTTTGTAAAATCAAGTTTGTTCAAATTATGACCCCCATGGGTTGGGGCACAACAGAAGGTCGAAAGTTTTGCATAAGAATATATAGGAACCATCTTGAAAAAATCGTCTGCTCAAGAACAGCAAAGCCATGATTAGTCATATTATTATAGAAGCATCCTCAGGTAGTGTAGATTCAAATTTGTTCAAATTTAGGGTGGTTAGGGTGGGCCACAATGAGCAATCAGAGTTTTATATAGGAATTAATAGGAAAAAAATCTGTATTTTTTTCTCTTTAAAAGAAAGTCATGATTAGTAATATTGATATGGAAGCATCCTGAGGTAGTGTAAATTAAGTTTGCCCCCACCCTGTTCAATACTGAACTGATTTCTGCTTCTTCATAGCCAATGTGCTCAGGTGAGCTATGTGGCCCATGGGCCTCTTGTTTGTATGAATATGGTGATTATTCTGTTTTATATTACATTGAATTCCTTGCTGAAAATAATTTTGCACTCGTTTGATATCATATACCTGCAAACTCTATGAATTGTGTCTAAATATGGATATAGATTTAAGATTCGATAAATGAGCGTGATCCTAGTGTAAATGTTTTTTTCTTGTACACTCATTGAATAACAAAAAAAAAATTGAAAATAAAGTCTTGTTCAGTAACAAGGAATGCAAAATGTTCTGAAATTTATTCCCAAGAAAAAAAAATGTTCATAGTTAGTGGCCTGTATTTGTTAGTTTGAAAAAAGTACCTGTCAGTCAAGAATTTAATTGAAGGTTTAATTTAGCAGAAATGCTCGTTTTAGAATTCCAACAACCTGTAACAGAAATTCTACATGTTGCAAGATTAAAAAAAATGTTTCAATTTTGATAACTGCTATGCAAAATGAATAAAATTGAAATAGAAAAAGGTCAAAATGTAGTTACTTACGTATTACAGCAAGAAGGTATTTTTTTCTCTTTACTTGTTACTGTGTGAACAGTATATGTTGTTAAATTCCCTTGATGCTCACTCCTACCACCAACTGGTTTTATAACCGGAAGGTTGTAAACTTCCTTGGGTTTTACAAAAAGTCCTCTATATAGTTTCAGAACAGTCCTTGCTAAGGTCCCTGCAGGTTTGCAAGGGCACGTGGCCTGAGACAGCCAGCCTTGATGGTTTCCATTTATAGGATTATACATCAGAATCACCGCAAAAAAAGCTACTGGGCACAGCGTCTGTAAATATGTGTAAATCATCGTCGTCACTGAAAACAAATAGTCACATCGAGATTAATTTCACTGAAATATACACCCACAGCTGTGTCATCGGAAGCATATCCCACTACCCTGTTCATATTTCTTTAAATCACATTTCATGCTAAACTATAAGAGAGCAGTTTTACAATGCCCATCTTGGAAAGAAATGTAAAGAATATTATACTGCACTCTGTTAAGTCACAAACCGAGCACACTTGAATTGATGTCATTTGTATTCAAATAAAGTGATCATTTCTAATTTAGCTATACAAACCACGTCCCATGTATACTGGATTGAAATTAGTTATCTATAAATCAGCATGTAATTTTCAGAAAATTGAAAAATTATGCATCAAAATGAAGGCAAGAAAATTTAAAACTTTCGGAATGAATTGGCTCATTATACAGCACTCGAAACGAGAGTTTATGTTATGAAGTAATCACCTTGTCGAAACACCATTTATTAAGCTCATTTAGAATTAATTCTGAACTTGTTGTACCAATGTAAGCCTAAACACCTGTGGTGCTTGTTACGATCACTTTTAATAGGAAACACAAACAATAAAATTAAGAAATTAACGTTTATTTTTTTGTGCGTATAAACATTCTTACCTGTGAACTGAGTAAAATGTTTTTGTTTGTAACAAGTAATAATAATAAATAGATTTCATTTTCTTTTGAAAATCATGTTAAATCGATATTTCATGAAAATTTACATTTCAAATCATTCATATTTGAATATACTAGCTGTAACAGAGGCTAATAATATAAATATAATGAGGTAACAGTTTAATTTTTATACACTCCCTATTAACTTTCGATTCTTTGAAAAGTATAAACTTTGAGTCCCTGAAAGAAACATTTAGACAATGAAGTAATTTGCAAAAATTAATTCTAATTTCAAGAACATTTGATGTAGAATAAACACAATAGATAAGATGCTGGAAGGGGAAGTTTTGCGAATTTCAGTCTGGTATAAATTTTGCATGATCATGATTATCTTCAAATTGGAAGTTCAAAAGAATTGCATCCTATTAAACCTTCACAAAACAATAAAGTTTCTAAAACATTCAAAATGAAGTTCCGGGAAATGTAAAAGCTTATTTTCTTGCATTGTCATTGATAATAAATTTGAGATCATTCCGAAATATAAGTACCTTTTAGTCCTATGTTTTATGTCATATATCTGTATGATACTTTGTCAAACAAATGAATTGTGTTTTTGATAACAGGTGCTTACGTGAAACTTCCCGTTAAAGTATCCAAATTTATGTAAATTTGTCTTTCCTGATGATTCGGTTTGTTTGTGGTTTCTGTTGAACCAAATCAGTCATCATAGAAGCTATTATTCTTAATTTAAGGTCATTATGACCAATATTTATATTGCTTTAAAATCCAGAACTTTTTTTTGGATAAACACATTCTTTACTTGTAACTTTGCAACTGAAGGCATATGATGAATAAATTACTTAATAACTGTCAAAATTCAGAATGCCCCAAAAGATTCTGCTTGCCTGTTTACCGAGAGACCTTTGAGAGATTTATTTTTATTTCTCCAAACTTTAAAGACTGAAGTAAAGATACTGAATTACGCAAGAGAAACAAATTACGAACACAGCAATATGTATTTTATGCTGACTTTAATTAGAAGTGATAAGGATTCAAATTGTCACAATAACACGCATTCAAATGACCTTTTCTGTAAAAGGAAGTTCGGCCGAGTTTGTTTTACAGATTTTTAATCTTATTTCCGGATATGTTTATAAACCTCGTGCTATAACTCTGTCTTGTCCTATGCTTGTCAAAAAATTAAATGGAGAAAATATTAATTTGTTTTTATCCCTTCGTTTTATGTTTTAAATTACGAATGTAATGCTTTGAAACAACTCAGATCAATCGTTTTCAACAGAGAAAGTTGATTTCTAAATGGACATAATATTAGCACTGGTAAATTTTACCGCCAAAAAAGAAAATAAAAGAATGGAGGAATATAATCCTTATATCTGTAGTACAAGTTGAGCTTAAAGGAAGAAAAATGTACCACAGTAAGGAGCTGTATTGTTATGATCACACAAAAACCTCCTTCCTAGGTCACCAAATAACGGACCTTATATTCCTAGGTATTTAACTCAACTATGCAAATTAAGTAAATATCAGATGAATCGGTAAAAGGAAAACTGACAAGAGAAGTACATCATTCTCTCCTAGAAATATGTGTTTCTTTGATTTTCCATTGAAGTCTGAAAAAAGTTTATGTTGATAAGCTATTGCTAGGCAGTACTCCACATCAAAAGCAAAATATCTTTACCACGAAAAAGTAATATTTTTTTATTTGGACAATTATTTCTAGACATTAATTGTCGGTAACAGAGTAGGCAGTTTGTTTGCATGCTCTGCACTGAAATCTTTCCTAATTTCAAATTCAGTATCAATCCAAAGTATCGTGTGTTTAAAAATGATAATTAATTTTATATTCAGCAACATATTTCTATTATCATTCTGGTTAATTTCAATGAGCTGTGGTTTTCTTTTAAAAAGGTCCTTATTTTGAATGTAATACACTGAACAACATAAACACCATTCACATTATATGTTTCTACAATGAAGCTGTTCGTGCAAAACAGACAATTGAGACATTTCGAAGTTTTTCAAAAAGAAACTTGTTCAAATCATTCAAAAGTCATTAAAATAATGACAAGGACTCGCATTTAAAAAATCTTTCAGTGATTGATGGAATTGCGCAGCAGCAGATATATTTTTTTTAATTCTTACCTGTAAGCATTCGGAAAGGCTACTCTGTGTGTGTGATTGTTCAACAGGGGGTTCGATGTAAACTAAGCACACGGTGACATAACGTTGATTGATGTTCTCAGGCTATTGTGCTTTATTTAGCTGAACAGTTTGACAGGTTTTAATCCTAGAATGGTAAAATTCTTCGATATAAATTACTCAAGAAAATGTAAAACCATTATTTTGTAATCGTGATGAGGTTAGATTTATTAGTTACAACATCAAGGGAATGAGTCATCAGAAATAGAATGTAAGATTATTATTACATTTTACCTGAGATGGCATATAGACAATGACATGCACTACAAATGCTCATCAGTTTTCTAACCATTGATTGATTCAATACAAAGCGTGTGGCACTGATGCTGGTGTGCAAAATAAAAGATTTATCTTATTTTGACAGAGATTTACGTATTATCAGAAGTTTCCTTAGCCATTCAAAATAAAAACAACATGCATATCCTTTCAAACGGTGGGAACTTAAAGGGTTTATTTAAAAAGAAAAAAAAAGTTTGTTTGGGGAAATGAAATAGCATAAAGTATGCATGTTGCAGGATTGTGAAGATAAGAATATGACTGTTATTCAAACATGTTTGTAATTCTTTCTTATCTGATTTGAGTGAAGACACAAATATAAGGGGAAATATTCCAAAAAGTGTATTGAATAAGATGAGGGAAGCTTATTTTGTAGAAAATGTTAGTGTTATCGTAATTATTTAATGTTTATTACACAATCTATATAAATGTGTTCATTTGAATGTACATGGACAGAATCTTAAAAAGGTATTTGTTAAAAAAAATTCCTGCACTTTTATTTTTGAACAGAAATAAAACTACGTGCACTTGTATATTAATTTTAATACATGTGAAATAGTGCATAGCAGTTTACGATTGCACACACATTAAAAACTCTTATCACCAAAACTTGTTCCTGAAAAAGGTCGGTTTACTGTTTGTGTGGATTTTACAATTATGCAAAAATATTATTGTCTCAGCCAAAGGTCAAGTGTCATGGCAAAATGTTTCAATCAAACTTGAATTAAAAGTAAAATCTAATTTTAAAAGGAAGCTTTTCTCTCACATGAATACATCCTTGAAAAGTGATGACATTGACTTCCTGTAATTTTTGTGGAAGTTCAAGCCATAAACTTTTTGGCTTTTAAATCACTTATTCTATTTCAATGTGCCATTTCTCAGATATTTCAAACTAAAAAAGATAATTAGAATTATTAAAACAAAATATGCTTAAAATGCAAAAATTTAATCACAAGAATAAAAAATATGTTCGAAGCACTGTACAAGGTCATTTTAATATTTGGAATGTAATTATGGTAATATCAACCTATTAGTTACTAGATATGACCTCTGCAGATTTATTCTTTCTTCCATGTTCTTCACTTTAATTGAATACCAGACAAATCTTACAATTGTAATAAAAATCTGCTAATTTTAAGATTCATCAAAAGAAGTGTTTAATTGATTTTATGAAGTATTTGTTCTTTATTCATATTGATGCATTTTTATGCAGAAAAAACTATTTATATCTAATATATTCTTGACTACATTTATATCTATATTCTTGACTATTTATATCTATATTGTTGATTTTTGTAAGGCTTGGATTACTTAAATATTGTGTGAACATTAATTTACGTATATTGTCTTATATCATATGGATAATATCATATCATGTGACGGAAGACATTAAAGAACATCCTGTTTAATTTTTTATAATGGAATTTTATATATATATATATATATGACAGAACCGTTCGACCACCAGCCAAGAAGTATGCGACATGAAGAAGTGGCCCCAAAATGCTTAAAGAGAGAGATACAGAAATATGTTATTGGTTTTATAAATGAAGACACAATCGAGAAAGTCTTCATCTAAAAGAGTTTCCATGCTGTTATTTTTCCTGAAAGTGAACGAAATAGTAAGTTTTTTTTTTATAAGGAAAATCAATCGTAAGATTTTTTTTGTGAAAAGGGCTCCAGTTCCATAGTTATATAAATATTTTTAATTCTAGTTATGGTAAATGAGTGACATATTGATTGATATTGAAATATGTACAGTTATATGAAGTGTGTAAAAGTAGTTTTTTTTAAACCCTTACAACATATGAAAGTAAAACTGTGTAAAATGAAAGTAAAAATGAGTGTAAAATGCATGAAATATTTAGTGTTTGTAAAATTGTTTTCTAACAATCATTTTCATATTGATTTTTTATTGATAGCTATTTGTATGGATACAAGTGCTACGTATTGAATCAGCGCTTTTGCTAATATCAAATAAATTTGAGCTTTTTTACCACTTCATTATATCCATACAGGTTAACTCTATCATGCCCCCTTTAAGTGTTGCTTATGGTTAGTAGCGTTTCGGGAAATAAGCAGCACCAAGCCTATTTTAATTTTACATTGAGAACATTTAAACTGTTTCCAGCGCCCCTCAAGCTTGTCCATTCTATGAAAAATAATTTTGTTGATTGTTATCATTTTTCTATAAATAATTTTTGATAAGCGCAAAATAAAAACAAAACCGTTCCAAGGCATCAAGTATAGTTTGTTTTTATTTGCAGGTGCTAGTGGGTAATATGAAATAGAAAAAAAAATATTTTTCCACATTTTTATCACAGGTATTATTTGGGTTTCTAAACGCAGTCAATCATATATTCAATAGAATTAAAAGAAAATTTAACATGCCAAAGTGATTGCACTGAATTCCAGCCAATTACATTTATTCACAATGATATGACACCTCAATTTAATTTTCTTTCCAGTACATTAATATTAACAAAGAAATATTTTTGTTCGAATTAGAATTGCTCTTTTCTATCTAACCTACTATTTGCAAAATTTCTTTGATGTATTGATAGTAGATTCTAAATTTTTAATTAAACACAACCAGAAGAAATTCTATAAATTCTTGTTAATTAATTAAATATTTTAGAACAGCAATTTAGACGTAGGCGTCAATACTAGATACTTTTGAAACTTTAAATAATTCAAATGCCTGTTAGAGATTCTTTGTATAAGAAATAATCATTTTATTAAAAATATCTTTACAAATCAATACCTCTTTTTCTCTTCAGTTTTGTTGCTTGCATATTGTGTCTAAAATACTGAAATCACTATGTTTTCCTTTTCTTTGAATTTCATTTATTTAATTAATTGTTTCTTTTTATAATTAACTGATCAAACACGTTTACACCCAATAGAATTTTTTTTCTTATTTCATTATTATTATTATTACAATTTTTCAGAGGTAATATCAGCAAGGTCGATCATATATATATATATATATATATATATATATATATATATATATATATATATATATATATATATATATATATATATCTATATATCTATATCTATATCTATCTATCTATCTATCTATCTATCTATCTATCTATATATATATATATATATATATATATATATATATATATATATATATATATATATATATATATATATATATATATATATATATATATATATATATATTGGTTTTAAAGCTCGAATGTTAACCAAGAGTGTCTATTATATAAATTGCACTATAAGCTGGAACGTTAGACATTCAACTTTACGTCTTATAAACTGACTAATTTTTCGATTCAATACTTTTTTGAACAAAAATAGTAATAATAAATTGAAAAAAAATAAACTAAGCATAAAAATACAGGAAAGGCATTTTCATTAATTCTTGATCGTTATACACTGTAATTTATCCGCTGTATTAAATTGTTTTTTACAGATGTTGTTTTCATACTGTTTAACTGTGAAAACAACGTATTTTTTTTCACTATGTGGAAATAACAACAGGTCTATCATTTTAAACGAATTCTTTCATATTTTAATGTATAAATGACTATCAATAAATTGAAGTTGTCTAATTGTTCAAACTTATTGATTTCTTTATTTGAAATATAATCATATAAATCACTAACAATTGCAAATATGCATTCCATTTTAAAAAAAAAAGCATTCTGATGTATATGTCTTAAGACAATAAAT
Organism: Saccostrea echinata; assembly: GCF_033153115.1. Lineage (NCBI taxonomy): Eukaryota > Metazoa > Mollusca > Bivalvia > Ostreida > Ostreidae > Saccostrea > Saccostrea echinata. Next base: position 17,442,147 of record NW_026889751.1, on the reverse strand, counting down.
CAAATTATTCATGCCTAAGCAGTGTTAAAGTAATTATAACATAAATGGTTGTAATTATAAATACTAAGGATCATAAATCAGTTATATTTGAATCATGTAAATAAACTTTATCACCTTGTGTTTGTGACAAAATATACTGAAGATTGTCACACGTACACAATAACAAACTTCTCAAAATAATCACTGAAAAATTGGATTGCTCGTATGTTTTTATTTATCAAAAAATCCCACCAATTGCTCACATTTTTTTGGATAAATTAAGTGCATCTAATTGTAATTTTCCTCTCTAAAGATGAAAAATGAGCTCGTATTAATTAGCAGTCATTCATTTAGAAGATATAGCAGAATAACTGTTTAAGCTAATTTAACATGCAATGTCTGTCCTTTAATCACCCAACCTATTTATAAAATTTATAGATTTAAAGAGTTTCAATTATGGATTGTACGCAAGGAAGGTATTCTACAGAATATATTTAATAACAATTTGCAGTAAGTTGTTTTCTCGGCTCTCGGTGTCACAAGGGTAGATAATAGTTTTAATGTTACGAAATCAAGATTTTGTGTCTTAAGCATACAATGAAGCAGTTTAGAATTGTTTTAAAAGTATACAATTATATAGTTATTTTAAATCTGAAATAACTCAACTAAAAGTTATAAACATTTACAGTTAATAAAATAACCGAAAACAAATGCATAGTATCAGTTTTAAACCAATAATGATGCAAAAAAAATTATAAACAAATAGTATACACATTTTCAGAGCTAGGAATGTATTAATGTTGAAGAGTTGATAGATAGTTACAAAGAAAGGAAGCAACTTACCCAGAGAATCGCTCCTTCTGAACACATACAGTGCCAACAGAGGGCGGTCGACTTTATATTTCATCGCTGAGTCTGACAATAAATTTTGCAATGGAAGAGTACACATGTAGTAATTTGATAGACATCAAAACTCGTAAGAAGGCTGGACTATTGCGGAAACAAATGTGACAGATTGGAGAGTCAATTAATATACCATAAAAGTCTCGTAATTGTCTCAAGGTGACATAAATTATCAGTCAACATGAATTGAATTTAACGTAACGTGTTGTTCAGGACGACTTTGTCTGTAACTTAATTCTGATTTCAGGTAATTTTGATTAATGAATGTGGGGAACAGGTTATAATAGAGAAAGCCGGAAACCACCAAAGATGAATTAAAAAGAAACTTATCTGCTTAATACCTGTATTTAGCTACAGACTTTATTCAAGGTTATGTGGAAATTTACAAGAGAATTAAAAATGCATCATAAAAAAGAATAAAGTACATAAAAAAATTAATGATGTTCTAACAATGCTCTTAAAAATGTATTTAATATAGATTTTTTTTACCAAATAAGAAACTTTCAGAAAATTTTTAAAATTTAACATTGTATTTTACTGACGTTCTACAACAGGAATCGCATTGTTTATCTTATTTGATATTGATATTTCAAATAATGAGCAGTGTTCTATAACTATGTACAGATACAGTATATACAAAACTCCAGTCTTATCTCTACAATAACCTCTGCTGTTAGCAATTTAATATGAAGGGAGTTTGTTTTATCTTGACATTCTCCTATGTGGTCATTTCTGTAATTGGTTACAAAGACAGAAACTGGTCCAGTGATACAGAAGGGTGCGAAAAATTAAATGTTACAAGAGTCCGTTTCATGATAGCAGTAAATGCAACTTATCAAGGGGAACAGTGAGTATTGGTTTTATTTATCACTATCTCTTACCAAACGTGTCATAACAAAATCCACCATATTTAATTTACTGTTATAAAATAATAACATTGCATTTTTTCTGCTTTGGTCGTTAAGTGTAATGGCATATGTAATTCTTGTGATGATATTCTTGAGTAAATGTAGCGAAAATTATTCTAATTACAAATGGCCAAGAAAGGAAACATAAAACATTAAGTACAGAATTAACTGACATGATCTTCCTCGTAATTTTTAAAATTACATCAACCTTGAATGTCTGTTTATTTTTATGCGGAAACCACATTAAAAAGAGTTCATGTTCCTGTCTGGAGAGATGAGTTAACAGAGTGACTTTCCTCGTTCATCGGTCACTTTCATCTGTTTTCAGTGGCTGTATTGCTTCTGTTCAAACACCCTGGCTTCCACCAGGAAAAAAATTGAATGAGACCAAGCCGATCAAAGTAGGGTATTGTGACAAGGGACAAGCGATTTACCAAATTATTCCAGCAACTGACGGAAAAAGCAAAGTTGTAAGAGAACAGAATTATACTTAATTCCCTTTTTAATTATAACAGAAATGTCTTGACTTCATCCAACATGGGTTAAATCTAGAAGATTCAAGAAGGTTGAAAACTTGACCCAGTGATCACAAAATTTAATAAATGTTTTACTGTGTCAATGGTCGTTATTTTAATAACCCTTCTGTGCACAGTTCTGGTCACGAGCAGGATAAATATGTGGCTTGTTATTTACAGCATGTTCTGGTATCTGAATTTTAATTTTATGAGATTCAAATTAAACAAAGCATACAAATACATATATCAAATATATCTTGCATGATAATTTAAGAATCCGATATTCGTATTAGGTAAATAAATTAGTGCAAGTAGAACAGTCATTGGATTTCAACAACCTCGTTTAGAGTCAGCATTTTGTAAATTCTATGGTCGTTATAATGACCTTGTTAGAAAATATAAGCTATCATTGGGTCGTATATTGGCTGACGTGTTTCATATCAATTGTCAGGCCTTTGTTTTTATTCTGATTTCGACTACGGAATGTTCCGTCTAACTGATAAATACATAGAGCTCACGGCGGGTTTGACCGGTCAACAGGGGATGCTTACTCATCTTACGCATCTGACCACACCTCTGAAATTTCTAGGGATCCGTGTTTTATGCCCTCTTCACAGATTTGTATTATTTATATATTTTTTTTGAGATCGATCACTGTTCGTTATCTTCACCTTTTTCATTAGGTATTCTGTTAATTGTTGTATCTGAAGAAAGATATCTTTTTCAGATTATATATATCAACTTTTTAGAATAACTTATAACACCTTTTATCACACCTTTTTATATCAAATAAACATTTTTTTCTCAGAATTTTCCCTAATTTCATTGTCAGGTCTATCAGGTCAAGGACTTTCAAAATTAATAATCGTCAAAAATTATATATAATTTGACAATGATGTACAATTAATTGTCATTTATTCACAGAGCATCAATGTGACTTTTTTCTCCTCTGATGTTCTGGATGCTGACCCGCCAATGTGTCAGATTCCATTTAATGGGACTTTTCTCCTTCCTGGTCCAGATGGGTACGATGATGAGCTCATGCCCAATTGTTATGTCGAAGATTCCAGGGAGGGGGACCATATGACGTACTTCTGGTTTAAAATGTTTGATTGGAGAATAGAATAAATAAAAAATCACATGCTTTGAGTCGCTGCTTTATAAATTTATGGTCCTTGATAGATAGGACTGTTCACTTTAAGTTGTTTTATGATTATTAAATGTGAAGAATTAATTTATGTATATTGTATAATTAAATGCAAATGTAATTTCATAGATAAACTGGCATCATTATAGAAATGTTACATGTTTAATGTATAATTATATCGGTGTACTTTAGAAAATTTGGTATCAAAACTGGAATAGATAATTGAATACAACCTTTGACTATTGATACATCACTTCATGTTTTATGACATCCAAGTTCATACATAATAGCATGACATAATTGTTTTGGTAATTATATAAGGTAGATGTTCATGATATTGTTAAATGAAAATGTACTGGTTGATCTTGCCAGAGCATTGCAGTTTTGCTTATCAATGCATAATGCATCTGAGTTTTAACGTCTAATAGTAGGTAGCGGAACAAAATGCAGAAATGTTGTAAGACAAAATTAAGGAAATGAATTTTTCCTGTAAAATTTCACTTAAATCATTATTATTTTTCTAATGTGGATATCTGCAACCGTTTTACTAAATTTTCTAACTTACTAAGACTAATGATGATTAAGAAAAGGATCTGAGAAAGCAAATAGATCTCAGGTTTTCTAAGACAGAACTTATATTATTAAGGATTTTTTGCACTTAGTACAAGAATATACGTGTAAATTGCTCGGGAAAAAATTAGATTCTTTAAAAGTGGTCCGTTTTAATTTGTGAAGATTTATTTGAGTAATTCAACCAAGGAGTAAGGCATGATCTTCATGATCTTTGAATAATTCCTTAGAAATCGCTTGTATATACTCAATTCTATTTATAAACTTTTGAAACTATGAAAAAATATACATTTATATCATGATTAACAATTCATTGCCTCTTTGACGGTTTATATAAAATTTTCAATTCATATCTTTTTGATCTATTACGATACTTTTACTGCTTTAGCTCTATAAAGTTTTTACGTAAAATAACATTTCATACTTTCAATGTTAGAGAATAGTATTCAATAAAGAGCTTAAGGTTGTTTTATACATGTACAAATAATTAAGAAATTAGCTATTCTTTAAAAGTTTACACGTTTTACTTTTCAAGACACATTATAATAAAATAAAAGTGTAATAAATGTGAAATAATCTTAATTATTGAATCAATGAAAGTGCAGTATTGGATGGATACAGACATGACATTAATTAACAAAGGATATAAATATTACTTAATCAGATCAGAAATAATCGGATAATAACCCTTGGGTCGAGGCCTCTGCTGGTGGACTGTTAGTTCCCAAAGGGTCTCTACAGCCTAGTAGCTAAGTACTTCGGTTCTAGCTTGAAAATACGGATATATAATTCATTGCTGTAGTAAAATTTAGAAATTCATTGCAAAATATCTCCCTCATGAATATCTCTTATCCTTCGACGTATATGACTTCAGTCTTTGGCACCTCTTTTTTTCAGCTCTTCAAAGTTTTTTTTATTTAAATATTTCGGATTTCCAACGTTTCGGCATGAGCACCACTGAAGAGACATAATTTGTCGAAATGAGCATCTGATGCATCAAAATTGGTACCATATAAAATTTACATCCTTATTTCTAGATAATTATATGAAATGTTTACTACTTGGAAATGTCAATTTTCGTAGTATATTACATAATTATACTATATTTATTGTTACTTTTTTCGATATAAGCACATGAGTCAATGACTTAATATATAAAAAGTTGAATCTCCGTAAATGTAAAAGATTTCAGTTTCATAATAAAAATTTCTTTTCTTCTTCTTCCCTTATTCTTTTTAAATATTACTGTTCAGTGAATTTACCTTATTTAATATCAACGACCCACGTACATCACGGAAGGTCTTTTCTTTTCCTTCTACGTCGCGATTTCATTATTTAATGCATCCATAATTCATATTTAAATATGGCTTTTTTAGTTTATAATCAAGGATTTATATCTGTAAACACTATAATTTTAAGAGCGTTCATCGGCCATTTTTAAAAATTAACATAAGAGTACTAGGCTCGCCAGTCGCAAAATTGACAGGTGATAGCTCTTTTGGTCAAGAAATGATTGTATTATTCACTTTTTAGATAGACTAAAACCACCACCAAAATATCAGCCAATAGCTTCTTTTCATTGTGAAACATAGAATTTCAAATATACTTTTTATTTGTGAAACAGAGAATTTCAAAATATCCTTTTTGAAAAAAAAAAAAAATTTACAAACCAATCTTTCATTGCTTTTCAATACAATTTGTACAACTTCAGACAATTCAACTTTAATTCATAACCTTTACATGAAAAGAAACTGTAAGATAAGTTTAAATAACAATATTTCACAGTAGAAGAATAGCAATCTTTAGCACTTTGTGAATTATGAATTTCAATACATGCATTCTTAGAAAATGACATTAATATTTTTTTTTATTTCACAGTCATGGGCATCAAAGGTATATATAACCTAGATTCTGAAGTTTATGATAAATTAGCAATTAATGTTTCACTTTCCAAATGTTTGTAATCATGTTGAACAATTATTGAGCAATTATTGTCAATTGCATATCATCTTTAAATATGAATAAACGGATTACCTCTGCTAAATCAAAAAAAAAAAAAAAATCATTCGCACTGGTATTATCAGTTCTACGAAATTACGGGAAATTGGAAGAAAAGCCATCTCCAGAGCTATCACTATTGGGACACGGTAAAAACTATGGAAGGGGATTTTAAACGTGGAATATAATGCGCCAAGTAACCGATGTTTGTTTACGCAGAATATAATACTTGCATGGTAAAATCGTAATTATAATTTTCATAATATGACCCTCAGAATCATTTCACTTAATGTACAATACCATGACATTTCGAATTATCATATTATAAGAATATAGGGTGATCATTTAGATCAATATAGCCACATAAGTAAAAAGAAAAAAAAAACATTATTTGTGCTAAAATTCAATAGAAGTATACAATGCATTCATGTATATTTATGTAAAGCTTATTTTTTGTGTACTTTGAGTTTCATGGACTGTGAAAATGATGAGCAGGGCCAAGCTTAAAACTTTAAATACTGAGAGCAGGGCAAATACTGATCCCTGAAAACAGCAGGGGACTAGGTGTAAGAAAAACCCGTCGACCGATCATACCCGCCAGAATCTCTCTGTGTCGAACAGGTTAACGATTCAAATCAGGAAAAGGGATTTGTAGTTTGAAACAATAGCATAACAATCTGACCCAACACATAGTTGTATTTGCAAACAAAATCATTGTTACGACCACGGAATTTGCGAAATGACTTTAAATGAGATTTATAATACAACTATTACAACTAATTTCTCAGTAGTCAGTCTCGTTTTAGAAATTGTTCCTACCAGAATATGTATGAAAAATTGAAATTATTTTACCTATTCTCATTAGAACAAATAAGGGATATAAAATGCAGTTTGCTTCTGTTAATCTCGGTGATACATCTCGGTGAACTCGAAATCAAGACATTACCGACTTTGCCACAACTGTTTCATATTTGGATGTTTTGTTGACTAAAGACTATAATGGCCAACTAATAGCGAAACTGTATGTCAAACAGGATGACTTTAACTTCCCTTATTTATGCAGTAAAATCACCTGCATATGAAGTTTATGTTTCCTAACTGATCAATTCATTTCGCATAGGCAGGTTCTGGGTGCGATGAATTTTAAACCGAGGCAAGCTACTGACAAATAAGTGGATAAGGATTTCAACAATCCCTTTTAAACTCAGCTTTTTGCAAATTCTACGGTTGTTATACTGGCCGTGTTTGTAAATACAACCTATCTTTGGGTCGTATTTTGACTGACATGTTTCATACCAGTTGTTAGGCCATTTCTTTTATACTTAGTTATCACTTCCGTATACCTGATCGATACATAAGGCTCACTGTGGGTTTGACCTGTCGACATGGGATGTTTACTTATTAGCAGACCTATTTCTGTATTCATATGAAGCAGAACTTATTCAAAATCTTATACATGAGAAGAAAACACTTGCTGTGGCTGTCAATTCGACATTTAGAAATACCGACGACATAATATCAGATAGCAATAGTTACTTCCATTTATATTTCGACTCGATTTATCCCACTGAACTTGAAATTAAAGATACTAAAGAATCTGACACATCTATTTCATATTTGGATATTTTACTAAAAAAAGACGTTAATGGTAATCTAACAACAAAACCTTGTGATAAACGTGATGCTTTTAACTTTTCGATCGTCAACTTCTACCTGCTTCCTTATAAGGCAATATACCCTTATCACATGCATATTCGGTTTATGTCTCCTAGTTGATTCGATACGCAAGAGAATGCTCTACGTAAGAATAATTTCTAAAACGAGACAAGCTATTGACAAACAAGTTTATGAAACAAGGATATTAGCAGTCTCGTTTAAAGTCGTAATTTCGCAAGTTCTATGGTCGATACAATGACCTTATCAGCAAATACAATCTATCATTAAGTCAAATGCTGACCGACGTTTATCATATCAATTGTTATGCCATTATCTACACAGTGAATTGTCCACGAATTTTTCCGTTTTCATGACAATGAGCACACGGCAGGTGAGCAACCGACATGGATGCTTTCGTCTCCAAGCCACCAGATTCCACCTCTGATGTTTTTAGAGGTTCGTGTTTGCTCTGCCTCCGTTTTGTATTGTTTCGTTATCACCTTATTTCACTGAGCTTTAGAGATTGATAACTGTTCGTTATCTTCATATATCACTACTCCTAGCCACTTGATCCCACCTTTGGTGTTTTCAGAGGTCAATGTTTTTGCCTTTTTCACGATTCATTTTGGATTTGTGGATCGATCACTGTTTGTTTTCTTCATCTTTTACATTTATCGCTGTTTTCCTCCTAGGAACTTCATGGCTGCATAATAGTAGTAAAGATAAAAAGAAAATGAATGTATTTGATAGCTTTTAAAATTAGAAAAAAATCAGTTCTTCAACTGTACAAATATTTTAGAAAAGCAAATTCTTTAATATTAAGTCTCCTAACACTGAAAATGCCTAGTTTTCGTCTTGAAATATTTTAAATTTTTTTTAAAAATATTTCTATCATTATTCAAAACTCAGAACTATATCCTTGAAGTGTCCTTTGGTATTAAATGATCACAAATACACATTTGGATATTAAGCATTATTCAAATAATAAATATATCAAAAAATTAATTAAAATTTGTGTTTCGACTTTTATCTTTCAAGTAAAATTCCTCGTGTGATAAACTGTCAATCTGTCTCAAAGTAAATGCCTATCAAAACAATTGAGTCGAAATTAGCGAATGACGTTAGGCATAACATTACAAAGTTCCCTTGGGTCAAGGTCTTTTAGCACTTAATGTAAAGATCGTAAATATTCTCGTCTTTATCTATTGAAAGTTAAAACAGAAAGTTAGACCATTACTTTCATACTGAATTCACTAAAGATTACTCCGTTTATCCAGTCATGACATAGTACACGGCGGGAGTGACAGGTCGACAGAGGATACTTGCTCCTCCACGGCACCTGATCAAACATCAGATGTTGTAGTGGTTGGTGTTTGCTCTGGTCATAATTTGTATTGTTTCAGTGGACCTTTGAGATTGATTACTGTTCGTTATCTTTATATTACAAATATCGATTGTTGAATTAGCAATGCATTGATTGATCATCTTCTCCTATTTAAACAAGTAGAGCTTTTTCAAAAAGCTTGGCAGTCTATAGCAACAATAAGCAATAAACAATAAACTGCCATACACCTATCCGGCCGTATTATTCTTGAGCATTTCTTCAACAAAATTTTACTGACATTAGCCCTACCATGTGAAAGTTCAACCAGACGCTCGTCTTTCTCTGTAAACTTCGACTCTGTTGCTGGTCGGAGTTTAAGGAGAACGCCGAGAGATTAGAAAGACAGTGCAAAAGAAAGAAAAAGAATAAATACAAACTAAAAAGCTGACAAGCAATAAAGAACATTTCTGTCTACATTGAAAATATAGAAACGCCTTGTAGGAATTGTTATAAAAAAATTAAAGTGTTATTTAGATTTATTTATGGTCATTTTCAACTGTTCGTTTTGTCAATTTTTTTAAAGATTGAAAATGTTGAGAAATTGTTAAGTCGTACGAAAATTACATCATCAGAAAATTATCTCCCTTGCCTTGAGCATTTTAACCAATGAAATAAATGGAAATTCTTATCATGTAATTTCTACCAATCACAAAAAAGAGGAAGTGCATAGTTCGAAGACTGTAAAATACTTCAACTCTGTATACCGTCTTGTAAGAAGACGGTAAAAAGCTTGCATGTGTGTTATCTCCACTCAAATATTGAATTTTATCATTTCTTTTCATTGAATTTTGAAATTAAAAAGCAAATTTAATGTATGAGGTGATGATAAGATTAGGTAAATGATTTTTGTAACTGGATTATGAAGTCCCATATGAGACTTTATTTTTAGTTTGGTTGGCAAACGCTTTCACATATACAATGTATCTGTCACAGAGAAAACGAAATTTTGCCGTAAGGAGTTTATATTTCAAATATCAAATGTTAATGTTTCAAAGACAAAACTGACTCTCATATTATGATGCTGATCATTAAGAATTCTACAATGGTTATCACAAAGATTGAAGGAATGTCGCGGTCATTATTCTCCAATAAATCATAAACATAATCAACAAATTATCAGAAAATTAAAATCGGTTTCCTCTAATTTTGAATTCTCTCACTAGGAAAAGGATCGAGGCATCTTTTGGCTGTGACACAAATTTGTGAGAAAAAGGTTATTTGGGATTCGGATTACATCGCACTTTTTCTAATGCGTGAAGTGCAATTGAACGAGGAGTAGTATCCAATTATGACATCATAAGACACTTCTGTTGACGTTGAAATATAGTTTCTCTGTTTCTCTAATAATACTTTAAAAATTCTCAGTTTCTTCGGTCTCTGTTTTTATTTCCAAACAAATCTCCCGACTATCAGGGTAAAATTTCCAACAATTCCAGCTACGCAGGAATCATGTCTTAAATATTTCACTGGAGGACTTTGAATATTTTTATAATATATTGAAACATTTCAATATCATTTGGTCTATTTCGTTTGTTTCCAACATAGATTTGTTGAATTAATAAAGATACACAAAATTCTTTTAATAGTTAGGAAAAAAGTTATCAAATCAGACGTAAATTACTATCTTTTATTAAATATGTAAGTAAATTGGATTTAAAATTTATATGAGTGAAATGAAATTCAAAATTTTTTTTTAAAAAACTTCAAAATTGTCTATAAGAAATTAATCTATTTTTAAACTTGTTTTCTTTCTGGTTCAAGGTAGTATCTCCATTTCAAGTTAATTTTATTTGATTGATTGGCAGCTTAAATTTAATTGCAAATAAAATAGAGACAGTAGAAGGAAATTATCATCATTTTTAAATGATTTACTTGTTATTTTCAGAAGCATGAGTTTGCAATTTATAGAGTTTAGCACAAATCGATTTCCACAATGCTTGAACAATATTATTCAATCTCTCTAAAATGTTATGATTTTGATTAAGTACATGGATAGGAAAAAAATATTAAATGGCCTAATATTTAAGGTTATGCAACTTTTTATCACATGTGCGAGGGCTGTGTGGAAATCAGTAAGACGTTTTCCCTAACGTTAAAAAAACAAGGTCAAATTATGAAAATTTAACAAAATTTTATCAAGAATATTTACTGTAAATGTATTTTATTTGGCGTCTACTATATTTGGTGGAAATTGATTTTTTTTTTAATAATTTAGCATAGATTTAAATTAGCACATTCTGAGCGTGCTTTTTATGAAGATATTTAAACAAGACATTAAGTGCTGCACTTGATTTGGCTGGAAATGCTTTCCGCGAAAGGTGTTAAAGAGAATACACATCCAAATGTAATACGTTTTGAATAATATATATGTAAATATGTCAATTTTCTAGGCAATAGCATCATTAGATAAATCCCGGTGAAAATTATAAACCTTCATATGTCTATTATCTACTAGCGCTCCATAGAGATTATCCTTTGTCATAAGGCGTTAGACTTGTTCTCACATTGAAACGTACATTGTTTTTCTGTCATCGGATGCTCACCCCTCCATGGCATCTGATCCCACCTCTTGTTTTAGAGGTCCATATTTGCTCTGCTCCTGATTTGTATTGTTTAATGGACTTTTGAGTTTGAATACTGTTCGTTATCTCCATATATTTCATGTTAACAATCTAAGCAGGGAAAAATCTCTCCTTGATTAGAAGTTAAGTGTTTTTGCTACCTCAATGTCAGATTTCCATGGAATGTATATTACAATCTGAAGGGAGTCATTCTGAATCGACTTAACGCCGCTAATATTAGTTCGTCCGTAAAAACTGATGATTGTCCAGCTCCATTGATTTGTTGAATAATGGTAGTGTTCGCTATACATTAAGAAATCTTTATTCATACAGAATTGCCAACACCAAATATTTCATGTTTTGTCTCAACACGCATGATTTATGCAAAATTGTCTCAGACGAATAAATCAAAAACCTTTGATTTACATTTACCTAGAATAATTTTTGAAGTTCATTAGATTGACAGTAATGCATGCAAAGATTTTTCTTGCCAAGAATGCATTTTAATATTTTTTATGACTTACTTGAAGGTCATATTAGCAATGACAAAAAAAATCAAAGAACAGCTTAGACTGTGACCTTGCATTCTAACAGACCTCAGGGTGAATAAAACGCCGAACTTACGAGAGCACGTTGTGATAGACCAATCTTTCGAAGTTTCGAACATTTCTGAAAAAAGAGGACAACAGACATAGGCTAACTTTGTTAAGATAGGTTGCCTGGTTCAATATATTTGCTTATTTTCCCGGTTTATTAATAGCGTAAAGCAACAGATGTTATAAAAAAAGAAATAAAACATATACAAACATATGTTTGTATATGTATAACAAAATTATGAAAAAAAACCCACAAACACACAATAGAGGCTGAACTGGGCAAACACATTTTTTGTATGGCATATAATAAATATGATACAAGTTTTTTGTTTCTGCGCTGAGTATAATTAGAAAACTTAAGAATATCCCTTTTGAATGCCTTTAAATGAACAAGTTAAAATAATGCAATGAGGATATGGATCAACAAGCAAAACCATTTTCGTGCCAGGAAGTGCAGACACAAGTATTTAGGTTATCGCAGTTTAATTCAGACATGTGTCCTAAAATATGCACCTTCAGCAAACTTCATTTGCAACAGAAAATATTTTTGATTTTATTAAATGTTTTTTCTGATACCTTTAATATCCATGATTTCAAGTGTTGAAAGTTTAGATGTGAGATTTAAGATATTCAATTATTTTTAAAATTAAGAGAGAAAAAAAATAGAATATATGAATTAAACTAAGAGACACACATTTTAAAACATTTATTGCGCTTTGGCTTGTAGCTTTACAAAAGACTTCCAAATAACTGCTATAAATTTTTGAAAAAAGCAAAACCAAATATTCAACACATGAAGAAATGAGACGTGAAGATAACGAACAGTGACATTCCCAAAGTCTGGTCAGTTTAAACAAAACAAATTACGAGCAGAGAAAACGCGCACCTCAGACAAAAGAGGTGGTATTTAATGCCATGGAGGAGTAAAGATCCCCTGTCGACCGTTTACATCCGCCGTGTACTCCTTGTCACGATCGGGTATACGGAAAAATCCATGGACAACTCAGTATGAAAATAATGGTCTAACAATTTCTATGGAAGACGTCAGTCAACAATCAACTTAACGACATATTGTATTTGCAAGGGTCTTTGAATAGAATTTGCGAAATATTGACTTTCAAAGAGATTATTCATATCTTTGTATCGTCAACCTATTTGTCAATAGCCTGTCTGGCTTTAGAAATAGTTGAAACGTTAAACATGGTCTTCGTATAGAATCAAATGAGAGGCATAAACTCCATATGCAGCTGATAATGGAATATTGCTACATGAAATATGTAGATAACGAACAGCTCAAAAGTCCATTGAAACAATACAATCGGGAGCAGAGCAAACACGAACCTCTATAAAACATCAGAGATGGTATCAGGTTCCATGGAGGATAAAGCATCACCTGTCGGTCAGTCACACCCTCCGTGTGCTTTGTCATGATCGGGCAAACGGAAAATTCGGTGTTTAAATAATGGCCTGCATGTAACAATTACATGTAGAATAAAAAACGTCAGTCAGCATTCGACTTAATGATAGATTGATTTTGCTAACAAGGTCATTGTATTGACAATAGATCTTACAAAATGATGACTTTAAACGAGATTGTTTCATCAACTTGTTTTTCAATAGCCTGCCTCATTTCAGAAATTGGTCGTACGTGGAGCATGCTCTTGCATATAAATAAGAGAAGTCGACGATAGAAAAGTTGAAATCATCACGTTTTCATTAAGTTTATTCGACAGTGTGTCTTCATTGTCTTTCTCTACTAAAACATCCAAATATGAAGCAAACGTTTCAGACTCTGTGGTGTCTTTCATTTCGAGTTTAGTTGGATACAAGTACCGATTAAACGAAGGAATGAAACTGAATATTATTAACTGATAAAACCTCGTCGATATAAATCGAATTTAAGGCCAAAGTAAGAGACTTTTTCTTTCATGTTAAAATTTTCTGAATAAATTCCGAAGAATACAGTCATTTTCAGACAAAATTAACTCGCCTTTAACTTATCGCTATATGGGATTATGTCATTCATGTCGCAATGTAGGTGCAACTAATAATAAGAAAAAGAATACATCAACCAAAGGAAGTAACATCCACAACTCAGCAAACTTAACGTGAATGAAGCACATGTACACGACACATTTAATATAAGAAAACATGACTTTCAACTTTTAGGCAGAGGAATCTCTCACATTGAAGACTCGTTATGGAAAAAAAGTCGGTGTTAAGTATAGAAATCAGACACACTCAGGACTCATTCATTTAACAAAATATATCAGTGTTTAGCATAGAAATAGGACACATTCTTAGACTCATTTCAGAAAGCATATCAGGGTTTAGCATAGAAATCTGACATATTCAAGTCTCATTCAAGAAAACATGTTAGGGTTTAGCATAGAAATCTGACATATTCAAGTCTCATTCAAGAAAATGTCAGGGTTTAGCATAGAAATCTGACACATTTAGGACTCATTCATTTTAATTCTTGGGAGTCAATGTTCTTCACAGAATTCGAATTAGAGGTACAATCCTCCAAGGTAATAGAACAAAAATATGAATGAAAAGATAGAATCCTTTGAAATTCATGCGTCACAAAAAACTAAAATAGGTAAACATAAATGTGTATTCGGTATGTGTCTTTATCTTCCCAAGCAGACCTTTGTTTTGATTAGAATAATATATCTTTTATGTTAGAGATCTGAATTTTCAACTATATCACAAATTATTGAACCAATAGCATTTTAGAATAGGGAATTGTCTGCGAAGTAATACTAGGATTTATTTAAAAATATGTTAAAATCCTCTTAGAATGATGATGTTAACAGAATGCTGGGTCATTCAAAAATCTTTCATGATTTCCATCTGACATATATATAAGTTTAAAAGTCATATAGTACTTTCTAAAAAAAATTGATTTTCGCTCAGTTACAAAAAGGCTTTCGTAATTCAAGGATTGTACCTTATGTAACACTTATGAAATTGACATGTTAAATAATAGTTTAAAGATAGTTTTTATAACAAACTTTATGTAACTTGTTTGTATTTCCACAACGATTATTTTAAAATCTGCATTTCTTTTGACAATAATGGATACATGGACCTTGCAGTTTTTCATCGAGTGTTTTGTGTTCTTGTTTCAGATCACATTTGCATACCATGAGAAAGAAAATGCAATGAAAAATAATCATTTCTTTTACATGTATGTCTTTTAATTTTTTGATATCAAAAATGAGAAAAATACATACACTGTCAAGTAAGAGTGTTGTCCAGAAAAACGCTTTATTTTAAAATATAAATTTCAAATACTTTCCTAAAAAATTATAAATTTTGCACATTGTTCCAGGAAAATTATATTTTTGTTGACATAATATTATGAGGCTATATTGTCCTATGCATAAGGAAACAGCATTTAAGGATGACATTTACTTTTATGGCAAAAGAATTCCGCTGATGGCAATGAAAAACAACAACCTACTGTACATTGTAGACCTATGATTGTTGTGCTATTTTTCACTTTCAAGTAAGTAGGTCAATGACCAGCTTTTCTTGCTAAAGGTCTCTTAGTATTTTGCGAAAGATTCACATTAACATGCTTAAGATTTTGCACTGTGATAAAAAATTTCGTTCTCCGCAAAATGTAATAAGATATGAAACGCTTTGGATAATAAATTATATTAAAGTAAAGAGTAGTGTTACTAGTGTAAATAAATTAAGCGATTAAAGTTTGAGCAATACACTTGTTAAAAATATTCAGTCCGAATTTCCTCTATAAATTTTCTAACTATTCCCATTTTTAATCTAATATTTAAAAACTGAATGTTTGGAACGCACACTATTAATAGCCTCAGTTTACATCTACTGCCCTTTTTCTGTTGGTATTAAATCTTATAAAGTCAATAATCATATTTCTGAAATATCATCTCTTCAATGGCTTTTGTTCATTTCAGGCTCTCTCTTTTTGTATGCCTTCCAATCATTTATATTAATACATGAACTTAAACAAACATAATATATGCAAAACAATATAGCAATAATAAGACGTTATAGTACAAACACTCTGCGTTAGATATTGTCAAAAATGGTGACGCTGGGCGATATTCTTCGCATCAAATTATCCTTTTCTGTGTTGAACGGGGTGTGACTCCTTTTCATACAGAAAAAGAGGAAAAGAGGGAAAAGAGATGGAAATGATGCAACAATGCAAATATGTCTTGGACATTGGTTCATATCTGACAAAAAAGGCTCGAGGAAGCTGTAGTGGCAATCTTGTGGAAGGGGCGCTTAGTAGAGCAAAAATGACAAGAAACTGGAAGCATCATACGTGGAGACCGCCATTTAACTAATCGAGAAATTTGATCATGATCGGGGATTGGAAATTTTCTATTAAAAGACAATTCCGCGATCTCTCGATGAGTCTAATACATGTATGTGCGACATAAGTACCTCGGTTATTAACCGAATCATATCTAGTGTCGAATGCTTGCTTCAGATGATTGTTTTAAATTCTAAAGAAAAGACGCACGATTCCTGAACAATTCAATAAAGGTTTAGACGTCGTCGGTGTTCCGCTGACAGATAGTATGCAATATAAATTAAAATAATCTCACTCTTTGCTTCAATTGTACATACAATTGCTGCTAAAATAATGATTTTTGGTTGCTGTTTAATTACAAACATATGTTGAAACTTTATACTTACTTTAAGTTAAGTCAAAGAAATTAACACAGGAATGAGGAATGTAATATAAATGCACATACATGGAGTTATTGCATAAATCAATATTTTCACTGACGAATTAAATAAAAAGAATGTTCATGTAATTTTTTCAAATTTGGATTCGTTTCTTTTTGGGGGAAATAACCTTGATAACTTTCAAATATTTTTGAACAAAATGCTTTTAGAAAATAACTTATGACCTTGGATATAATGTAAATGAAATGTCTATTTTTATTTGTTGTGGTTTTATACATAATCATTTCAATTGATGAAATGTATTACGCATTTCTTTCCCACACACCGTGATTATTATATTATTCATTCAATGTTTATTTCCTTATCAACTAAGAAATGACCTTGTTGACCGTCCGGTCGTCTGATCAGGGACTCGCGATCTATCATGTCTCGGGTCTTTATAGTATATAAATTTAGCATACGTGATGTACATTTTTGTACTGATTTTCAATTTTGTTTTTGGTGAGTAAATTTTTATTATGTTTAAGGGGAAGAGTACCTCAAAATGCTAGCAAAATTCAATAACATACTTTAAACTTTATTCACAATATTATGAATCAATGACTGTGCTAACTCGCAGTGATCAGTCTTAAAATGAGAGAATCTGTTGTTAGTTCATCGCTGATCTGAGTTCATTAATGAGAACGTTTATAACACCAAAAAGTATGCCCCCATTCCCCACAACAGCATACGCTATATCAAAATTGCCACACCTGTCCTTCGATTGAATCAAGTATTTACACAAAATCACAATTCTAGCAAGTAAAAAAAAATGTAAACCAAAGAAGGTACCTAATTTAGAATTTCAAGGAACATCCTTGAAAATATACATGTAACCAACTGAGGAATACTCTAGAAAAGCAACAAAAAGTGATTAATACATATGCACTTTACAACAATCTTTAATGAATTCCTCGTATGTCCAATATCATGCCCTGAATATTAAGCTTTAAATTCTTCAACATGTTGGGGTGAGACTTAAATTTTTTTTCTCAAACTTGTTTGTAATCTTTTTACTATTTTATGAAAATTACTTTTTGCATCATGATACTTTACTAACTAACTAACCAGTTAACTAAAATTTACTATAGTTAATTATAGTAAATACTTTGATCTTTGATTTACTATGAAACTTTACTGAACTTTTTTTCTTATCGAAATATTTCAATATTAAATATGTTCATGTATGAATTAGAGAACATGAAATATAACAATTTGATAGATAGATTGTATGTTGTTTTACGTCCCGTTCGACAATTTTTCACTCATACGATATACCGGCGAAGGGTTTCAAATTTTTTACTCGACACTCAGGGCCATTGAGCAGTTAGGAATCTTTATCGTGCCAACGCCTGCCGTGACACGGGGCCTCGGTTTTTAAGGTCTCATCCGAAGGACCCGCAACTTTCACTTCAAAGTGCCGAGCGCTTAGCGAAAGAACAGTTGCTACCTATTTTCTATCGACTTAGGTCAGTCGCGGCCGAAATTCGAACTCAAGACCTTCCGATAACGGAGAGAGCGATCTACCGACTGAGTAACCGTCACGGTTCATAACAATCTGAAATCCATGGCAAAAATTCTTTAAAAACTTTGACACTATAGTAAACTGTAGTTAACTTAAGTAAACTATAGTATTTTGATAGGGAATTATAAGAATACGCCTTACGCCTTTTAAGTTTACTTCTTTAAAGTAAAAAATCTTTAGAGGTGTATCGAGTCTATATATATCTATACTTATAAATGAATAAATTTTGCAAATAAACTCCGAAACGGGTGCGCCAGAGTTCTTACTTACTCCTCTAAGAATACACACGATACAAGATGATGTCCGTAAACTATATTTAGATTTCGCTTGCATTGTAAGAATCGTACATTAAATTAAAAGTCTACTTTTATTTTCTATAAACAGCAATGAAATAGCAAAAACGTGAGTACGGTGGCGTTTCCGGTTGGCGGATCTAAGTTACTGGCAATTTTTAATGAAACTGACAACAAGCAATCGTTTATTTATTTCTTTATCGTCATTACTGAATCATTCAATCAAAAGTTGATTTAAATGATATAAAAGAAATAAGTTGTGATAACCGATTAAAAAGGAAAATGTGAAAATTATTTTTGTCATTCACCGATCGTAATATTGACGGAGGCTTCTAGAACATCATCTGGCATCGAGCCCGATGTTAAAAAGAAAATAGCTGCTTTAACATAAAAAAGGCTTTTGTGTGAATGGTTATTGAAATAATGGTAAATCATTGATAACACTGTAAGTTGTGAATATATTTATATATCGAAAGACTTTTACATATACGAGGGGTTATCAAGAAGTTCGTGGACTGACGCGATAAAATTAATAATATGTAGTCTTTGCTTACAAAATTTATGCGGAACATAAAACAACAGAAGTTTAAGAAATGTTGAAAATTTTAGCTTGATACGTTGATAATTTGCCAAATTATTCTAAAATTAAAAAGACTTTATGTGATCACCCGGCGCTGTCGCCGTTTAGTGTCATGACGTCCGCTTAACGTCATTGTTTCTTAATGTCCGCTCTCTCTACCTCATACACTTATCTTGATGAGATTACATGGAGTTAAGTAAGGACTTAAACCCGTCTTATTTATATGAATTTACAATGTCATGAGCAGCTGTTTTCAATGCATATAATATTGTAAATGGATCTTTATATGGGGAAAGATCCTCACTTGATTATGCCAGAATACTTAGCTTGTTGTAGTTCAATTTCTACCACACATGATCAACGTCACTTTTCGACGTGACTGACTTTAGACACCCTGACTACAAATCGACACTAACTGTGCATATTTCATCGCTCTGAATCTTTTTGGGCATTAAAAAACAAGTACTCTGGATGCATTTTATTTTTCTGTAGCCAGTTTAAACATTCCTTAGGTCAATACCAGTTTTTCCAGGAGCGAAACTCTATAGAGTGTTTGAAAAAGAAACCCCTCACCCTTTTTGACGTTATTTTCAATCCCATAATTGTTTGGACACTCCATATAAAATTTACGATAAAATTTCATAGAAATTACAGAATGGGGTAAAAATTGCAAATTTTACTGAACAAATGTGTCGTACCACATGCCTGAATTAACGAGATTTTTATGATGACAAATACTCATATCTAAAGAGTTTTTCTCAGTTACATTCAGATAGAAATAAACGTCATATTAGAGGTTGCGCCTCCTGGACATACCTTTGCTTACAAAAACACTAACAATTTATTAAAAAATAAAAATTATGATTTATGGTTTATTCTATAGATAGAAAAGATGATGCTAACTAAATGTGTAAAAATTCATTGATGTACCTAAAGCGGTTTTAATTTTATGACGCTAGTCCACGAACTTTTTGATAACCCCTCGTATTTAGTAGGTTTTCCTAATAAATTTATCGGTAAAATTTGTATAAATTCCTCACTGAGAGCATCGTGGCAACGAACCCGAAGTACAATTTGTACTTCGTAATAAATTTGCTTACATGAAAAGAGAATTAAAATCAATGAATAAGGCATTGTTCAAATACAATTATGTTGTAAAATTTTGTGCTTTAATCAATACATTTCAGTTTTTTTTCTGAATATAGTCTTTTGTATCAAATACTCGGCCTATTCCAGTGGCGGATCCAGGAATCTTGAAAAAAAAGGGGGGGGGGCAGTTTGGAGTTGGGGTAGGGGCCCACACACACACTCAAAAAATTGATTTATTAAATTTTATGTATATTTTGGACACAAAACGCGAGGGGAGCTGCCCCCCTCTAAATCCGCCAGTGTATTCATAGGGCCTTATATAAAAGCTAATTTTTACACAGGTTCTTGGGTCTTGGATTATAAAAATGTATGTACCTTATTGATATGTTTAAAAAAGAGGTAAGGTACAGTTTTTACATATCAATAAGGTTCATACATATTTATAAACCAAGACCCAAGTACTTGTGAATTTTTACCAAATAAAAAATCAATTTCTCAGTAAATTGTGCATTTCTTGACGGAAATGAAATAAGAGCATCTGAAGTACAATATCTATAACACAGTATATACAATATCCATAACATAGTATGTAGCAGGTTTCACAATAAACGTCAATTAATGAAATTGTTATTTAAGTTTTACAAGGGGGGGGGGGGGTTGGGGTGGAGACGTACTTCTACTTCATGCGGGATTTTGAACTAAGTATTTCTTCCTGCTATAAGCCTGTAGGGTGTCAGTAGAAACTATGTATATTATGTATATGTATATACAATATATATATTATTGGATTTTTTCTGTCGATAGTGGTATAAATTCAATTCCCCGTGCTTGCGCGGGATTTCATGTAGTATATATACATACATACATACATACATACATACATATATATATATATATATATACATACATACATACATACATACATACATATATATATATATATATATATATATATATATATATATATATATATATATATATATATATATATATATATATATATATATATATATATATATATATATATATATATATATATATATATATATATATATATATATATATATATAACATGTAGGTGTATGGGGATTAACGTGTAACTTTGATAATGGTCCTTGTGAGTGGTATTCTGTAAAAGGCAATTCAGTTCAGTGGAAAATTGGCACCGGAAGTACCCAGGACCCATCCTCCGGTCCAGACGGTGACCACTCACCAACAGGAAGTAAGTCCTTTTTTGACCTTACTATTTTACCTTGTCCTCATCATGCTGCATTTGTAACAAATTAATTATTTTTAAAAAATTAAAAATGATCTCTACCTCACAAATAAGAAAATAAAATTTGAATTGTTCAAATTTAAAAAAAAACCTATTGAACTTTTTTTAAATTAAATATTTTCCTTGCTTGCAAACATTAACATAAACTATTTTTTTTAATTTTGAAAGAGCAATTTTTCATAATGCTTTTCGTTCAGACTAACTTTTTTTAATTTTATTTATTTATTTATTTTTTTTTAAATGTTCTTTAGATAAAAATCACCCCCCCCCCCCCCCAATGAACATAAACTATATTTTCGAAAATCAGATAACATTTGATATTCGATCATTTGAATTTGGGCAAAAACAATCTTAACCCAGATTTAATGTTGTAGATGGCCAGTACCTCTATATAGATGGCCATGAGTTTTTCAACTCCTCACTGGTTGCTGAGATAAGAAGCCCGGATTTCTACATTCTCGACAATTCTACACTCTCCTTTTGGTACCATATGAATGGCGCGGGTGTCGGAGAATTGCGGGTTATATTTGTGGACCGATATAATTACAGAAATATTGTCTGGTCGAAGTCAGGTAGACAAGGATCAGGATGGCACCAGGCTATTCTCATCTTAAATGACCTCACAGCTTACGTAAGTGTGTTTATTATGAAAGTTTTGTTTTTATAATGAATATGACATCTAACGTACGGAATGTTGTTTTTGCAACGAATTTTCGAAATAGGGAAAGACAATATTTAGAATGTGATTTAACTTATTTATATACTGATGATCTATATGTATAATATTTTCAATTTAATTTAAGTGCAATTCACTATTAATGATAATTCTATTTGAAAATTGTATCTGTCGAATAAACGATAGTCTTTGGTTAGAAAAGAATACTAATTTTACATGGATAAAAATTATTGTTAATATTTTGTTTCAAATTAAAATAAGCAGAAAATCGAACGACTTAAAAAAATGTTGTGCAAAATGCATATATGCAATATATTTATCTGAAAAAAAAAAGAAAATTATTTTAATTTTTAACTTTACTTAATGCTTCTTACAATAATTATCCATTTTATATACTTGAAAAAGATATTCATCATTCGACATTGCACATTTACAGAAAACTCAGGTAAAAGTTCATGGCCCTTGAAGTAAAACATTGTGGTTAAATATATGACAATTTGCTAATTACACATTTGTGGTTTTACACGAATATTTATGTTAAGATTAATTAATTCTTTCACATAAACTTCTATTGTTGGTTTATTACGATCCTTTTTTTCTCTAGATCTAAAATGAACACATTTTTATGTCTTCCTTGTGGATTTTGCTTTATTTATCTTTATTAACAAATGGGGTAACGCTTTAATTGAGGAAAGGTTATGTTTCTATTTTCTGAAGTCTGCATGCACATCTGTTTTTCCTGGGATTCTTATGTAAAGATGACAATGGGTACATTTCAAACAATTTACAATTAATCAAATAATTAATTCACTAAGTACATTGTATTACGTATTTAATAATATTTGTATGACGGTCGTAACAAAAGGTGTCTTATAAAGTATTCTATATTTCGTTTCATTCTGAATTAAAAAAAAAATCTTTCATCTATTTTAAATTAAAATGTTCATTTTCTCCTGTTTTTTTTTTTCAGTTAGAATAATTTATTTTCATGAATGAATGTCGAGTAAATGTACAATATATAAACATGTACTTATTTCCCTTTACTCATAATTATACCCTTTTCAAGTTTCATACCAAAATCAATATTCTTAAGGAATGGAAATTCATTTTTTAAGGGATTTAAATTATCATGTGTATATGACCAAAATTTTAAAAATGAAAGAATAGAAACTTTATTGAATTACGAAAAAATATCGCAAACTCGAATTTAACGAAGACTTATTGTAAATGTATTATATTATGCTTGTACGATATTTTGCAATTCTATTTTACGATTTTACAACAAGTTAGCGTACTTTCTAAAGGTGCTAGATATGAATATGAACATGCAAAACATTTAGAGACGTACTTGATTTAGCGGAGCTGCCTTCCGCAAAAGGCGCTGCATGAATAGAATACGCCACCAAATGTAATACGTAAAGATATATATTTTAGCGGAAACAATATTTTAGTGCCTTTAGCGCTGCTTCATGTTCAGTTTATGAACACGCAGATAAATGATTAATGATTGTTCTAATCAGTTAAAGAGGATAGTGCTAAAATTTGAGTGCGCTTATTTTATGTATATTTATAATGGTATTACATGAAGTAGTTTATTGTGGTTAGATATACTGCTGTAGGATAAATGACAATAAATAAAAAGATATATACAAGACACAAACCGATACCTTGATACCTATCGGTGTTATCTTGAAATATATTCATTGATGAACGTTTAAATAGAAAATTCTTAACTGATGTTTTTATTCACACTTCTTCAAACATATTGGAGATATCTTTAATTTTACCTACAACTACTAAGATTTACTCTGATGACGAACTTTGAAGAAATTGCTTTGACAGATAAACATTATTGTGAATTCAGTGGTATTTTTCGAGTATATTCTGCTACTAAATTGCTGATTTTCCAAACCTGAAGGATGGATAACCTTAATTTAGATTGGAGAGAAATTATGTACGTACTGGAATTAGTTGTACTTTGAACAATCATTGTGCCTTAATACAGGTTATATTTGAAGGATCAACAAGGCTTCACTATTCCTCTGACATCGCCATTGATGACGTATCTGTTTCTAAAGAGCCCTACGGTATAAATATGAAATATATAAACCATTCAAAATTTCATTATTTTGCACAGTTCATTGAATTTTAGATAGCTTTGAAAATTAAAGATTTTTCACTTACTTTCAGAGTTAACACACAGACCGTTGTTTACAACCACGACTTCAACACAAATGACGTCAACTTTATCAATACCCATTATTCCACGTAAGCCCCTGAATTTTCATTTCGTTTTCACCTAAAATAATTCTTATTTTTAGAATAACATACTGTAGAGATATCCTTTTGGAAAAAAAAACAACAAAACAAAAACATACTAGTACTTCACAGGATAATACACATTTTCATGCAATACATTTAAGCTTTTGACCATTTTCAAAATATATACCTGAAGGAAACATTCAGTTTTTGTACGAAGCACTTTCTTACATCTTTTAACCAAGTGTGTCTCTGAAATAACATGATGTATGGTGGTGTATTTACTCAATTAATTTAATCTTATTTGCAAAAAAAATAAGTTTAATGATTTTGCTTTTTGTAGTCATTCATTACCTTGCAATAACATAACTATGGAATGTTTGTGTTTAAAATTTGAAAATCAATTTCGTGTTACCTGACGCAAGGAATCAAAACTGATTTTACAATATTATTATTAATCTCTTGTCTTTAACCAAAATATGTGATTTAAAATAAATCCCATGGTTATTGAGCGTTTTGTTTGTTTTTTTTCTTTCTACATGTATATTCAGCAGTGTTAAGAGTTGGGCTGTTTATCAATTCATATTTCAATTATCTTTCTTATAATACGTGAAATTATTATTTTGTTTGTCACAAGATTTTTTTTTAATGACTTGGTGATTTTCTTTGTTTTAGAGATTACACTTGACTGTACCTTCAACAAAGATACGTGTTCTTGGCTTCAGGATTCAGGTGACAATTTGGATTTTCATAGGTGGTATGGACGCTCTCCAGACTTTACTTCCGGTCCAAAGATCGACCATAAAAATACAAGTAAACCAATATCCATGTTTTAGAGAATCAAAGAAATTACTCCATTTACTGTAGTTTTAAAATAAAATTAGAACGTTAGATGTCAGGATAAGAAGAAATTGCATCAAAATCACATAAATTATCAATGTAATTTGTGACTTAAATGAAGTACATGTGTAATCAGGTTTGTAGATTTGAAATATATAGCTACGAAAGCCAGTTTTAAATAACACTTCATATGTGCAATAAAATTGAAAAAAAAAATTGAGAATAAATAAAAGATTTTCCATTTAGCGGAGTTCTACTTACTACTAAAAGGCCACGAAGCGCGAAACAGCTCTTGGACAGCTCGTATGTACAGCCCTTATGTCAACATCGATAGCCCAAGGAACCTGACGTTTTGGTATCATATGAATGGAGCCAATATTGGGCATCTCAAATTATACCGAGAGTTTGCTGATGGAACTAAACAACAACTTTTTATAAAATCAGGAAGACAGAGCTCAGTTTGGGAACAGGCACATATAACGCTTCCTACTGGTTTCTATAAGGTTCATGTTGTTTTTAGATCAACCAGGTCCATTTAAAGTATAAAAACAAAGTAAGCTTTGACAATTTTTTTTCCCAGCAAAAGAAGTTTGGGGGGTATATAGGAATCACCTTGTCCGTCTGTCCGTGCAATCTTGTCCGGGCTATTACTTTGTTATGGAGAAACACTTGAATCTCATACCTGGTACAAGGATTGCTTATGACCCAAGGGTGTGTCAGACCTTGACTCAAGCTCATTTTAGCAAGTTCAAGCTCAATGGCAGAAATGGTATAAAATTCTTGTCTGGGCTATACATGTAACTGTGTAACAAAAAAATCACTGGAAACTCATATTTTATACGGAGATTGCTTATGATCTACGGGTGTGTCCTGACCTTGACCGAAAATAATTACGACAAGTTCAAGATCACTGACAGAAAAGCATAAAATTCTTGTCATGTAGAATCATTGAAAGCTCATACTTGATACAAAGATTGTTCATGACCTGAGGGTATATCATGACCTTGACACAAGGTTATTCTGACAAGTTCAATGTCACTTGTATAAATAATGTAAAATTCATAACAAGTTCATAATTTTCTATTTCACTGAAAGATTACTTATGACCAGAGAAAGTGTCATTTTTTAAACCAACGTCTTTTT
Source organism: Saccostrea echinata (assembly GCF_033153115.1). Lineage (NCBI taxonomy): Eukaryota > Metazoa > Mollusca > Bivalvia > Ostreida > Ostreidae > Saccostrea > Saccostrea echinata. Next base: position 17,415,524 of record NW_026889751.1, on the reverse strand, counting down.
GGCAAGTTCAAGGTCACATTTACAGAATTTGAATGGGCACATTAAAATAATAGTGGCGGGGGGATTATTTTGCGAGCTCGCACACAGAACGTCCAGTTAATTTAAGGTACAAATTTGAATTATTGAATTGATAATATATGAGTAACTCCCAATATAATGTAGGGCGGTTTTTCCTTCCCTTTTTGTGAAATTATCCAAAATTGGATACATTGCTACATATGTACGAATGTAAACTTTGAATTCTAAATGAAAATACTCCATTTATTCCATTTATTAACTGGTTTAATATATATATATATATATATATATATATATATATATATATATATATATATATATATATATATATATATATATATATATATATATATATATATATATATATATATATATATATATATTCAATCTTGAATGTTAGAAAATCAATTTAAAGCAAAGAAATTTTCTCTTTGCAGTTGGTATTTGAGGCCGATGCAGCTCATCATTACAGTAGTGACCTCGCAATAGATGACATCCGTTTACATGGTGGTGTACCTATAGTAGGATAGTATGTAACTTTATTGTATTAAAATAACCGAAAAGTCTCTTCTTGACAATTTATAACTTATAATGCACTTCATGATTTAAGAAATGAATGTAATATTTTTTCTTTGACCTAAGTATCAAAGAAACATTTGCGTAGCGCATTGATGAAAAAGTTTTCCGTCCAAAATTTTCTTTGATACTTCAAAGAAAAAAAATATTACTTTCATTTCTTATCATTTAATTATGATTTAAAAATAATGAAATAAAACTTTCTTTCACTTTTATATTTAATTTACGCATCGAAGACAGTGCGTAGGAAAAGATCACAACAACGTTGCTGGAATTCAAAATGGATTAACGCGCATTGATGGAGTTTTCCGTCCAAGTTTTCTTTGATATATCGATCAAAGGAAAAATTAAAAGATTTTTTTCTTATCATTTCACATCGATATATCTGAACGTGGAGTTGAAGGCCACAGTAACCTCATGTAGAGGTTTTTGAATAAATTCTGCCTCATAAACATAAAAGCACAATTATTGTTCATCAGAAATCCAACAAATTATTGGAAAACCTGGTCTCTAAAGACTATATACGTACTGTCAATGAGGAAGTCGGGCATATTTTTAATATCAACCTCGAGTACTTGTATGTAGAATCAGAAGGATTTTCATCAAAGTAATGACTAATCACAAAATATGAAAATTTGCAGGTTTCATTTTTATTGAGAAAGCAGTTTCTGTGATGTCAAAGACATGCGCCTTTATCTATTGTGAGAACAGTTGTAGGAAGGAAAGCTGACGATGGAAAACTTGGTCATCAGATTTACCATTAAATTTGTTTGTTTGCCATCAATGTCTTTCTTTAGTAAAATATCGAAATATAAAGCAGATGTGTAAGACACCGCTGTGCCTTTCTATTATTTTATTCATTTTTAGCACTAGTTACACTAGTTATTGAACTTTGTCTTTGTATGGTGTAGATTTCTATGTCTTTTTTGGCTTCTATTTTACCTTCCGATGGTCCAACAAATGATAACACAACAGGAATCAAAAGAACTGAATGTGCCAGTCCGAAAAATATTACAAGAAACATTAGCTTGCCGAACGTTTTGAAAATGTAACTTTCTGCAAATCCCAGGACGGAAATACCAACAAGTGTGGAAAACGCTCCGTTAAATATAGGTCCCCCAGATCTGTCCAAGGCGAGGTCAACTTTAGTTGCTCTGTTGTATGCACCTTCATTAAGATAGGCATGACAAATGTGGGCACTGAAATCGACAGAAAATCCGACAGTCATGATGAGATGTATCATAGTTATGGAACTTAGAGAGATGTCTCAGAAATACATGAAACCAAACACTCCAAGGAGGATAGTCATCAATGATGCCCCGACAAGAGCGATTAAAATTGGATGAGGCATGAAGAAGATGGTAACTGCTATTATAACAACAATAGCGATTCCAACAGTTTGCAATGTGCTTGGAAGAAATAGGATAAACTGTTCGAAGTAAATAAACGCATGTGAATACACAATCATGGGAATTGCAGAATCTTTAGTCACTTCCCGCATGCGCAGCATCATCAGACTTTGATCAATAGTTGATTTCATGTTTTTGGTTTTCAGGAAGAATCTAGAGTTTGTAATACTCGTTCCAGAAGAGCCCAATACTACATCATTGGCGTAAATTGGGTTATTTGTCAAAAATGTTCGAAGAGCAGAAATGAATGCAGTCTCCGATGAGTTGACATACAATGAAGATTTTTCAAATGTCGCAAGCCAGTTAAGTTCAAATGAAGAATCTATGTCTTTATCTTCTTTTGCCTTAGTTATAACTGATTTCAGGGTTTCTTGTTTCAGTGAAGATGAATACGTCTGGGTAGTTTTCACATTAAAAGACATAAAAATCTCTCTTGTAAAGTTATCTTCCAACCAACTGTTGAATTTGAAATAGAGTCTTTTGGAGCAAGTTTTCGAAGGGATAGACCCTCCTTGAGATGAATGGCTCCATAAATAGAACATATTAGGTAAACTAAAAAAATATTTATGATTAAAATCTTTAAGACAAAATGAATCATAATCATTTAAATTAGTTTTTTGGGATACTTCTCCAGAGGACTGTCAACGTCGTCTCGTCGTTTCGGTGCATATCCAGCGCATGCGAAGAGTGATAATCCGGATTTTCCATCTTCCCTCAGTGAGTCTATGTCTTTAGTTTTTACACAGCAAACCATACAATGGGGATTGCTTTTAATCCTTTTCTCATTAATAACTATGCATACACAGAAAATTGTTATTTGATTGATGTAACAAAAAAGCACGGAAACACCTGAAACAGCACAAAAAATATTGATTTCAATGAACATTTTTGCATACAGCACATCTTTGATTTTCAAAACTATACTCACAGTAATTTTATGTGCTTATGAAAGATGTGTTTGCAGATCTGACCCAAATAAATTCAATACCCACATCCTTACAATGTGTAACAAACTCTTGATAAAATATACTTAGTGCTTAAATTATCGTGACGTAATGTTTTTTTTAAATTTTTGCCAGAGAGGTTGAGATATTTATTTGTTCTTATGTCTCGTTAATTATCGGCTTGTTAACCAATAAAATGCATCTTACAAATTATCTTGAAAATAAAACCATACATCCTTTGCTTTCACCTCACAATAAAACGTACAAAAACATATATCGTAATTGGCAGGCTTTATGTTTGCAATATATATTAATGTAAATGCGAGAGATTATTTTAAAAAAAATATTGAAACAATTGTACTTGAGATGATGCATTTTGACATTCGATATAAGTTAGATATACGCACAAAACAACATTTTAATTTAGCTAATATTATACATATATCAGATGGCTTCGAGGGTGACATACCAGAATGTTTGCCCCAAGGTGACAGGAAAGTCCTGGAGTGTTATGTCACCCGATGCCGAAGGCAGAGGTTGACATAACACTCCAGGACTTTCCTGTCACCGAGACAAATAATCCAAAATGCTTTCATGACATTAGAATTACGCTCCGTTGTTTACATTTGCTTAGCAACTGACGTCATTACATCTCGAACCCGAGCTACAAATGCGTAACATAAAAACACGTGAAAGTGATCTAGAGGGTGTTAAAACTGTTTCCGTCGGGTGACATAACTGTTTCCGGCGTGTGATTCAGCATTCTTCAAGGTTTATGGTGAAACTTATTACATTTGTGATATAATAGGAAAAATTTATTCAAAATTGTTATATAAAGCACTGACTTACCTGTGTAAATGCAGAAATTTCTGACACTCATGAAAACTGAACTGGCACCGATTACAAAGGCTAGAATATCAGTTACTGATGTAATGGTAATTGCGACTCCACTAGTTTTCATCATGTAGTAAATTCTATCCGATACACTGGCCGTATACTATCGATTCGGCATCAGCAATGCCAGATATTAGAAGGAAGACATCGTCTATACCGATTCCTGAAAGATTTGGTTTATTAAACAAATACATGCTGATCACCATCTGGAAGTGTACAATGAAGGTCAACTCTATAGCGGTATTATTTTGTAAGAAATGTCATTTAAACAAAAGAGTTAAATTAGATAAAAAACTTCCTGGGTATGAATACTACGATTACTTTCCTATGATAAGGAATGGCATAGCGCCCACAATGTTAACGAATTTCACTCCAACGAGACTCGAAAAAACTAAGGAAGACAAGACAGACAGTACAGCTAGAACCCCTACTTGGCCAAGGACTGCCCTGCCTGCTATGAAATTACAGTTCAATTTTGAGGTGGCAATGGATGCATAAACCATCATAAGTAGCAATGTCGTAACGTAGAAAATTATGTCTCCTTCTATGTTTTCCCTCAGTTCGTCATCAACGGCCTAAGAATATGAGAAAGCCAATTCTGATACATTCACAGCAGCAGCTGGAATAGCTTCAATGAAAGCCTTTTCCCATTCTCTTGAATATTTGCTAAGGAGATGATATGTAAGTTTTACTCCAATTGAAGACGTAAGGTATCCATCTAAAGCGGATGGGTTTGCAAGGAGAGAACTTAGCGATTTTTCTTTGAATATTGGGTATGTAATATTGTTTGACAACATCTTTTGCTTAAAGTCACTGCTTAAAAAAAATGTTACCGTCTACAACACAAGATCCTACTGCTCTGGCACACAGATCTTCGAATTTATACTCCTTTTCAGAAATTGAAATCGAGATCGAGGTGCGAACAAATCTATCAGAAGAGGTAACGTCATCCAAGAATGCTGACGTCAACATATTTCCTCTGTCCTTGGTTAAGATTAGTACTTCTGCGTAGGACGAAAAACCTTCATTCACATAGAAATCAGGGCTCCAAGGACATAAGTCATGTAAAAAATCTCTGTCTTGTGAAGCTTGGCTATTCTCGGGTGTATAGAGCTTCTCAACGCCAGTCTCCTCTTCAAAGCGAAGCATGCCTAATCCAAGAAGAAGGTTAACAGTGATGGCGATGGATAGGACTTTAACAGGATGTCTCGCCAAAAATCTTCCATACATTCCAAAGAAATTACCAATTTTCTCTTTATGACGATGCTAGCAGTTACGTACAAATCTGAAATATGTAAATATTATTAGTTTACAGACTGTCGCATTTTTTTGAGACATGTAAAATTTCAGTAATATTTACAAGCAGGAGCATTTTTCTTCAGTTATTTAGTATTAAATAGAACGTGTAAACATTTGGTCAACCAATTACCCATAAATCATTTACAATCTATCAAGTACGTATTCAACACTTTTTTCACACATACCATTGTTTTATGTGTTCTTTTTAGTCCCCTACCACTGAAACCTGGAGGAGGACTATAGGTTTCCTCTGAGTCTGTCCGTCCGTCTGTCTGTCAGTCTGTCCCACTTGGTTTTCCGCATTTTTTTCCCTAAACGCTTGCCGATATTGAGCTGAATTTTGGTATGTGGGTGTATCTTGATGAATTACAGATCGAGTTTGCATTTCGTTCCGCTTCATTGATTTTTGACGGAATTATGGCATTTTCAATTTTAAACGGGAACTAGATTACACTTGCCGGTAGGGAACTAGTATTGCTAATGCAATACTCTCAGAATGCGTGTTTAATTACATAATTATCGATACGCTTTTACAGATTTCTATTTTTTCCTTGTTTGTTTTTAGTTATTGAAACAACAAAACAAGAGCATAAGTATCAATTTAGAGACAATACATGTTCATCTATAATAATCATATTATTGTTATTTCTTGATAATTTGACCTTACTTTCGGATGAAAAATTGGTATTCCTGTTGTAATTTATTATAAAATACTTACAAAAGCTGTAGGGGAAATTAAAGTTTAAATCACACTCCAGTAAATTTTTAAAAGTTTTAATGAAATCTGATTCTGACGAGAATTATGAATTTATGATTTCTCTCGTACTTTCACATCATCTGAGAAATTCTGTTGAAGTAACATATTTAATTGTTAAAGTATTTGAAATATTGACTTTTTTATTTTAAAAAAATGTCATTTTATTGAAAAAGTTGTTAAAATATATGGAATTTTTATCATATAAATTATCATATTTGAAATTTAAATTGTTAAAAAAAATGATTAAGATACAGGTAATTTATGTTTGTTTAAATAAAGGATACTTTCGAAAATTCCATAAACTGAAAATGTGGTGCAAAATTTTAAGATCTGAATTTCGTTTACCTCTTATATTCCTCGTAAAACTATTAATGATACATTCTGATACCTGCTTCAGATTTTTAACATTTCGGAAGACCTAATACGTGGATTAAATTACTTATTAATGTTTGTAGCCAAATTGTATGATAAACAAAATATACCCCACATATACGAATTGCTTGACAAAAAAAAAATAAATAAAAGTTTTTAATTTTCAGAAGCCCAGCCAATCGTTAATACATGTACTAGTACATCAATCTTTGCTCATGGAGTCCCTGGACTTTTATACACTCAACAAAACTGAAAGGATGTGGAATAACAAAAAGGTACCTAATACTGAGGAATCCTGTTTTCTTAAATTTCAAACTAGGACATGTAAAAAAGATTCTTAAGGCTCTTTATTTTGTTTTCCTCAGTTGTGCATTCAGATAGTTCTGTTTTTAAACTTAGCATGAAACCAACATATATGGTGGAATGTGATTTTTTTTTATGAAACTGACATTTCATGGCAACAAAGGGCTGTTTGTGACCATTGAAAGTTAGATGAAGTAACAATCAGGAGTAAAGTATATGGTTAAATTACGAATGCCATGCTTTTGGTGGGGGGGGGGTACAGTACAAGAAATAGTACCCTAAGCGCGCGACAAAAAAAAAAAAAAAAAAAAAAAAAAAAAAAAAAAAAAAAGCGCCGTCAAACATATTTGACCGTTTTGCATCCACAAAATACCAGGATTCTGGCATGAAAAAAAAAAAAAAACATGAAATTAAACATTATTTTAAAGGCTTAAACTTTTACTGAATTTAAGGAGGAATGCCATTCCAAAATTTTACTTACAGATCTTTAAGACATTTTAATTTTTTTCTACTTAAAAGTTATTTATAAAAATAAAACACATTATTTGTGAATATTTTCAAAATCTATGGATAATTTATTCAAAAAACAAGTCACAGCTACATCGGATATGTTAGACAATCATATTTTAAAAAGAAATTGAAAATGATTCTGAGTGATAAGAAAGCCCCGCCCTCTTGTGTTTTCTAAATTTGCAGGTTTCATTTTGTTTAGTAGTTTTGTTTACATGGTAACAGAAGTCATTTTGAAAAATAAAAATATATTTCGTATATCTATCGTTGCTGATCGTCATTTTGAAAAGAAGTCTTTAGGGTTGTCCTAGTCTTCTCCAAGGAAATGCTAGGAAAAAATAATAGGTCTGGCGATAACAATATGTCTTCCCGACTTGCGTTATGGACGACATAATAAAAGATTTAAGAAATAGCCAACCTGTACGGCCAACGTTACACCTAACATTTTTTTCAGTTGGAAATTTTAGCTTTTAAGTTGTTTTTTTTCCAACTTTGAGGGTGGTAATTCCAATGTTAATCTTGGGTTTTTTAATTTTGAATTAAAGCTGGCTTTTCCTACTTTAAAGTTGATTTTTGCCACCTTAAAGTTGGTTTTTTCCTGGAAATTCCATAATCTTGGTTTTTCCAAGTTTAATCTTGGTTTTTCCAGCTTTGATCTTGGTTTTTCCAGCTTTGATCTTGGTTATTCCAGCTTTAATCTTGCTTTTTCCAAATTTTTCAGGCTTCATTCTTTTTATTCCTTTACTTTGTACTTTATTTGCGCCAGTGTTGCTGCTATCTGATAACAGTGGAAATTAACAATTTCACTATACATGTATAACGATGATGATACAGGGTTCTCCATGAGCTGTTTTACTGTGTCGGTCCCGACACAGTAAAAATTTCCCCGACACAGTAACGATTCAAATTTTATGTGTGCGACATAGTAAAAATTTTGCGACACAGTAAGATCTGTGATAATCAGAAAATCAGAACATAAATTCTCTCTAACCTTGACTTTAATCAAACAAATCTACCGTCTTTCAATTTTTAAGGGAGAGCACTTAATTATCTCTTAATTAGGACACTTTGTCTTGCTTCACCTTGCTTTATTTTGTATGCTCTATATTGTGTATAAAATCTGATGAGCCTTTGGCTTAAAGAAAATAAACAAACAAACAAAAATCTTCTAGACCCTCGAGCTCGCTGGACTTTACGCATGAAGGAACAAAGACAATTTTTTCCACACTTCCATGTAATCGTATAATTGCTAGTTGCGTTTTAAAATATTATTTTAAAATTTAAAGATTTATTATAAATATATGTCTTTACTTCATAACCATTATTTTAAATTTAAAGATTTATTATAAGTATATGTCTTTACTTCATAACCATGTCTCTAGAATTATGTCGGCACTGTGAGTCAAACATCGGTCTGTAATCATTCAATTGATGTTTGTACATTATTTTATGGAGACATTCTAATTGTTTAAAATATCCATTATTTTTTTTTTAAATTTTATTGATATGCACGTCGGTTACCATGGCATTTGTGTAACGAATAAGTGATTCAAAATGTTGTGTGTATATAAATTTGTAATTATAATAAATAGTGGTTCATTTGCGAATTTCATCGCGAAATTGCGGCGAATATTCGTGTTTCAAGAAAAGTCTGCAACACAGTAAAATTTCAAACGATGGATAACCCTGTTATAGATGGAATAATTTTCATTGTGTTCTCATATCCAGAATTGATATATTTGGTGCAGTTGTTTTTGTTGCATGAAAAATAGTGTTGATTCATCCTATAAATCAAACACCTAGCATGGTCTCATTTGTTGAAACTCATCCTCAACAGACCGTTCACTGTAGCTCAATCGCTCCGTGATCGGAAGGTCGTGAGTTCGAATCTCAGCCGCGACTGATCTAAATCGATAAAAAATAGGAGCAAACTGTTCCTTCGCCATGCGCTCGGCATTTTGAAGTGAAAATTGCGGGTCTTTCGGATGATACCTTAAAAACCGAGGCCCCATGTCACGGCAGGCGTTGGCACGATAAAGATCCCTCACTGTTCAATGGCCCTAAGTGCCGAGTAAAGGTCAAAATTTGAAGCCCTTCGCCGGTATATGGTGACGTCTTTATATGAGTGAAAAATTCTCGAATAGGACGTAAAACAACATACAATCAATCAATCAATCATTCTCAACAAATTTATATATGTCTGATCTCTTAACTATGTATGGTTGAAATGTTCTCGTTTACTGAGTTGGTTGAATGTACTAACCCTCTCGTAAAATGTGACGTATCTTTGTTCATTTGTACTGTTGTTTGTCAATCATTTATTGTTTGCGACCCATCAGAGGAATGGAAAGTGAACAATTTTTCCCCAAACATATTTATTGTTTGTATCTCATATACCAGGAATACAAGTGAAATGTACAGTGCATGTATGTAGATAACATTTGAAAGAATTTAAAATGACATGATATTGAAGTTTCTTTAAATTGTTTTAATCAATCACAGTTGATTCATATCAAAGCTTTCAGAAAATAATTGCTTTGCAGGTACATTATAACCCTTTCATTTCATTAATTGTATTTAAATCAGATTTTTTTCTGTTACATATGTTTCATGATGTATCCAACAAACGTTTTTTACTTATAATAATGTATTAAATGTCACACATATTTTATATCTATATGAATGCTGGACTTTTATTCATTTCAAACATATCGGGAAATTTAAAATTAAAAAAAAAAATAAATTAATAATGAGTAATTTGAGAAAATTCAAGTCATGCATGAATGCTTTGGGGAAGGTTAATTTTAACATGAATTCTTAGACGGATTTTCTGCGTTTTTTCGAATTCTTATGTTAAAAATACCGGAAGAGTTAAAACAGATCTGATATTCTCAATTCCTGATTATTTCCTCTTAAGGAGTACAAGAACCTGCCTGGTATCAGATAATACACTGTATTATCCTTTAAAAATAAAATATAAACTCTTCTGATAAGCCACATTATGAATTGTCTCTCTTTCAAAAGTAATTGTGAAAAGGATAAAATACAGTATTCAGATTCGAAACGGAAAACTCGCAGGAAAAACCGTGATTGACATTTTTACATGGACTGAAAGATTATTACATGCACGATATAAATGTATTTATAGTACTCGTACAATATTACTGGACACGTTTTTTAAAAAAGATTCATTATATTTAACGATCAAATTCTTAAATCGATATTATATGGTACGTCTTTGAAAGCATGTGTTTATTTGGTAAATACGAGTGTTGTCCCCAAAACGCAATAATTCATAAACTACCCGGCCACAATTATTCATTTTTGGAACATTGTTTTGAAATGATATTTTCCTTATTTTTACTTAATAATATAAGATTAGAAACGGCATTTAAAGGAAGTTATATATATCGGTAGTTGGCGCAGAGCCATTTCTTCACTTTTAGAAATAGCAATGTCCTGGATGTTTTGGGTCTTACCAGATTGTAGAAACAATAATGTGATAAAATGTACATCGATTAAAAACTCTATGATCTGGAGTACTAATTTTTGAAAAATTAATTAATATATTATCAAATGTGGCAATTATATGACGTTATATATGCATACATTTCCGTTAGACATTGCAAAAAATGGTGAAGTTAGACATAAGTGTAGCGCACCAAATTATCATTCAGAATTGTATTGAACGGGTTGTAACTCCTGTTCATACTGGAAAAGGGATGGAAACATTAAAATGACACACATAGATGTCTTGGACACTCATTTGTTCTTGAAACAAGAGATTCCATGAAAACTTTACTTATTAGACTGTAGAGGCACTTGGTAGACCCCAAAAATGACAAACTGAAACGTAAAGAGCTTGACCTTATACGTGGGGATCGCCGTTTAATACTCCAGAAGTTCATGATCAGAGTTCTGAAGCTTTCTATTTAAAGAATTAATTTTGCCATCGACTAAAAATCAATGTATTGTCGAATTTCTGCTTCAAAAAACTCTTTGTAATTCGAAAGAAAAGAGGCACTATTCCTAGACACATTTTCAAACGCCATAAATTAGCAACCGTTTTGACGCCGTTGGTATTGCGAAGACACCTATATGTTAGACTGGTTTAACTAAGAGGAAAATGTTTTTTATAGAGATATTTCGTTGAAATTTCTAATATTGAAAAAATGTTGGTAATGATGCATGTTAATTCTTACATGTAACATTATGGTATCAGTGGAACAAAAAAATATTTAAAAAGTTCGCGATTTTTGGGACAGTCCTCGTATTTTCGTCATTTGTACTTGTAATCGAGACTTAACCCGAGTCATATAACAGCAGAAAATATTTAAGAAAACGTTTTTTTTTCAAATTTAATGATAAAAACGATTAATAATTGTCACACTGATTATGAATACTGAAACAAATTTTGATAGAAACATATCAATAACAAATATTAATGATACTTTAGATGATTGAAAACAATTATGATCTTTGTAAAATGTTCCAAACTGAGAGTTAATTAAAAAAATATGCAAAAACAAAACAAACAAACAAACAAATAACCAAATTATTCTGTAATCAAGTAGATAAAGCATTTGAATTTTGTTTTTGTATGGTGAAGATTTCTATATCTTTCTTGACTTCCTTCTTTTGTTTCAAAGGTCCAATATATGACAGCACAATGGGAATTAAAAGAACTGAATGAGTCAAACCGAAAAATAAAACAAGAAACATTAATTTGCCAAACGTTTCAAAGATATAGCTGTTGGCAAATCCTAGGACCGAGATACCAAGAAGTGTGGAAAACGCTGCGTTAAATATTGGTCCCCCGGATCTGTCCAAAGCGAGGTTAACCTTTGTGGCTCTGTTGTCTGCGTCTACATTAATATAAGCGTGACATATGTGGGCACTGAAATCGACAGAAAACCCCACGGCCATGACGAGGTGTATCATGGTTATAGAGCTCAGAGAGATATCCCAGAAATACATGAACCCAAACACTCCAAGGAGGATAGTCATTAGTGTTACCCCGACAAGGACGATTAGGATTGGATGAGGCATGAAGAAGATTGTAACTGCTATTATAACCACAAAAGCGATTCCAACAGTTTGCAAGGTGCTTGGAAGAACTTGGATAAACTGTTCGAAGTACATAAACGCACGAGAATACACAATCATTGAAATATCAGAGTCTTTAGTCACTTCTCGCATGCGCAACATCATCTGACCTTGATCATTTGTAGTCTTCATGTTATTGGTTTTCAGAAAAAATCGAGAGGATGTAATACTCGTTCCAGAGGAGTCAATTACTACATCACTGGCGTAAATAGGAGCATTTGTCAAAAATGTTTGTAGAGCAGAAACGAATGCAGTCTCTGAGGAGTTGACATACAATGGTGATTTTTTAAATGCCGCTAGCCAGTTTATTTCAAAAGAAGAATCGATGTCTTTGTCTTCCTTTGCTCTGGTTAGCACTGATTGTAGGGTTTCCTGTGTCCGCGAAGATGAATATGTCTGGGTAGTTTTCACATTAAAAGACATAACAATTTCTCTTGTAAAGTAATCTTCTAACCAACTGTTGAATTTGAAATAGAAAGACTCTTCTGGGGCAAGATTTCGAAGAGATAGACCTTCTTCAAGATGAATGGCACCATAAATAGAAAATCCTAAGTAAACTGCAAAAATGAAAATAATTGCAATCTTTAACGCTGTATAATTCATTATCTTTTGAATGAGTCTTTTTGGATATCTCTCCAAAAGACTGTCAACGTCGTCTCGTCGTTTTGGTGCATATCCAGCGCATGCGTAGAGTGACAATCCGGTTTTTCCATCTTCCCTTAGTGAGTCCATGTCCTTAGTCTTTAAACAGCAAACTATACAATGGCGATTGCTTTTAATCCTTCTTTCATTGATAACTATGCAAGCACAGAAAATTGTTATTTGATTGAGGTAGCAAAACAGGACGGATACCCCTGAAAAAGCAAATTATACATTGATTTCAATTAATGCGCAAGAACAAATCTTTTCAAAAGGGTTTATTTTTTGTGTTCAATCAAAAACTTGGTTAAATTGGAGATCTAAGTTAAAAACTATAACCTTTGATTTGCAAAATATTATTTTAAATTCAATTTTTTAAATACAAAACTTTCATTGGGATCAATCCAGTTTTGATTTTAATTCTATTTTTTTTTTTTTGCGTGTTCATTTCTGCTATTGTCTAATGTTGTTTGACATTAATTTCAATAGATAACAAAACTTTATGAAATTTTGACATTATCTTAGATTATTTAGTTAATTAAAAAAAAGAAAAAAGGGAGATTTTTAAGGTTATTTGTTCAAAATTATGGATAATTCATGACTAGTCTTTTATTAAAAAAAAAATTAATTTAACATGGAACTGTACATTAGCTCTCGGATGTTTGTCTTAAGTATGTCACTCGATCGTATCTTTTTAGAAGTTTGGTCAGAACCTCTAACTGCAAATCTTTTTATTGCTATTCAATTCTAATAACATATTTCATTTCTGCAATTTATACATTATTTGATTTAAAACTGGTCACAAAATCATAAAGAAACAAGAATGATTTCGGTATTATATTCTAAGAATATTAAATATAGGTTTCAATTAATATTTCTATAACAAGAGAACAAAGTTTTCACATTCATTCAGCAGACTATGCCAAGAAATGGAAATATATTGAAGAAGTCAAGATATAAATTTTACATATTGCTTTTTGCCTGAAAAACCCATGTTTTGATCAATATCTCAAAATTTACTTCATGGCCTCAACTTTTTCTTTCAAAATTTGAAAATACACGATACTCTCAACTCAAAGCTAGATACAAGAAAATACTGTAGATTCCCAAATACTAGTATACAATGCACGCGAGAAATTAATTATCGCGTAATTTTGCGAGAAGCAATACCCGCGAAATAAAAAATTATTATCATTAATTTTATGGTGCTGAAAAGCATGTAAAATATCTAGATCAAACGTCTACTCGCGAATTATTGTTCTCGCGACGGGCCATTTCGCGATATTAAGTACTCACGTAAAATGAGGAATGTACAACATTTTATTGTCTGTTTAGATTTTTTATATCCAAAATATGAAATTTTATCAGTGCAAAAAGATCACACAATAAGTTACGCACATTAATTTGCAGGATTTTTCAATACTTAATATATTTCAAACTGTTTTACTATATAAAATCAGGTTATATTTATTGCCATGATTACATCTGCTAAAATAGGATGAAGGTTAAAGTGAAAAACCGAAATGTTGCAATTTAAGTGCGAAAAAGTCAAGTTTATTGTACCTTTGCTCAATAAGATGCACACTGACCCCAAGTTTTCTTTGCAATTTTGAGTCATGCTATAAGAAGTTATCTAAAATATACTACTAAAAAAATCCTTGATATAACTAATGTCAGGAGTGACATACCTTAAAACACATACACCACGAAATTCCAATCAAAATTTGAGTTACCTGTGTAAATGCAAAAGTTTCTGACACTTCTAAAAACTGAACTGGCCCCGATTAAAAAGGCCAGAAAATCAGTTATTGATGTAATTGTAATTGCAACTCCACTGGTTTTCATCATGTGGTAAACTCTATCCGATACACTGGACCTGTCTATCGATTCAGCTTCAGCTATGCCAGACATAAGAAGAAAGACGTCATCGATACCGATTCCTGTAAAGATTAGGTTTATATAAATCTAAAAATGCATGTTGATTAACATTAAAATTGCCCTAGCAGGATCATTGTGTCAGTATCCTAAAGGTCCATAAGCCTAGATGATCACCTGAGTACCATGAGTTTCTGTGGCTCTGACCACTTAAGGTTTATCATCCCTCTGTCCACTCATATAAAATATTTCCCTAATGCTTATAATTATTAAAAAAATTATAATTCATAATTAAAATATACAAAATTTAAGCATATCTTGGGAGGCCTTATTTTGACAGAAATAGTAGATTTACTTCAATTTTTTTTATCAAGCAATAATAGTCATTTATACCAGTTAAAGTTATCTGTCTTATCAGAGTATCAATGAACCTGAAGTCCCACCTATAAAAGGATTTCTGGTCTCATGTGACTAAAAACCCTATTTTGAATCATCATTGAATCTTTATTCAAACAATGTTCCCAGATATAAGCCCATGAGTAAAGAAACGATTTTTTAAAGATACAATATGTTTTCAATATTTTATTTCACTAACTGTCCAACCCTAGGATCCAGTCGAACCTTGGGCCATGGATTTCTCAAATTTGGTTTCCTCAGTATTATGATTAAGTATGCAAACAGTCTCCTGCCAGATATCCAGGAGTTAGGAAGATTACATTAACTTTTTAACATCTCTCAGGCACAAGGGAGAGGGGTGAGCACTGAAATTCACAATATTTGTTTCCCTTTACCCAAAGATGCTATGTACCAATGTAACAGGAAAGGAGAGAATGTATGACTTGACTGGGAATCAAACCCGGAACCCTTGCATCACTAGTCAGGTGCTCTAACCATTGAGATACCAGGCCGCCATCTACTGCCCAAACCATTACACCACCTTTGGTTGAAATTGGTTCCTGAAGGACTCAAAAGAAGAGGAAAGTTTACGACCGACGGATGGAGCAACCCACGAGAAAGGACAAAACAGATAGCAATAGATAACTCAGATGACCTAAAATTCAGTAGAATGTGTGAATATTATGTCTACTTACCTATGATAAGGAATGGCATAGCGCCAACAATACTAATGAATTTAACTCCAATGAGACTCAGAAAACCAAAGGAAGATAAAATCGACAGAACGGCCGCTAGAACCCCTGCTTGGCCAAGAAGACCTCTGTCTGCTATGAAATTACAATTCAATTTAGAGGTGGCTATTGATGCATACGCCAGCATAAGCGACAATGTTACACAGTAGAAAATTATGTCTCCTTCTATGTTGGTTTTCAGTTCATTATCTGCTGCCAAAGAATACGAGAAAGCCAATTCTGAAACATTCACAATAGCACCTGGAATAGCTTCAATGAAAGCCTTTTCCCATTCTTCTGAATACTTGCTAAGGAGGTGATATGTGAGTTTTACTCCAATTGCAGATGTCAGAAATCCATCCAAGGTGGACGATTTTGCCAGAAGAGAACTAAGAGATTTTTCTTTGAATATTGGGAATGTGATATTGTTTGACAACATCATTTGCTTAAAATCACTGCTTAAAAAAATGTCACCGTCTACTACACAAGTGTCATTTGCTTTAGCGCACAGATCTTCGAATTTATACTCCTTTTCAGAAATTGCAATCGAAATCGAGGTGCGGACAAATCTATCAACAGAGGCTACGTCATCCAAAAATGCTGACGTCAACATATTTCCTCTGTCCTTGGTTAAAATAAGCACTTCTGAGTAAAATGAAAAACCTTTATGCACATAGAAATCAGGACTCCATGGGAATACATCCTTCAAACTATCCCTGTCTTGTGAGGCTTGGCTATTAATTGGTGTGTAAATATGCTCGATTCCAGTCTCTTCTTCAAAGCGAAGCATGCCTAATCCAAGAAGAAGGTTAACAGTGATGGCGATGGCCAGGACTTTGACAGGATGTCTCGCCAAAAATCTTCCATACATACCAAAGAGATGACCAATTTTCTCTTCATGCCTGAGATAACATTTACCCATGGCTCTGAAATATTGAAACTAATATGTTTTACGGTGCAAATGTTCGTGTGAGCACAGCTGTATTTACACATATATTTCTGGGTATCATCAACAAACTTTACCATTAAATAGCTTACACTTTTTTAATTTCATCAAACAGCATAATACTCAGTCTATACTTGGACGTCACATGACGTCCTATGTAAGAGTTGCACTTATGCTCCAGAGTCTAAATAGACTTGTTTGGTTCATCTTGTTATAGCGTTATATTGCCAAAGTTTTGTAAGCAGAAAAATATTATTCTTGAACATGACTATACTTAAGAAGGAAACCCCTTTTGTAAGCAAAACCTTTATACAGTAGTAATAATTTTATCGCATCAATCCACGAACTTTTTAATAACCCCTCGTACAACTGCATATGTACATGTAAATAGAGCGTGTTTTGTTATGTTTGTTTTTCCATAAAAATGCCTATTCTTTTATCAGACACCAGATACATATTTAACACGTTAAATCAGCTTTACACATATATGGGTACTTTTTTTTCTAGATTTATACATTTCTTGTTTGTTAACTTTGTCCTTACTATGCTAGCAGCAGAGTGCAGTTGTAGTTAATCAAGAGTCAATTATATAATTATACATGTACATGTATTATTGGGAATTTTTGAATGCTCTGTCCCAAAGTGTGACAATCTTTATCATTTTAAAGGAGGAGGTAATGATGTTAAAATTGCGCCCCAGTAAATTTGCTAAGTCAAGAGATAGCCTATGCCTATTAAGGCTGTAGCTTCAATTTGTATGATCCTTAGACCAAAGAAAAGACTTCTGTCGAATACTGGGTTTTTGCTTTAAAAAAGATTTAAAATATTGAATAAATACATTAAAATATCGACGTTTTCTTACAAATAAAAATAACTAACATTTTGAATGAAAACAATAATAATAATTTAAAATATTAAGTTTCTGCTATAAATTAATTTAAAAACTTGTGCTTTGGTTTCCCTTTATTTTTTTCTTTACATAGATGAATAGGGGGAATTTTGAAAATTACATATACGTGGAGATTTGATCATCATTTTTAAGCTCTGTCTGAAATGCAAATGATTATTAATATAATAACTAAAATAACACCCTTTCGTATGTGACGTCATACACACGAATTATCCGATTGGATGGTAAGAAAAGGATGGCATTTTGAACATTATTTTAATTTAATGGCTTAATTCGGAATTATCATCATAAAAATTTTACTACTTATATATGTATAGAAATCGAATAATTATGAATTTTGAATAATGTAACCTTATTTTACTTTTGATAATTAACTGAATCATTAATTGCTACCAGAGCAGAGTTTTTATCCGAATTAATATACGTGTAATTTTTTTTCTAGATCACAGATCATTGTCTCTTAATTTTGGAAATTGTTCGCTTCTTTAACATTGTAATTAAACCTAATTGATTGAGTAAATGAATAATATATGTATTTCTCTTTATCATCCGTAGCTCAATCGGTAGAGCGCTCGCTCCTTGATCGAAAGGTTGTGTTTCGAATCACGGCCGCGACGACTGACCTAAGTCGATAAAAAATTAGGTAGCAACTGTTCCTTCGCCAATTAAGCGCTCGGCACTTTGAAGTTAAAGTTGCGGGTCCTTCGGATGAGACCTTAAAAATCGAGGCCCCGTGTCACGGTAGGCGTTGGCACGAAAATGAACCCTCAATGCTCCATGGCCCTGAGTGCCGAGTAAAGGTCCAAATTTTAAGCCCTTCACTGGTATAAGGTGACGTCTCTATAAATGAGTGAAAAATTCTCAAACGGGGCGTGTAACAACATACAATCAATCAATCTTTATCACCCTATCAACTACAATACGTTCTTAAGGTATGTCACTCTTCAGCTTTTGAGAAAAGTTTGGTCAGAACCTTTAATAACAAAATTATTAATTACAATTTAATTTCTATAACATATTTGAATTAAAGAATGGAAATTTTTAACATTCAATTCAAAAGAAAACGCTCTCAAAATCAGCAAGAAATAAGACTCACTTGGGACTATTTCTTGTGGTGGAAGGATATACAGAAATTCTCAAAACGTTTAGATTTAATTTATTCAATATGTTGGAACTTTGGCCCAACATATATTCACTCACAAAAATTTTCATAGTACTATATGCTAGAAACATACAATGTAGGTTTCACATGATATTTTTAGAACACATTCAGTGTACACTTTTTATCAGCATTCTTTGTCAAATGTTACAAATATATTAAAATTAACTTGTTTTCACCTTGAAATTTGCATTTGACCCATATCTCAAAATTAACATTAGTGGCTCCACAGTATTGTTTCATTAATTTTCTTAAAATTACACGATTAAAGCCTTGAAATAGCCAATGTCAGGAGTGACAACCTTAAATACAATTATAATTTTTCTTTAAATTACTTTTCATCAGAAACCCTGCCTATTATAAACACATCAGTCTTCGCTTCTGAAATCCGAAATTTCTATAAACACTCATCAAAACTGAAAGGCGATAGAATGATTTAATTAAATAAACATACCAAGTACTGAAGTGTGCCATTTTGTAAAATAGCTGTAACCCCCCCCCCCCCCCATAAAAAAAAAATTAACAGACCAGTCGTCCATCCCAATTTTCCAGACAAGCGAGCTACATATCTGCAGCTACCATAGGCTTTTTGCAGAAAATTCAATTAAGATAGATTTGAAGTATTAGACTACAACATAAATCATGCTCCCACCTTGTGCATACATGTAACAAAGAAGTTCTCGTCTGATTCATAGTCAAAATCACAGCTAGATCGCAGGATAATACGCAATAAACATGATAAAATTTCAGATAAATAATGTATACAAGTAATTGATGTAATAAATTTGTAGAGTGCGATAAAATTTTTACATATAATTTGCCGAGTCTTTCATGTACTTTAGCGAATAAAACAATATACAACATTGTATAGACTATTATTGCTAAATCAACATTCACAGATGTGAACAAGACATAGTCTCAAAGTGAAGAGCGAAGTCTAAATTTTTTCCAGCTAAATTCGACCAAACTGGTTTTACTGATTACACTTAAATTATATTATTTAAATTTGCCTTAAATTTGCAGATAATGACAAAACATATACCTCTGTAAACATATACCTCTGTATAAATACACTGGAAATGTGTTCCTAGTTATGAAATAATGTCGGTGACATTCGATCAATCCCGTATGGTGTTTGAAATTAACAAAATTATAATAAGATATCTTCTTTTAATTTGATGTGTTAGTAGGAAAACAATGTATCTTTCTGTGTCAGCGGATATTATACACGAATACGCAGTTTGTAGCAGTGCTGCATAACGCTTTATAAATTTACATAAATATGAAGCAGATTATCCGAAAATCCGTGATTATATTCCAACCGGATCCCACGATCAATAAAGTTCATTGAACCATAGGGTTTATTAAAATACTTGGAAGACAAGATTAATTCATTAGTGATATTTAATTTTGAAGTGTGATCTTAGGAACAACAATAAAGTGAAAGGTATACTAATTTATGCCGGTATTAAAAAAAAACACAAGCCGATGCTTAGAAAGTAAACCTTGGTGTTTGCAAAAAAAAAAAAAAATTAATTAATTTTTAAATCTTTCATACCGATAACAAATCATGAAACTCAATAACCATATTTATTTTTTCGCCTTTCTCCTATGATTCAAATATTCAGTGCATCGCTTGAAATATCATTGATAAGTTGTATATCATCCCCCCCCCCCCCCAATTAGATTTCAATGTACAATGTATCTACAGGAATTATATAATATTTACATGTAGTTATATTTTACCTTAATTGTAACTTATATTCTAAACCTAGTATACAAGCAGTATCTGTCGTATGTGTACTAACCACTATTTGTGCCAACAAAGACTGGCAACCTGCAATTTACTTCTGCAACTTGTAGAAGGAAGCACTTAAAAGGATAATTCCAACAAAATTGAGGAGTGCTTAGATAATTTAAACATTTAAAATCTAGGGCCGATTTCATGATTTGACTCCATCAGTTATATTGTCGTGCTTTCGAAAATGAATACAGATTTATTCACAAAAGCAGATAAATCGAGACTTAAACCATTAGTTTTCATTTTGTATAGATAGGAAATGGTGGATGATTAACTTAGTCATATACGGGAATGAGAGGGTTTAATTACACGTAAAATGTATTTGATATAAGTTGTAAGACGACTTTACGTTTCTTTGAACACAATGTCTCTACACTTCGTATTATTATTATTAACAATGAAACACCCTAGGTACCATTCAAATGTACGTATGAATGGAGCAGTTCTGTTCTCATCTGACCGACTCAATCGAAACATCTCTTGCATGGCCCCTTTTCTTCCAGATCGGGTTGTCAGAGGAGGCCGAGCGTCGTGAGAATTTTGTACACGTACAGCCACGTAATTAATCGCATCATACGCAATCAGATATGGTCATACTTGTAATTACTTAACTGTACATACTTGAGTGTAATTGATGAAAATAGATTACATAAAGCTGGTCACGAGACTTATGTAACTGATTATCAATGGACTACTCTGTGTGTGTTCCGTATTATATTACTTTATAAATTACATTTAGTTCAACAAGAAGTTAATTCTAAAGACTCTCATCCAGAAGAGTGGATTTCAGTGCTTATCAATAACCTATTGAGGATCTACTCTGTATACCTTCAGCAGAGTACAGATGTGTCTCCTAATCTGGCGACAAAGTCTTAAACAAACAAGCAAACAAAAAATAATTATAAACAAAATCTATACTTATAAATTAACAAATTTTGAAAATAAACTCCGAAACGGGTGCACCAGAGTTCTTACTTCCTCCTCTAACAATACACTAGATGCAAATTTATGTCCGTAAACTATATTTAGATTTCACTCGCATAGTAAGTATCGTACATTAAATTAAAAGTCTACTTTTATTTTCTATAAACAGCCACGAAATAGCAAAAAAGTGAGTACGGTGGCGTTTCCGGTTGGCGGATCAAAGTTACTGGCAATTTTTAATGAAACTGACAACAAACAATCGTTTATTTATTTCATAAAACGTCATCACTGAATTATTCAATCAAAACTTGATTTAAATGATATAAAAGAAATAAGTTGTGATGGCCGATTAAAAAGGGAAATGTGCAAATTATTTTCGTCATTCACCGATCTTGATGTTGACGGAAGCTTCTAGAACTTCATATAGCATCGAGCCCGATGTTAAAAAGAAAAAACGAGGCGATTATCTAGATGCATGAACATAAAAAAAAAATTTTTGTGTGAATGGTCATTGAAATAATGGTACATCATTGATAACACTATAAGTTGTGAATATATTTATATGTCGAAAGACTATTACATATACATGTATGAAGTAGGTTTTCCTAATACATTTATCGGTAAAATTTGTATATATTTCTTACTGAGAGCATCGTGACAACGAACCAGAAGTACAATTTGTGCTTCGTAATTAACTTGCTGATATGAAAAGAGAAAATTAATAAATGAGGTATTGTTCAAATACAATTAAAGATATAAAATTTTGTGCTTTAATCAATTTCATTTTTTTCTGAATACAGTCTTTTGTATCAAATACTCGGCCTATTCATAGGGCGTTAAAGCTAATTTTTACACAGGTACTCGAGTCTTGGTTTAGAAATATGTTTGTACCTTATTGATATGTGAAAAAAGTAAAGTACTTTTTTTTTACATACCAATAAGGTACAAAAATATTTATAAACCAAGACCCAAGTACCTGTGACTTTTTACCCCCCCCCCCCAACAATTTATCAGTAAAATGTGCATATTCGCTGCTTTTATCCTTTACGGAAATGAAATAAGAGCATCTAAAGTACAACATCTATAACATAGTATAACAGATTTCACAATAAACGTCAATTAATGAAATTGTTATTTTTCAAAGTTTTTGCCCAAAAAATGGGGGAGGGGGTTGGGTGGAGACGTAAATCTACTTCATGCGGGATTTTGAACAAAGTATTTCTTCCTACTATATATATTAAGCCTGTAGGTTTTCAGTAGAACTACAATATATTTTCTGTCGGCAGTGGTATGAATTCAATTCCCCGCTCTTGCGCGGGATTTCATCTAGTTTCTCTATAAAAGGGGGTCAATCAACAATCATATAGACAAATACTAGTATATTAATAATATGTTAATTATGTCAGCATGCAAGATTAGTATGTTAACATACTACTAACATATGTTAACATGCAATTTATTTATGTCAACATGCGAGTTATATTTTAACATGCAATAAATTTATGTCAACATGCAAGATAATAAGTTGCATGCCAACATATATGTACATGTCGCATGTTGACATAATTAACTAGATTGCTAACATAATTATCTTGCAAGCTGACATAAATAAGTTGCATGTTTAGGCCATCATTTAAAATATCTTTGTTTCCCCTAACCCGACCCTAAAATCTCAAGTTGGGTAGGTAGGTAGGTAAATAATTTTTTTTTCTGACAGCAGCTTTGAAAATCCATTTGAAATTTAATGGAATAATACCTTTATAAATAAGAAAAGTACAAAAGAAAGCGATTTGTAAACAGAACATCATGCAAATGCCGTTTAAAAGCAAAATCGAAGGTACATCAATTCACAAGTATTATTCAATTGAACTTGTGAAATATCTCACGCCAGTGTAAATTTATTTCAATCGAATATTTAAAGACAATATTCTCAGATACGCAAAGACCGGACATCCAAGTATATTTTTCAAACGTACTATCAACTTCCATTGCTTACACATGCAATGTACTTTTTCGAGGACCTTGAGTTGTGCAGTGGTTGTAGAGCATTTCGTTTTGGCGTTCGGAAGTAAGGAGCTAATTTTAAGTCGCAAAAAAGGTTCAAATTCAAATGAGTGATGAGACCTGTCCTTCAAACTTAGGTCCAGTGTCGCAGTAGATGCTGGCTTGAAGAAGATCCCTCACTGCTCAATGGCCAAAAAAGTGCCGAGTACAAGTCCTTCACTGGGGAAATATTCAAATGTTGTCGTCCGGACAAATCTCAAAGGGGTTTAATTAAAGCAACCTTCAAGGGCCTTATTAAGGAAAAATAAACTGGTCGTCTCGGGAAGCTGTATCATGATTTCAAAACTATTTGGAAAGAATATGTAAACAATATTAATTTTAATTAAACCAAACCATATCTAAAAATGATCAAAAAATGCCATACACAATGTCATAGTCACGAAGTTTAACCCATGAATAACATGCATCAAGGCCGTCTGAATTATATTAATCAGGATGAAATATGCAGACACATTTACATATACAACAACTCCCATGGTCCCAAATAGTAAACATAGGAATATAGATGAACTGTTTATTAGATCAAAACTCAAATTAAATAGCGGTAAAGTGCAATGAAATTGATTGATTCGTTCACATGGTGGGTCCCTCATCTGCTCATGAGGCAGGCCTAACCATGTGGCATGTACTACGTACCTTTATTTTAAAAGCCAGGTTTGTAATTATCACCGAAACACTCTGAATTAGTTATGGTATATTTTATTAACGAAATGTTTCAAGAGTGTAGGATTCTAATAAGCTAAAGGCATAAGGTCGATACGTCGCCGTTGTTTTATAGCATGAATTAACCGGGTCACCCTCTGTGACCACTTGTTGTGGGTTCCATTTTGTTTCCAACAAATGCTTGAAAATCACAGTAGAACAACGTCGGCCGTTCTGATAAAAAAGCGGATTTTGATGAAATTGTATTTTATAAAAGTTGATAAACATTTAAAAAAAATATTTGAATGATCTTATTTAAAAGAATCTTTTCAGTCGGCGCGATTTAATTGGGTCGGTCGCGTTAGGGGAAACAAAGGTATTTTTCATTTTGGCCTTACATAATTATCTTGCATGTTGACATAAATAAGGCGCATGTCTGCATAATTTATCTCGCATGTCTACATAATTATCTCGCATATTAACATAAATAAGTTGCATGTCTACATAATAATGTTGTATTACGGAATTAAAGGTCTCTAAATTTGTTGTATTATAACTTGTATATTGTCTTATATTCTATTGTCTTATCAACATATAAAGTTTAATAACTATAAATGAATTATATAAAGATGTTTTACATAATTTAAGGCATCTTCTTTTATTTAATTGATTTTATTGCTATACTTTTTATCGACTTAAAAAAATATTGATTTTAAGATATTGATGAAAGCAAGATATTTAATCATATCAATATAGTAATGTCGATATGTAAAAATAAATATATAGTTATATCGATATAGATATATGAATATTTCCGAGAAAGAAGTGAGAAAGAAGTGTTATTGAACTAACTTCGCAGTGGCGGGAATTCTAATGAATCTTCAATTCATTCGGGATTCAATGAAAGCTCCTATACCATGTATTTGCTATCGTATACGATTATAGGCTGATACAGATTCAAAAATATTTTTAACAAGATGTGTATGTGAAACACTATGCCCCCGATGGTAACACAATTCTGGAGTGGGACGTAGACTACAGTGCAATAGTTATGGCATGTTAAAGTTTTTCAAATGTAGGTCAAAGGTCACAGTTGAGGTCACATGATCAAAAATTTCAGTACCAATGAAGAATATAGGACAAAGTTTGCAGCTCTCCACCGGCAAGTGGTGGCGTCTCCATATGAGTGAAAATTCTCGAGAGGGACGTTAAACAACATACAAACAAACAAAAAACCAATGGAAAGGTCTTGTCATAATGAACACTCGTGTCAAATATTAAAGCCTTACCCTTGACAGCGCAATAGTTATGAGCTAGGTTAACAACAGACAGACAGACAAACATACAGACAGGACAAAAACAATATACCCCCGGGATCTTTCGATCCGGGGGCATAAAAAGGAGATGGAGAGAAATCAACAGTTAGATCATAGGCATAGTTAAAGGGTCTATTTATTGTCACTATAAGCATTTTTGAAGAGGGGAGAGGCAAGAGTATCTTTGTTCCCCTCCTCCAGCTTTTTTTAAATCTGAGTATAGTGGAGATCCGCTTATATATCCCAATAATAAAGAAGAAAACTCGCAGTTGGATAATTAAATCTCTTGGGGTTTTTTCTTGTCATTTATTTTATTTGGCTGACCACACCCTTTCCCTCTTTAAACTCTGTGACTAAGCTTATGCAGATTGACTGCAATGAAGCACAGATTATTTCACATTATTTTAAGTAATTAGAAGTGTACATGTTGATCTGATGTGCTGATAGTCAATTTTTATTTGATATATATCTTCTATCTGTCTATCATGATTCACTGCTTAATTTTTTTGAGTTTGGGGGGGGGGGGCAAGACTGTGGAGATTCACGTCTATGTGGCACATCCTATGTTTACCACAGTGGTAAAACATCAAGTATTTACAGAGTACATGTACATAGCCAGTGTCACTTTTATCATGTTTTACTTTCTACTTTCGCTTCATCCACAAATAGGACAAGTACTAAATGTATTTATGAATGGAACATTGAAACGATGGGAAAGGGGGAGCTGTCCTTAATTATTTTAGTCGCAGCATATTTGTTATGCATACTTTGCTAGCACATAATTTTTTTCAAAGAGAGTTTGATGTAATTATAATTGATATTTGCTTCAATGGGGACAATCTAACTGATCATCTCCCTCTCACCCCTTCTTCTTTAAATTGTTTTTCTCTATAACCATACAACAAATAATTAACACTTTACACAAGACACCGTGACATTGTGCATGTGCCGCCAATAAATCTGAGAGATGTTACGTTTCATTAAAATTCCCGCGAAGTTAGTTGGAGAACAATATTTTCAAACTTTTCCCCTAGAAATTCTAGCAAATTTATATCAATTTAACTCTTATGCATATATTTTCATTGTGTGTGTCGAGCTTACTACATCGATATCTTTGACTTTCATGCTTAAATCAATATTGTTCATATCGATATTTTTTTAAGTCGATAAAACATTTAGCAATAAAATCCATCACACAGTAATGTGAAAATACCCAGATACAAAAGAACATATAAATAAAAATTAGAAGTCATAACAGAATACATGTTGATAAGACAATAAAAAGTAAGACAATGTACAAAAATATAACACAACAAGTGTAGAGACCTTTACGCTTTCGTAGAAAGTTTTGGAGCAGAAGTGAATAAGATATAAGCACCCTTCTTTATTTTTTAAACTTGAGAAATATTAATTTTATTATTTCTCTTTACGTGTTAGCATCTTTATATTTTGATATCTGTTGTACTGTTATTACATATTACACTTTGGGTACACTGTTTCCATTTCCATCATAGATTTAAAAAAAAAAGAAGAAGCGAATTTGTACATTTTACTGGATTTGTCAACACATTTTTAAGGTAAAATTTAGCCTATAATCTCCTTATGTTAAGGCCTCATATTTTTAAAAAAAAATTGACTGGCGTCATGAGAAAAGGGCCCTTATCTTTCGACGTCACAATTCACAGAAAACGACGTCAAAGTTCGTGAACTTAAATCTTCAATATCGCGGCAACGTAAACCCGGAAGTTATATTGTCGGCTGCGTTTGTTTACATCCTGGATGCGTTGTTTACAAATTCATCACATGACAGTTCTAATATAAAGGCTTGAAATAGACTTTCAAATGGATTTACAGGTAAAAATTGCTTAGAATAATTCATTTCACAAAACGGGTTACAAGAAAATTTGCCGTTTTGTCAATTGTTTTTTAAAAATGTTTTTATTCAGCACCGTTATGCACAGTCTTTGTATGTACGTTGTACATGTACAGTATCTATTCAGATTAAAACATTCTAGATCATTTATTCACAATTATATGAATGTACAATAAATACGTACATGTTGTTTTTGAAATTCAATATATTTATAACTTGAAGAAAAACAACAACAGGTATTGTAATTTAATTTACAAATATGCATACATGTAGAGTACATAAAACAATATGTATGATCCCCCTTCTTTTCTCGAGATTTTTTTTTTTTTTTTTTTTTTTTTTTTTTTTTTTAGTTGGCCTATTAATTTTATTTCATATTATTATTTCATCTCAGGGCCGGTTGGTTCCTGTTTTTCGTCGAAAAGAGAGAGGACCCCCCCCCCCCTTCAAACAATCACAGTGACACATTTTTTTCATCTATTAGTCCCCCCTCTATTACTCCCCCTTTTTAATGAAAAATTAAGCTGCAGTTACTAAGTCCCTAAATATATTTCATGAATGTTGTGATTCTGTAATATTTGTAAAAAAAAAAAAAAAAAGAAAGAAAAAAAAAATTGAAACTGAACAGGATTAAGTCCATGATGAAGAAAAAAAAAATATTTGATGGTAACGGTCTTTTATTTGTGCACGATAATACATACATGTACAATCATTTTATTGAAATACCCTTGCTAACATAAGAATTTAAAAAAAAAATACCCACAGTACATATTAAATAATTTAAGCACATGAACATATTACATGGAAATACTTTTTTACATAAAATCATATAACCTATTTTTAGAATGTTTAGGTGTTACCATGTTAGCACAGTTATTAAAAAGTACAAAATAGAATTTGACAGTCTCATATTTTCCGGAATGTTCTTAGGAACTTGAAGTAATACGAGAATTCTTTCCGAGGTCGGAACACAAAGTTAATAATGACACTTAGGCAGTTAATGAAGAGCCCCCTTTTTCTGAACCTATAGAATCAGACCAAGAAATGATTAGTAGACTTTCTTCCAACTATTCGCAAGATCAGGGATGTGTTGTATTTGAGGAGGATCCTTGTTTGGACAACTTAAGAGATACAATTTCACTTGGTTGTTCTTGCCATTTGAAATGTTTTGATAAATTTCAATGTGAAGAGATTAAAGAACACATACTTACAATGCGCGAACTTTCACGTGACGAAAAAGACATGTACCTAATGGGAAAATTGAGAAGTAAGGGTACCGGAATCGACGCAAGTGACAGAAAACGGCAAAGGTACATGTACAACTACGACGATAGGGAGGTATGTAAAGAAGCTTTTCTTGTAATGCATGACATCGGCGAGAAGTATTTAAAAACTTTGATAAAACACATGAAACTTAATGGACCAGTGCCCAGGTCCCATGGAAACAAAGGTAGAAAACCTAAACACGCCCGGTCGTTTCTGGACATCAAAAGAGTAGTGAATTTTATCGTGCGCTACAGTGAGGAGTGCGGGTTGCCCCTCCCCGCTATGCCCCATGGCAATGACGCTGTCCAAACACCCGTTCTTTTACAAGCTTCCTCAACAAAGGTTGAAATTCACTCAAGATACAAGTCGGTCTGTGAGGAGAGCAATGAAAGGTCTGTCATGTCTTTAAAATTTAGCTGATTAAAACTGGTCATGTGTTATATTAAAGAATTTATCAATTTAAACTTAACTATATTAATTTTTCCGAGTGTTGGTTTCGTCGTTATACTTTAATCTCTATAAATTAATATACAGTTAATATTAACTTAAAAAAAAAATAATAAAAACTATACGTAGGTCGGTGGAACTGAAGAGCATCTGGCTGCAGTGTGTTCCTCACATCAAAATCGCCTCTCCCAGATCTGATGTTTGTCCAAAATGTGAAACGCTTAGATGCCGCGCGATGGGTGCAGTCTCAGAGGAGGAAAAATTAATCGCTCTGCATGATTATAAGCAACATATTGAAATTTCTCAAGGTACATAAAGGCTTAAACATAAAAGTTTACCTGGTTTTCATAAAATTCACTGAAGATTTTTTTACCAGCGGGGGGGGGGGGAGGGGGGGGGGAGGGGGGGGTCTTAACTCAAGAAAGATAGTCTGTGAAAATTCCATTGAGTGGGGTGAGTCCGGGCCACAAGCAATGGGAAACTTTACAAACAAACACAAGAAACGATAAAATTATCTACGTTTTGTTTGTTTTTTTTTTGTGTTTTGGGGGGTGGGGGGGTTTAGTTCTTACATTCCTAGATATTCAATTATACTTTACAAGAAATTATTTTTTCAAGAATCCAAGGTTAATTATATAACTACGAAAATTTCGTGGCACTCAAGCCCCACCCCCACCCCATTAAGAATGCATCAACACCAGAAAAACATTTTCTTTTGTTTTATTTACTGATACATATCATCACAGAAGTCTAGATATAAATTCATATGCAGGAGACTTCCGCAGACCTTGGCTGAAGGTTAATATTATTTGACTTTAGATCTGATTCTTTAAAAAAAATAAATGCAATGAACTTATAACTTAAAACACTATACCTTTTTGACAGGTGGACTTTCTTCGGAAAGACTCCAGTATCTCTACAAACACGTGAGGCCTTTTGTAAAGAGCCATGCCAGAGAGGCGACATGTCCCACTCCCACTGAGGAATAAATGACTCAGACGATGATGGCTATAGCCTTTTTTATTTATTTATTTATTTATTTATTCCTGTGTGTAATTATTGGTTGATTGTGAGTTATATATTTAAACGTATGTAGAAGAACAAGGAAATCTGAGTTTGCACTGGAATTTGATTCATTAATATGTTGTTGAACTTCTGTGAAAATGAACAACTGTACAGACCTTACAGAATTGATGAAAAATGGTGCATGACCATTTTCTTTTAACATGTGTAATAAAAATATAAACAAGTATAAAGTTTTCACGGTTCTAAAACAAATAAACAAATGTTTTAAACTACATTTACAACGAAAAGATGCAAAGGGCACATAATAAGAATCGACACAATGTTTGACGTCGATTGACGTTCCGTTGACGTTATGATTTTCTAAAATGGACGTTATCAATATTTTTATATATGCGTCGCAAAAAATGTCATAAAAACGTTATTTTACGTGATACGAGCAAAAGTTTGGTATTTTCATAAACAGAAAATGATGGAGACTTCATTTCAAGAAAAAAATAAAAATGTGAAATTTTGACGTTAAGGGCCCTTTTCTCATGACGCCAGTCAATTATTTTAACAGATTTAGTAATTTAAGAAAATTTTGAATACATCGCATTTTTACTTGATATATTTTCATTGGCATTTTCTCTTCTATATACATGTACACGTATATTTTACTTCGGGTTCTTGCTTTACTGGCGAATGTGAAAATTTTGTTGCTAGTTTTATTAGCACAACTTACATGTACAAATGTACTAAGAATCTTTCGATATATAAATAGATTCATGATTCATAGTGTTATCAATTGCTTTACCATTATTTCCCAGTCCAATTTAAATATTTAGGCATCGTATTTTCTTTTTAATATCGGGTTCGATGCCATCTGACATTCTAGAAATATCCGTAAAGACTCAGATCGGACATAAACGAAAAGGATTTGCACATTTTGTTTTTTTTTTATCAGTATTTACAAGTTATTTCTCCTACATCAGTTAAATCAAGTTTTGATTGAATAATATATCAACGACGTTTAATGAAATAAATCAACGATTGTATTTTTTGATTTTCATTGGAAATTGTCTAACTTAGACCCGCCAACTATAACCACCACTTTACTCTCTTTTTGCTATTTGTCTGTTTATCGAAAATGAAAGTAGACTTTTAATTAAGTTTGCGATAATTACTATGAGAGTGAAATCAAAATAAAGTTTACCGCTCAACACCTCATATATACCAAGTGAAATAATGGGGAGTAAGTATGAACTCTAATGCAGGCGTTTCGGATTTTCTTACAGTGTATCTATTCATCATATTATAAATAAGATAAAAAGGTTAAATTAATAAAAGTTACAACGAAGATTAAAGTTTCTTAAAACTGCATAAAACCTTAAGATCAAGGTCATGAGGGCAAATATCATAATGCAATCCGGATTAAAACACTGTGAAGGTGTGCGACGTTTCATTCCCACCTCGTTTCGCTGAATCGATCAGCTGATGGATGTCAAGTCTTCGAGGAAAAATTAAATTAAGTCGATTAAATTACCCATTATGTTAAACTAAAAGTTTTGAAGAATTGAACATAGATAGAAATATTGTCGTTTGCTAATTATTGAATTATAAGAAATTCATATATGTAATCATTTTCAACTTTAGATTGAAAATTAATAAAAGACATTTGTCATGGAGAAAAACTTACAGTTTTTCAATATACTTAATATTTGTCTCTGAAATATGTAATTAATTCTAATAATTCAAAACAGTTAATTTTTCATTTTTTTGAAATATTTTATAATAAATTTAATTATTACAGAATTTAATGTTTCATTGATTTTTGTGCTTGAAAAAAAAAGTTTTCAGAAATTTTCATATATTTTATTTTAGCTTTTACCTGGCCAATAGTTGTTTAATTACTTGCGTCACAAAGACCTATAGATTAAGTGGACACGCAATGACCAAGTGCTCTTTTGTAATCTATTTTTTTTTCGTCAACTATTGTCTCCAGAATCATTTTTTGATTGGTTAAAAAGAATATGTTAGAAATTTGATTTAAGCAGGTTGCGCGTCCGGGCTGGTCACTTTTCATCATTGAATAAAACCAGCCGGTTGTTTGCTTTATTCCTGCCTTCTTTTAATTTATCTAGGTAACTATAGTTTTATTTTTATTTTTCGTAGGTAATTAATTATTGTGGACAAACTTTTAAAATCATTGTAATTAATAAATTTTAGAGCTTAAGATTGATTTAGTTAAAGGATTTAATTAAAAGTTTAATTTGCTAAACTTTAAGTTTTTAAATTTTTGTCATTGTTCACTTTGGTCTTTGTCTAAGTTAGAAATAATTATAGTGTAGTTAGTACCTTTGGTATACATATCTATTGCAAACTTATTTACAGAGTGAAGGTATGTAGCCAAATAGTTTTTATGTTGCACAGTAAGATTTGTAATTTTTATGCTTTAATAGGATCGGGATCGAGATGCAAATTATTGTTTGTTTGTTTGTTTATTGTTTAACGTCCCTCACGAGAATTTTTCACTCATATGGAGACGCCACCACTTGCCGGTGGAGAGCTACAAATTTTGACCTATACTCGGCACTCAGGGCCATTGAGCAGTGAGGGATCTTTTTCGTGCCAGCACCTACTGCGACACGGGACCTCGATTTATATACGGTCTCATCCGAAGGACCGGTCTCCACGCCCCACAGTGGGATTCGAACCCGCGACGTAAGGATCAACGCCTTACTCCACGACTCTAAAGCGAACGCTCTAACCACTGCGCCAAGCGGGCGACTGCAAATTATTGTTAAAAATAGACAAACTTACTTTCACTTATTGTTAGGAAATATGTGAGACGATCGCCGATGTGTAATTGACGATTTACCTGACATTACTTCAAAATGCTAAAATATGCATAATGCTTAGATGCTTTTGAGACTGCAAATGCCATTATTATATAAATGGCATTTGTAGTCCCAAAAGCATCTAAGCATTATGCATATTTTAGCATTTTGAAGTAATGTCAGGTAAAGTAGAATTTGCAAAGTTTTTCAGTTTCTTTGTCTTACGTAATCAATCGCCGCGTCTCTGATCCCAACCTTATTGTTTACATTGTTTGCAAAAAAAGTTAAAGTCAGGTTGTTTTATAGCAATGTTTTATTTTTGTTTTGATTTAAGTAAGATACTGATTTATGATTTGTTGTTTTTGATTGCTTTTTATAAGTACCTTTAATTTTAGTAAGTTTTTAATGAAATGAATTTTTTAATTACATTGGTAAATTTGTAAGGCCTTGAGTCCCTCTTTATAGCTTTGTTTTATAACACTTTTCATCATTGAATAAAACCAGCCGGATGTTTGCATTATTCCTGCCTTCTTTTAATTTATCTAGCCTCAACAAACGGATATATCCATTGGGTTGAGAAGCTGCCCAAGTCTTCGTCTATAACCAAAATAACAAGACATATCAAGACGAATAACGAAAGGGTGTGACATCATTTTCAACTTTAGATTGAAAATTAATAAAAGACATTTGTCATGGAGAAAAACTTACAGTTTTTCAATATACTTATTTATCTCTGAAATATGTAATTAATTTCAATAATTCAAAACAGTTAATTTTTCATTTTTTTGAAATATTTTATAATAAATTTAATCATTACAGAATTTAATGTTTAATTGATCTTTGTGCTTAAAAAAAAAATGGTTTTTGTGGAATGTTAGATATTTTGCTAAACAAATAAAGGATCACAAAGCTTTCATGGAAATTATTACAAAAACCACCAAACAGTAATTGAAATGACAGTGAACATTTAAAATCTTTAAATTTTTCATCACGACAATATATTTGAACTATCTGCTACAGTAGGCATATCCGATCTCTATGGTTGATTGAGCCCCGAACCGGCCGGGGAGGGGATCAAAATGGCGTTGTACACCATGTGGTTTTATATACCGTTATATAGAGAGGCAGTAGGTTTTTTTCTTGATCTAGGGCTTTATCTGTAACTAGTGGATATAATTTCAGGTGCCCGTGAATGGAGCAGTTTAAACACGGACTCCTGGAATCACCAGAGACGGGATCCAGTTGCCCTTTTCATTAAAAAAATTCATGACTTAGATAAAAATTGGCAACTCTATTATTTTTGTATAGTAAATATATTAACTTCTTGTAAAATAATATATACAATTTAATCTACTGTAATAGAA
The DNA here is from genome assembly GCF_033153115.1 of Saccostrea echinata. Lineage (NCBI taxonomy): Eukaryota > Metazoa > Mollusca > Bivalvia > Ostreida > Ostreidae > Saccostrea > Saccostrea echinata. Next base: position 17,381,141 of record NW_026889751.1, on the reverse strand, counting down.
AAAGATTTTTGTGACCAACTGAAGTCAAGATACTTGTTGCAAAGACGTAAGACTTTAAAATGAAATAATCGTGTATTTGCTATCGTATACGATTATCGGCTGATACAGATTTAAAAATGTTTTGAAAAAGGGGTGAAGAGACATCAGCAGTTAGATCATGGGCATAGTCATAGGGGGCCACTGTCCCCATCACCACTTTGAAGATGGGGAGAGGCAAGAATATCGTTGTGACCTTCCTCTAGCTTTAAAAAAAACAACAAAAAACTTCAGTAAGTATAGATCCGCTAATATATAGTTACCGAAAATAAAGAATACTCGCAGTTCGATAATCTCTGTTTTTTTTTGGTTATATATATTATTTTATTTGGCTGACCCCACCCTCTCTCCGTTTTAACTTTGTTAATTTGTTGCGTATGCAAATTGGCTGCAATGAAGCACAAATTATTTTACATTATTCTAAGTAATAAAAAGTTAGATCTGATGTGCTGATAGTTAAATGTTATCTGATATATATATACTAGTATTCTATCGTCATTCACTGCATATATGTTTTGAGTTTGGGTCGGGGGAGGGGGGGGGCTGTGGAGGTTCACGTCTATGTGGCAGATCCTATGTTATAGCACAGAGAGATAAAATATTAATTATTAACAGTGAGAGTACATAGCCTGCGTCATTTTTATAATATTGTTAATTCTGCCTTTGCTTTATCCAAGAATATGACTAGTACAAAATGTATTAAAGAATGGAACATTCAAATAAGGGGGGATGGGGGGGGGGGTAGCTGTCATTATTTATTTTAGTCACAGTAATATTTATCGTTCATACAAGCACATGATTTTTCTTTCATGATTTTATTTTTAACTTTGAATTTATCTTCTTGTTTTGATCTACACCGTTAAATTAGGATACAAACTTTAAAGTGTGACAAAACATCTGATATCTATCTAAGTAACCAACGTTATATCACCGCTTTGAACGACTTTTGATTGCTTATAATCCCTTTTTTCCTTTTGTAAAAAACACACTTGGCATACTGGTAACTATACTTTGGTCGAATGGGTTACTGAAATAAAAGTTAGAAATGAGTGAATGACTTTATCCATAGAGTGTTTGTTAGAATTTATTGTTACATGAATTCAACTTATAAAGGTTAAGAAAAAAGTCTGATCTTTATATTAATATTTGACATCTACTAACCAAACGACAACATCTATTTTGTCATCATATCCAAATCTGTAATTGCTTTTGTTTCCGTTTTTCCATCGTACCTAGAACGTTTAAAATATAATATTAGAAAATGTTTAATATGATAAAAAATATCCCATGATTAAAAAAAACACAATTTTACATAGACAACATCTTGTTTCACTCTGTACACTGTCCCAATATTGCCAGGACCGCCATCTTGGTTTTCCCATTGCCAGTCAGGACCTAAATAATGAATGATACTAGTTTGTCTTAGCGGTTCTAATGGTAATCGTTCCAGAACTTCGTATATACAATATATTGCAACTGCTTTAACATTTAGATAAATTATAGAATCTGATAGCGGAAAATAAAGATGTCATTTTTGTCAATAAATGACGATTATGGTGCGATTTATTCAACATAATTGGAAATTGATATGTCCATTGCTAAGACTTTAAAATAGAAAGATCTATCCTCTAGTATGCGACTTCTTCAACATTACTTCAAAATGCAAAAAAAGTTTGTGTTTGTGCAGTTGGTTGCAACTTTGTTAGACATATACTTTAAGTTAATCTGTAGAAAATTTTATCGTTTGCAAATTTAAAAAAAAAACACAATTTGCTTTTCTTTTCCTTTATAGATGAAATTAGAGTTTTTCAAGGAACGCATGTGTCGCCTGCTTCATAACATCATTAAAGATGTGAAAAAAAATCCAATAGTGGTTATACATGTATATATACATTTGTCTCTAGCATTAGATATATTTTTCATGAATTTGCCTGTAAAAAAAAATAAAACATCCACAGGTATAAGGATTGAGATAGCATCAGACAATCAAAGAGAAACCGAGCGTATGTTCAGTAGCTGTATATTATGCAGTTTCAAAGTACAGTGTCATGAGCTCTTGAACATGTGCTAGAAATGCTAATTATCAAAACCTTGACTCTCAAAATCAGAAGATAAACTAAAATTAAACCATTTGGACATATTTTTGCAAAGTAGGTCAAGGTCAAGTTGACTGTAACGCTCGTTTTTTCATAATGTTTTATGACAGACAGTACACAAACTAAATATTATAGATTTACCTTTAAATGTCAAAAATATGCTGTATATCGGGACTATGAACTATTTTGAAAAGTAGGTCAAAGGTCATGTTCAAAGGTCACGAGGTCGATAACCATGGAATTTTACAAAGGTCCTAATGCCAGACAATATATGTGTGTGGGGAATATCAAATCCCTACCTCTTACAGTTCTTGAGATATAAGGTGTGACAGACGGAAAACTGACAGACAGCTAGACAGACAGGCAGATGTCGGGTTAAGTGATCCCTAAGTGTCGCTTTGCTTTGCAGGCGACACAAAAATGACCACTCTGAACAAGGCATCCCACTGCAATGCTTTCTCTTTGCAATAACCTAGGTTCATCAGTGATGACGATATCACCTGAATTGACATTCTCAGTGTCATATTCATATGGAAATTTCATTCCAGTATCCCATTCAACATATATCCAGCCATCTATTTAAAAGAATCAGCATATAGTTTATCCAACTACTTTTTGAACATTTGTGAGTTATTTTGTTTTCTTTTACAAAAAATACAATGAATTTGAACCTCGACTCCAATTTCCAATTACAGTTCCTGGACCGTTTGAGTCCTGGTTATTATAATGCCAATTAGGTCCTCTTCGAACACGTGTTCCAGGGGGCGGAAGTCGACTATCGCGTTCACGGTACTCGCTCTCTTCCATTGATTCTTCATCTGGGTACACATTCATATCGTAAGCATTCCTGTTCATCAGGATCTCAAATACATCTTCCTTAATAGAAATTTTGTTGCTTAAGGGAATCATCAAGGTTTTTGAATTATTATCATAATAAACATTTAAGCATGTACTCCTTTTAAATAACATGCAAATTCTTAGCATAAATTAAAACTTATTTTGCTATTTACATATTTCTTGAACTTATTTCTAATATGTTTTTCTTTCACTCTAATTTTTCATAGCTAGTAAGTAATCAGCAAATCATAATTAATTTCCTTCTTAATTTGGATTATATCATCCCTGCATGTTAGATTAATTCTCATTCAATTCAATACCAAATCGTTTTCTGTTAAATTACTCTGTTGTCTTCCAGCAATAATAGCTCTCTTGATATCATCTATTGCATACTCAGACGGGGGAATTTGGCCCATAATTTCTCCAGCAATCAACTGCAAATGATTGTTGACAATTATTCCTATAAGTACATCATTTTCAATTTTTTTAAGAGCAAAGACTTAATTAAATTCTCTCCATACATACATGTATCGAAATAAGTACCATGTTTAAGGTATATCTTGCATACTGCTTGGCTTCTTTGTGATGCAAGAGTTTTCCTCCTTTTGACCCATAAGCAATGGCTCCAAGTAAACACTGAAGAAGAAATAAATTGAAGTTTAATTTCTCCTCTCATCAGTTTGCTTTCAAATTTAAATGTAAATTTGATGTTAGATAAAATACTTACAACATCTGGATATTTACCAACAGGAATACAAACAATTGGATTTGTATTTCCAATTTTCCTGGCAAGGTCTAAAATACGATCTTTCTAAAAAAACATAAAAGGTCTAAAATACGATCTTTCTAAAAATAAATCATGAAAGTTACAAACTTTTATTTTAAAAAATTACCTAAAAATAAGTTCTACAGATATAAGGCTTTTATTTTGAATGTTAACGATACACTTAAGTTGTCGAACGATTTTGCATTTCTTGAAACTCATGTGCTAGATAATGTCTTACTGTTTCTTCACTTCCAGAGTCAAACGTTGAAAACTCATCCATTTTATCTGAATGATTCAGAGCTGCTGTACTGCCATTCGAAATTAAGATCATCCTAGCTCTATTATTAAATGGCCCGACATTGGTGAAACGTTCTAATTTATAAATAATAATAATTCAAATCATCAACGGTAATTCTTATAGGTCAATGCAAACAGAACTCTATTCCAATTCCCTTTAACTGTCGTTATAGATTTTTGCTTTCAGTGTTTATTGGACAGGCATTGATTCTGAGAACATCCTGTTTTATAGATCCCAATTTACTCGCTTCTTGAATTTATACCAGTCAATCACCCTACTCGAAAGATATAGGCCCAGACACATTATGTCTTCACCAGAAATTCGGGCCAATTTCACTCAAATTTGAATAGAAGCTGGGTGACTGTGAAGGAGAAATAATTAAAAGTTCAAAGACATTGATGACCAAAGAATGGAAAAATAATAAAAAGTTACTTAAGATATTGTGTTGCTTTTAAAACTCTATATTACTCTGCTGAATTAGAAAGGATAACTGCAGATTCGGTAATAAATATACTAAGATTAAAGCAAGCATTCCCTTTGTGATGCAGATTGGAGTTAAGTATGTGTTTTTACTTGCACTGATGAACTGCAGTGGCGGATCCAGGAATTTCATAATGGGGGGCAGTAGAAGGCAGAGGGCTGCATTGAAGCCTCCCAGTGGGTCTAGTGCAAAGCCCTGGTGGGGGTCCGGGGGCCCTCGGAAGCTGACGAATTCTTACAAATAAGAGATGTTTTTTCCTTTGATTTTAGGATAATGGACATACAAGTTCTACATACAAAAAATCTACTGGGGGGGGGGGGGGGGTGCGCCCGGCACGCCGGCTCTGGATCTGCCTTTGAATTGTAAAGCATAAAGCAGATCTTAATAAAGACCTGAAAGTGATGAATTCTTGGAGTTATGTTAGGAAAACAAACAGGAATGCAAGGTTTATAGGTTTTAGTTCTAGACAAAATTTATAATAATTGATTGAAATAAGAACATTTAAAGACTTAGGTAAAAGTAATGACTTTTGATAACGTTTTACGTAAAGTATCTAAAGTACTTTAAGTATATGATATTTGATATGACAATCTAATTAATCATGATTTTGATATTCTTAATGATAATTTAAGAGTAGTAATTCGATCTTACTTCCTTCCTCGAGACCCGATACTGACAACATCAATCCTTCAAACATGGAAGATGGTCCTTTACAGGTTACGTCATCTAGGATAAATAAATGTAGAATTTATCAATTTGTGAGGAAAATATTCAACCTGTAACAATTTGTTTGTGACAATAATCATACACTTTGTGAAAAAAGTCAAAATAGTTATAACTGTGTTTAGTAATGCAAGGGAATCTGTTGTAAAATACAGTTTATCACAAAAAAAAAATATGTGTATATTTTCCTCCTTATTCAGAAAATAAAACTTGCAGAACTAATACTCTCAGTATTTTAATTATCTTTAAAGAAGTTAAGCTAAACTTTATTATTAAATAACTATAGTAAATATTAAATTTTGTACATTCAAAAGCAGTATACTAAATATTTTAGATACATGAATTTATTGTACTTATATATCTTATGGAATACACTAAATAATAAAACATTATTTCAAACAATAAAAACACTCATTACCAGTCAATCAGAGGTGATGTTTTAGATCAAATGAAATATTTCACTAACCTAAAACTTGCTTAACGGACAAGTAATTGTTGGAATAATAATGTAAGTATTTGACATCTTTTCCAAATTGAATGACAGCAACATTATGGTCTAGTTCTGGATGATTATAGTATTCTAAAACAAGATGTGTTTGTGAAACACTGATGCCCCCGTATGGCATCTTATGGCGAAGGTTAAAGTTTCTCAAATGCAAGTCAAAATCCAGGCCAAAAGATAAAAAATGTTAAATTTGAAAGCCCTTGCTGCAACTGTTCAAGAGTTATGGCGAAGGTTAAAGTTTTTTGAAAGTAAGTAAAACATCAAGGTCAAGGTCAAAGTTGTTGGTATCCAAAGGAAGGTCTTGTCACAAGGATTACATATGTGAAGTAGGAAAGCCCTAGCTCTAACCGTTTAAAAGTTATGGCCAAGGTTAAAGTTTTTCAAAAGTAGGTCACACTCCTAGGTCAAGGTCAAAGGGTCAAAGAGGTTGATATCCAGAGGAAGGTCTTGTCACATGGAATACACATGTGAAGTTTGGACCCCAAGCTCCAAATATTCAAAAGTTATGGCCAAGGTTAAAGTTTTTCAAAAGTAGGTCAAACTCCAAGGTCAAGGTCTAAAGGTCAAAGTTGTTGGTATCCAAAGGAAGGCCTTGTCAAAAACAATACACATGTGAAGTTTGAAATCCCAAGCACCAACTGTTTAGAAGTTATGGCCAAGGTTAAAGTCTCATAAAATTTTGCAAAAGTGGGTCAAACTCCAAGGTCAAGGTCAAAAGGTCAAATATGATGGTACCCAAAGAAAGGTCTTGTCACAAGGAATACACATGTGAAATATGAAAGTCATAGCTCCAACTAATCAAAAGTTATGGGCAAGGTTAAAGTTGACAACAGACAGACAGACAAACAGACAAACAGATAAACAGACAAACAGACAAACAGATAAATAGACAAACAGACAGACAGGCAAAAACAATATACCCCCGGGATCTTTCGATCCGGGGGCATAAAAAGTAATCATTGTTATGTTAATATACATCAAATATGGAGATGACGAACAGTTATCAAGCTCAAAAATCCATTGAAACAATACAAATCGGGAGCGGAGCAAACACAGACCTCTAAAAACATCAGAGGTGGGATCAGGTGCCATGGAGGAGTAAGCATCATGTATAAATTACAGGATGATAAGATAACACAAATCGTGCCATATAGCGTGTTTTCTTAGTGCCCTGTTTAAAGCGCACAGGACGTACGCCATTTTCTTTCTTTTATTACATTACATTATAACATACCTTCAACTATCGATACAAACGCATTTTTCATCTCCTGAAAACTTTCGCCTTTCATGCTCTCTGATGTATCCAAAACAAATAAAATACAAACTCCACTGCCCTGCATGTGGTGTGTTTTGCGATCTGAAATTTATTCCCAAATATTCAATTGCAATGTAATTCATGAATTTCTTGGTATCAATTTCTTAAAACTCAAAGACATAATTGTAATTAAGTTACTCTTGGTTTAAAGACAGGAATACACATATGTGTAATTAACTTAAGTATCTACACGACTGCTTACAGGAAATTAGTTTATGGACTTCTGATGTATTCATATATAGATATAAAATGATTATGACAGAAGATGTTTAAAGACAGTATACACTTACTCTGTATAATTTCACTTCGGATTCTTTCCTGCCAGTACGCTTTATCTTGATAACTTCGACTCATCATTTACTAGATCTGTTTAACCAAAATTGAAAAATTAATGTTAATGTTTTTGTTTTATTTTAATAAAATCTGAATCTCATGTATCTTCTTCCGCATTTATGAATTTCCGTTGTAAGAAGGAAATTGGATTACTATGGATTTCTAACTGTATTCACTCTTAGAATTGTTGCATCATAGAACGTACTACTTCCTAGGTTTGACAGATATTGCTATGGGGCACATACAAGCAAGGCAATGTACATATTACAAATGTGATACAATTATTCAACATCAATTCACAAAAAAGTAACAAAAGCATTCTGCATCCTAAATTGGAAAATAAAGTATTGTAAAAGGCGTCATCAATCACAATATTTTGCGATTAAATTTGGACTTGAAAAACAGCATTTAAAAGACACAAAATTTATAGATCTCATCACATCAATGCAAACATCTTCCATTTTTTTAGCTCACCTGAGCCAAAGGCTCAAGTGAGCTTTTCTGATCAAAAATTTGTTCGTTGTCTGTCGTCGTCGTCCTTGTCGTCGTCGCCGTTGTTGTTGGCGTTGTCGTAAACGTTTCACAATTTCATCTTCTTATCCAGAACTATTGGACCAATTTCAACTAAACTTGGCACAGAGTATCCTTGGATTCAAGATTGTTCAAAAGAAGGGCTTTGCCTTCTTCCAAGGGGAGATAATTATGAATTCGTGAAAAATTAATAACATCATTTAAAAATCTTCTTCTCAAGAACCACTGTGCTTGAAAATATGAAACTTATGTGGAATCATTGTGAGGTAGTGTAGATTCACGTTTGTTCATTTCATGACCAACGGGGGGTAGGGTTGGGCCACAATGGGTGATCAATGTTTTACATAGGAATACATAGGAAAATTCTTTAAGTTTTAATCTTTCAGTTTTACATAGGAACACATAGGAAAAAATCTTTAAAAGTCTTCTTCTTAAGAACAGCAAAGCCATGATTGGTCATATCGATATGCAAACATCCACAGGTAATGTAGATTCAAGTTTGCTCAAATCATGACCCCGGGGGTAGGGTGGGACCACAATGGATAATCAATGTTTTACATAGGAATACATAGGAAAAATCTTTAAAAATCTTTTTCTCAAGAACAACAAACCTATGATTGGCCATATTTCTTTGCAAGCATCCTCAGGTAGTGTAGATTCAAGATTGTTCAAATCATGACCCCCAGGGGTAGGTTGGAGCCACAATGGGCGATCAAAGTTTTACATAATAATTCATATAAACTTCCTGCAGAGCGACAGAAAACAAAAGACTAATACAGAAAACAAGAAACAAAGATAAACAAAGAAAACAAGAAACAAAGATGAATTTCAGAGTCCTGTTGTTAATCTAAGATGAAAACTAGCAACTAAAACATAAATAACAAGAGGCCCAGGGGCCACATCGCTCACCTGAGCACTATGGCTAGGAAAAAGCAGAAATCAGTTCAATCTTGAAAGGTTGAAAAGTTTAAATATAAAAGTGGTTCGGGGAGGGGGGGGGGCATGAATTGCACAAATTTGAATCTACATTACCTGAGGATGCTTCCATTTAAATATGATCAAATTCATGGCTTTGCTGTTCTTGAGTAGAAGATTTTTAAAGATTTTTCCTATGTATTCCTATGTAAAACTTTGATCACCCATTGTGGCCTCACCCTTACCCCCGGGGGTCATGTTTGAACAAACTTGAATCTACACTATCTAAGAATGCTTACATATAAATATGACCAATCATAGCTTTGCTGTTCTTAAGAAATAGAGTTTTTTTAAAAAAGATTTTTATTATGTATTCCTATGTAAAACTATGATAGCCCATTGTGGCCCCACCCTATCCCCGGGGGTCATAATTTGAACAAACTTGAATGTACACTATCTGAGGATGCTTCCATGTAAATATAACCTATCATGGCTTTGCTGTTCTTGAGAAGAAGATTTTTAAAGATTTTTCCTATATATTCCTTTGTAAAACTTTGATCACCCATTGTGGCCCCACCCGACCCCTGGCGGTCATGATTTGACCAAACTTGAATCTACACTACCTGAGGATGCTACAATATAAATATGACCAATCATGGCTTTCCTGTTCTTGAGAAGAAGATTTTTAAAGATTTTTCCTATATATTCCTATGCAAAACTTTGATCGCCCATTGTGGCCCCACCCGACCCCCGGGGGTCATGATTTGAACAAAATTGAATCTACACTACCTGAGGATGCTACAATATAAATATGACCAATCATGGCTTTCCTGTTCTTGAGAAGAAGATTTTTTAAAGATTTTTCCTATATATTCCTATGTAAAACTTTGATCGCCCATTGTGGTCCCACCCGACCCCCGGGGGTCATGATTTGAACAAACTTAAATCTACACTACCTGGAGATCCTTCCATGTAAATATGACCAGTCATGGCTTTCCTGTTCTTGAGAAGAAGATTTTTAAAGATTTTTCCTATATATTCCTATGTAAAATTTCGATCGCGCATTGTGGCCCCACCCGACCCCCGGGGGTCATGATTTGAACAAACTTGAATTTACACTACCTGAGGATGCTTTCACATAAGTTTCATATTTTCAAGCACAGTAGTTCTTGAGAAGATTTTTTAATGATGCCATTAATTTTTCACCAATTCACAATTATCTCCCCTTGGAAGAAGGCGTGGCGCTTCATTTGAACAAACTTGAATTCCCTTTACCCAAGAATACTTTGTGGCAAGTTTGGTTGAAATTAGCCCAGTAGTTCTGGAGAAGAAGTCGAATGTGAAAAGTTTACAGACGGACAGACAGACAGACGGACTACGGACAAAATGTGATCAGAAAAGCTCACTTGAGCCTTCGGCTCAGGTGAGCTAACAACTGACAAGTATTCTTCAAACAAGAATGATAGCATTTTTACAAAAAATATTGTATAAGAAAGTCAGCTGGTCTTCAATATTGTTCAATTGAACGATTGTTATATAAAGAAATAACTGTTAAAATTTGTTTTCTTCTGAAACAAACTTTTTTTGTTCTGTAAATTGAAATAATCATGGAAAAAAGGAAAAAACCAAATTTTGATACCAAATTACATAATTACATTACAAACATCATTTAACTTTTTTCAAACGACTTTGAAATTTTTTCAGTAGAGATAGAATTGATATATTAGAGTTTATGGATTTCATAAGTAAGATAGACTACACATGATTGTTAGACTATCTTATGAATATGCTATACATTGATTGTAAAAGCATGCCTTTTTACATATTTTGCTTTTTTCAGTCTTTTTCAAATTTATCAGTTTTGTGTTATGTTGATATTTTAAAGCTCATAGATAATTTTGCAGAGAAACATATAGGAAATCAAAGTAATCGCGCCACAAAATTTTTACATCGTCTAACCTAAAAAAGTATTACTGAAAGATTATGTGCGATGAATTTATTAAGGATTATTGCTTTTCTCTTTGTTTCAATTTTTACTGTGGAATTAAACGGTTTACTGATTTATTATTGAATTCACCAAAATGACAAAACTCCCCATGTGATACGACTTCCTCCTAAATACTGTTATTTGTTAAAGTTAGTAACTATTCTGAAGATGGCTTTTCCTGAATAACTAGACAACATGTATAATGTGTCAAATTGAATGTAATTTCTATTTTACTGTAGGTAAAGTCATTGCATTGTCTCCGCTTTTTTCTTACAACCACGATATGAAGGTTTCTATATACCGGTATATGACTCACATTTGATCTGTATGACACAATGTTAGTCATGAGCGTTTTTTGTAAGAGAGAGAGGGGGAGAGAGGGAAGGGTTAGATGGTTTATGCTTTAATGCAATTGATATATAATTATATGAGCCGTCCCACGCGAAAAGAGCCCTTATATATTTTGACGTCATAATGAGAAAAACGCCGGTAAAGATAACATCATAAAATGCAAGTTGCGTACATTTTTCCAACATTTTTACCTGAGCGCTATCAACTTATTTTCATTGTTGTTTATATCATTTAGAGCCAATAAAATATCAGGAAAAATGAGAAAATATGAATTATTAGAGCTAAGTTCCATATAAATGGACATTTCCAATATTGAATATTAAATTTTGCTGATATAATTAGCTGCTAGTTTTTTTTATCAAATTTTTAATACATTGAAAGCGATTGTACATGCACATAATCGATATATACCTCTACATGTACACATCTTTTTAACACAAATACATAGTAGTGAAATGATGAACAATAAATTTAAAAAAAAATCTTAAACCGTTCCCAACATATAGGTTTTTATATGCGATTAAAATTTTGTTCAGCTCTACATGTAGCAAATGACGAAGTTTGAAAAAGTTTGATTCTTTGTAAAGCATTAAATTTAATGAAGAAAACATCTAATTTTTTTTTTTCAAATCAACATTTATTCTGTGTGTATAAACGCGATAAATGACGATCTGCCTTTGTCACGGTGATTGAGGGTCAATGTGTTTGTTGTCTCATTCAAGTAAAAAACCGGATTTTACTGTTTACGGCGACCGCCTAGCTTCTGTGTTTACTACGATATATATTTCTCGAAATTTGAGAATAAAATCTAGTAATATTTGTTAAAAGTGCTGGACGAGGCGGACAAAAGTATGTGCTGCAAAGGAAAAAAATTGACCAAATTTTTTTATGCATTATATGGGAAGATTTGAGTTTGCTACAAAAAATGTGTGTGTGTGTGTATTAGAGGTGGGTGCAATTAGTCATTCAGTGAACATTTTCATTCTATATCATTCAATTACCAGTAAAACATTATGTATGAACCCCCCCCCCCCCCCATACAACATGCCTGTATTTAATTCCTAGTAAATAATGCGTCATTATTTATAAAACCCCAAAAACATAATACGGGGAAATTAAATCTGCAAGACTGAATACAGATTTATTTCCCTGTAATATTGCATCTGATTATTATTTTAATTTCTTCCAAAGTTGCAGTGTTTGTCTGGAGTAAAGGTTACGAAAATAAATACATCTTTGTGTAGGAAGGTTTGCAATAAGTTCAGTTTAATCTTTGAATTGATAAATGGGAAGAATGACTGCTTATTTTTCTTAATGAATCATATTTGATCATTTCTTTAGGCATGTACGTAACAACGTTTTTTTCTGAAAAGGGGGAGGGGGGCTTAAAATAACAATTTAAAAATAACCCCCCCCCCCCCAAAAAAAAACAAAAAACAAAAAAAAACCCGAAAAACAAAAACAACAAAAAACAAAGAAAAAATGTATTTCGGTAGGGGGTTAATCCCTTTTCGATAAAAGAAAATTGAGCTAAAATGGCGATACCACCAGAGGTTACTCAGTAGATAGATACAAGAATATCCAATGCGTACAAATTTATCAGACCTCGGATCAAGGGCCGTTTCACAGATACTAGTATAACATGTCAAAATTTTACGAGCTTGAAACGACAGGTTGTTAGTGTCAGCAAAGAAAATTTGATTTCTTTTTAAATCTGAGATAAATACTTCTAACACCGTGCAAAATCGACTATTGAGATAAATCTTAGTTTGAATATTATTTAAAACATATATTCTTTTTATCAATTTTAATTACAAATCTCTATTTAATGTTAATTGCCCTCAACACTTTAAACTTCTTTCATGTCCATCTTATCAAAGCTTTTCACAGACTTTGTAATTTACTCAACACATGTCATTTTATCACTCAATTCGCTAATTGTTGTCAAAGAACTCTGTTATATACCAGTATATAAATTGTATGGGTACGGAGGTCCGATGAAATACTGGCCACTTCCGTCTGTGTCCCCGCATGAAAGTTAAAATTGTTGTCCATCGTTAAAAGCTTTAATAAACTCGGAAACTGATTTTCTCATTACTTTGGATTTATAATATGTGATTTCGGGAAGAGTCCTAGGAATACGGCACTACTTCTTCCGGTCCGCAGCGCCACTCATTTCACTGTCAACATTCCCTCTTTCCATATCAACGACATATCTTTTTAGACCCAAACTAAGCGGTCATACTTCCACAAAATTTGAGAACGACAAAATGAATGGAAGAATATGTAGATAGATGCTTTGTCGAATGCATCATTTATGAGCTGCTTTAAATTTGAACTGTACCTTTAATAGTTCAAGACCCTAACAGCGGCTAAAAAAGATTTGCTTTCCAGTTCAGGTGGCACATGAACTACATTTCATACTTTGATGACTCTAGTGCCACTATGTGTTGAATCATGATGTTAGTGAAATTGATGAAAGGAAAAAAAACCAATGTGGACTATCTATGTGATTACGTTCTAGTAAATACAATATTTTTAAAAACGTTGACCTGCGCGCGCACCACAAAATACATGTCTTACGCGGCAACGCAAAAATCAAATGATCCTCCTTCCTGTTCTTCATGTGGAAGTAATTGAATTAGAGTTAATTTCCGGAAAATTCAAATAAAAAATAAACATGCAATGCCAGTGTTGGTCAAGTGATCTAGTTAAAAATGTATAAAGAGAGACCAATAGTAATGACTAGAAAGAATCGGTATGAGATTATTGGACGTAAATATATCACGTCAGTTTTATTGTTTTTGTTATGATGATATATGGACCTAAATGGATCTATATATAAATACTTAATATGTCAATAAAATAATTCCCTGTAATATATACTTCAGTTACAAAATCATATTTTCCTTTGTTTGACATTGATGTTAAATTTACATCCGTCCTGGTTTTAAAGGATTTTAATAACAATGGAAATTCATGTATTACATTGATTTATTTAAAATGAAATTAAAGTTCGAAAAACAAATGCTCTTCTGGGCATTGAAATGACTTTTTAAAATCAAAATACTACACAGCATTATTAGATTAAGTAAAATTAAACACTTCAACCGTAAAATAAACATTTTTTTTTTAAAATCTACGTTGTGTGTTTTGTATATGAATACTGGAGTATCAAAATACTTTCAAATGTACTTTTTTAAATGACAGTAACATGTTGCAAGTGTGAAAAAAATCTTACAGATTAATTTCTTAATAAATTAGTAGCATACAAGTATCCCTACACAATCTTGAGCACGACAGAAACTAAATGCAGTTGAACTTCGGTATTTCGAACACTGATATTTCGAATACCATAGATATGTCGAAGTGATTTGGAAGTCCTAACCCCTTATTCTTCAAGTATTTTACCTTGGATATCTCGAACCCTCAGATATCACGAAGTGTTTTTTTTTCGGTCCCTTTGAGTTCGACATAACGAGATTTGACTGTATAATTGGACTATTTTCTTAATACACACTTACATTTTCTTAGAATATTTTATTTACTATCAAATTATGCATGATAATTATTTCACTTAATATAATCGCTTTTCTAGTCATAAGATAAGCTTTTATAACGTAACTTCAAATGAACGTTACAAAGATATGTATTTCAATTACAGTAAAACTGCGCATTACCTTGATACCAAAAGTATAAGCTTAGGACTGTTTTTTTCTGATCTGTGGTGTCAAAAACCAAACTGCCTGGAAATAACTTGGAATGGCTTTATTTTAAAACTTTTCCATCATTTGCCTTTCACATATACGTGGCATTACTGGACAACTTAATAGCCCTTATGTTCAGCATGCACCAACCTTATCATTGAAATTCATGACACTCAGGAATAGAAAATAATTATTCAAAAATCAATAAATCAATCAATATTGAAATCAATCAAACCAATAATAGATTAATAAATGTGAAATTCAGTCAATATCTCAACCAAAGGCTTTGAATTAATAAGATTTAGCAATGATTCGATGCATATCATATGTCATTGTGGAAGCTGTAGTTTTTGGGACGGGCTCCAAAACAATCAAATTTCTTTAAATAAGTCTGTTTTCCTACATGTTAATTAAGGATTAATGCTAAATGATTAAAGCTGTACGCATATCAAGTTTCAGTATTCTCCTAGAATGAGATTCTTACCCATTTTGCAAAGAGCAGTGGAAAATCAATCAATATATAAAAAAATCATTCTATATGTGCAGGCTTTGTATCAATAAGATTTAGCAATGATTCGATTCATATAATATTTCATTGCTAAAGCTATTGTTTTGGATTGGGCTCTGAAACAATCACAGTTCTATAAATAATTTTGTTTTCCTACATGTTAATTAAGGACTAATGCTAAATTAAGGTGTACCCAAATCAATTTTCAATATTTCCTTGATATTCTTTCCCTTTGTAAACAGCTGTGCCATATCGCTTTCAGCCAATTTATATAACTCTAAAAGCAGATGAAACTAAAATGATTCAAGAAATTAAGCCTCAGCAATAAATCAACTTTTCTTTCTTGTGATACAGAAAAGATGGTGCTGTCTTTTCACCCCAAGTCGTTTAGACACCCATTACAAGTGCGAGGAGGTCGAACTGCTTTGATGCAAACTTTAGCAAGTCCTAAGAAATTGCGAAGTAGCGTTAGATTTATTGGCAATTTTTGTCAGCTCAACCTTTTGACATTTTCTCATCATTGTAAGTATTAATGTAATTTTCTTTCCCAGTCTGGGATGGCTTTTAGCTATAGAGTGAATGGGAGTTCCATTGGAATGTTTAATATGAAATATACTGCAACACAACACAACAATAATCTACGCAACACAATCTTTTTAGACATCAACTATTTATCATTGTATTTAGCCATTTTTTTACGCTCTAAACATGTAGATTTACATTCGGTAAGTAAGCAAGCAAAGAACGATCTGAGGAATAAATCGACCGATGGTTCACGTAAACAATGCGCGAATCATCTTTCATGGTGCATTATAGTAAATTGATTTAAAACGTATAGGGCATTACTCCTCTTGTATGTGTGTACAAATGGCATTTCATATTGTGTTTGGAGTTGTCAATTGTAAGAAATTATTTATCTCCTAACCAAAGATAATTAAACTGATCGTCTCGAGCTTTCAATGTTCAATGCTCTTTGACAAAATATTATATTTTATATACATGTAATTACTCTGTATCTTAAATTTTCTAAAAGTAATAAAGAAAATCACTTTCATCAATAGAATTAAATTTATTTTCAATCCACGTACTATCAAATAAAAAGTTGTCATTTTAATTAAGAATATCTCTGTAGATGATATATATAACTGTAAACCAACTTTTATTCGCGACATCTTTTTTTCGCGATTCTTCAGTTTAGAATCTATCCTTGACTACTAAGTTTCGCAACCAAGGCAATTTATGTAGAATACATAAATACATAGGTGAATAATTGATTCGCAACGAGAAATATTCGCGAGTAAAAGAAGGTTGCAAAACTTGCGGATATTTCTCGCTCGCGAATAAAAGTTTACAGTATGATGTCAAAATAAAAATCTACATGTTGAATACGGATATTGTATATACATGTACAGTATACATTTAAAAATCTAAACACATTGAGAAATAAGTAGATCTTTGCTTCTGTATAACTACATTATATTTGAAGATCGAATTGGACTGTTTTCAAAACGTCTCACGTCAAATGTTTCTCTCGATGATATGTTTATCAACTTCATCTTCGATAAAACCAGCCTATACCTGTGAAAATTTGTCAAATGAAAAGCAAACACACATAGGAACAATTTATGACAGATGGTTTGCTTCACTCGAGGAATTCATAAATACTTACATATGCCCACCAATTGCCAAGAGTATGGTTGATTTCGAATTCTTAGCGAATGACTTATCAATTTTCTGATTTTCTGTCTTTGGAAAGTTCTTCCATCTGCCTAGCTCGTTCTTCCATTGCCACAAAATTGTCCCTTCTTGTTCTTCGTCACTTTCTAGGTTTGGTTCACTCTGTAGAGCCTTTTCAATATTTCTTAACTCCCCAGTGTCATATTTACTGAACTTTTCTGACTCTAACAATGCTTTACCTGCGAAATAGGCATAGATGAAAACATGGGAAAGTATTTTGAGTCTGCTTAAAATCATAATCTAAATTTCATACACTGATACTCAATACTTTTCTTTATATTTCAAAGTCTATATATATTCGAAAGAATTACTTTCTATATAACTGTTTATCCATAAGTTCTGTTAAAATTACCTGTAGTGTTCCCACCAGAGCATGTTGACATTATATTGCATTTTTGTGAGACTACTATGTATTCTTCAAAAGGATCGCTAAATCAATGAAAAAATATTGGATTTATTGCCAATATTTGCTTTGCTTCAAAACATGATGACTCTCTGATAGAAAATCATCAATTTGTAACAAAGTTTTCAAAGTAAGAAATTTATGTATGTGTGATATATATTTTGCACATTTTCAAGGATATCAAATTCGCTGAGATCTAAATTCCCAAAACATTTAATCACATAACATTTTTTTTGTTTTTTTAATTAACTTGAGCTGATACTTAAACCTCAATATTATATTTTTGCCTGTATCTAATTTATATTTTATTTGTTTATTCATTTATTTATTGCAGGATTAGGAGATTTAAAACTATAAAGAGTAAGGCTTTTGCGTGGAAATGCTAATCTTACAGGACAGACAGATAGAAAAAACATACAGATGGATTGACAGACACTGACGAAAATGAGCTCTATTTCACTGTCAGGCTATGGACACGAAAATGCAATGAAATTTCTTGAATTCAGCTTACCAGACAGCAAGGTCATATTTTCCACCATAACCGAATCTGTAATTACTTTTGATTCCATTTGACCAGCGTACCTGGAATAAATACAGTAAAAAAAGTAATAAATCTTATATATCTGTAAAAACCACTAAAACATGTACAGTGTATTTTCTAAAACTCCTCTCAGAATTTTTTCCATACACTAGTCTAATTGATGGGATTATTTTCACATTACATAAACTGCGTCCTCTTTTACTCTATAAACAGCACCAATATTGCCTTCACCGCCATCCTGATCTCCCCACTTCCAATCTGGTCCTATAGATATTTGCGATAAATAGAACCAGCAATGGCTATAATATAAACTTAAGTAATATATAGTAATTATCAATTTTCTTAAAATATGTTCTCATTTCTTAATGAAAAATATGCACTCATTCCAGATAAAGCAATTTTAACAGATTTTTCAGATTTATTTGAAGAAATTGTTGCTCAGAACAAATATCTTAATCATAAAGAATTTTTTTTTAGCATTCCGTCATTGAAAAGTACATTGAATAAGTCATTTAACAAAAATAACCTCTTTTAACTAGACATCCTACAGCAATGTTTTCTCTTCGGAGTATTCGAGGCTCATCGCAAGGAATAATTACATTTTCCTGATGGCTATCGTTCACATATTCATACGGAAACCTCATTCCTGTGTCCCATTCCACGTATATCCATCCTTCTTAAAAAAGACAATCTCAAAAAGTAAAATAAACATTCAAGTAGATCGACGTTTCATTTCCCTTTTCTTACCTCTATGCCAGTGTCCTGTAACTGTGCCAGGTCCATTAGAGTCCTGATTTCTATAATGCCAATTTGGACCTCTGCGTACTCTTGTCCCAGGTGCTAATAGACTTTCATTACGCTCACTATAAACTTCATGTTCTAAATGGTCGTCATTTCGGTACACAAACATTTCATATGCTCGTCTATTGTTTAAAATCTCCACAACATTTTCCTAATTTTTAGAAAAAAAAATGATTTTACCATTACGTAACTTGCATACGACATATTGAAAAAACCCTTTAATATTGTAAATGTTAAAATAGGAAGTAATTAAACAAAATTGAACATTACATATATTTGTAACCATTAAATGCATATTCTAAAAATGTCTATAACTTCATATGTAGAGAATGTGTGCAGTTAAAAAAACTTTTTACCTGAACATATTAAATTTAATGCTTTATTGAAATGTGGTAAAGCAAAATGTATACTAGGAATGAATATGATAAGGTGAAGTTCGATTATGTTGATAACACAAAACACCTGAAAAATGTTTTACCACATCATGTTCCGTTATATCACACTGAGGTCCTGAAGATAATAATATGTTTTTCACGTCATCAATAGAACAAGAAGTGGATGGCACTTCGCCAATAATCTCTGCCGCAATCATCTATGTATAAAATTTAATACATTTTCATGTATTATTTTACTACAATGTTACATATTCTTTTTGAACATTTATCTTTTCAAAAAGCATTCTTTAATATTAAAAAAAAATATTATTAATAATTATTGACAATACCATACACAATGAGTATTTGGCAAATGCTCTTGCTTCTGGAGGATTTAGGAGTTTTCCTCCGCGAGACTCATAAGCAATAGACCCAAGTAAGCTCTGTAAATGATATAATGATACTGTATTATCACTGGCTTTTCTTGCAATTATCTAGTTTTTGCCATTTTTGCGATCATCTGTAAAGTCAATAAACATAAGTTAGATATAATCCTCACTTCAAGGTTTGACACTGCAAATTTTGTATTTCAAAAGCTGAATAAGTCGTATAAAGCTTACATTTTACAAAATCACTTGGCAAATATCGGATAATTTGCCCATTAACATATATCTCAAAATATTACATAACTACCTTGCAATTACTGATTCATACTTTTGTTGTATGATTGACTGACTGACTAATTGATTGATTGATTGATTGTATGAGTTATATCCCATTCAAGAATTTTCCTTCATATAGAGACGTCACCTTTACCAGTTAAGGGCTTTAAATTTATACACATATACTTGGCACTCGTGGCCATTGAGCAGTTGGGTTGTTTATCATGCCACGCCTACCGTGAAACGGGACCTCAGTTTTTAAGGTAACATTCGAAAGATCCATGACTTAACTTCTAATGCCAGATGATTGGCGAAGGAAAAGTCACAATTTATGGTAGATTTCGGTTTGACACAACCCGGGCTTCCTGACCCCAAATTTCTTTTTATGACGAAACGCGTGAATTAATGTTCTCCGCGAAATGATAAATTTTGAATAGCGTATCATTTTCATATTTGCAATCTTAAAATGAAATTCTCTCGAACCATTTTTCTAATGTCTGTATGCTTACAACATTTGGATCCTTTCCAACTGGAACACAGAAAATTGGAAATTTATTCCCTGTTTGTCTCACCAGTTGGAAAAAGCTGGATTTCCTACAATAATGAATTATAATGTCGATAAAAATTCAATGTAAATAAAATTTAAAAAAATTAAAATTGATATATTTGTATGACCATAATTTTATACTAAAATATGTTCTGTAGAATTAGAAATATTTCCTATTACATGGTCTCCCTCAGTATGTTGATCACATTTTGAATCTGAATCGTCTAATGTTGTTGGTCTTCCATCGGAAATAAGAATAACCCTAGCTCGGATAGTAAATAAGCCAATGTAGGTCATTCGTTCTGTACAAAATATACATTGTGCTGAATATCTATATGAGATTTAAATAATATCATAAAAACAGTGGATTACCTGAGACCAAATTAAAGTTTATTTACACATAAATAATGCTATATTAATTTATTTGTATCAAATTGTTTTAGCGTCTTATCTCAACAACAGAAATACTCACGTATTTCTTCCAAACCAGGAATTGCTAAAAGAAAACCTTCAATTATTGGAGATGGACCCGAACAAGAGACATCATCTAAAACGTTAAGCTAGCAAACTGAATTAATATTGTAATAAAACACTTAAAATGAGTGCATTTATCTGTAGGACTGTCTCTTCCTACTGATAAAGCCATATGTAAACTTCATCCATTGAAGATGCTCATAAAATACATTTACAGTTTGATATGCTCCTCTACCTTTCCAAAAGTTTGAAATTGAATAAATTGGAATTAGTGTGAAATTTTGGAGACTTGTTGAAGACTTTTTAAAGCCAAATTATAGTGGAAATGTGCAAAATGGTTTATAGAGTAAGTTAAAATCAACTGCATCTGCAAACATACTCTACATATGCATAAAATCACAAAGTAACAGGAAATTTGTAGAATAAAGATTTTAAGGTAATGTGAAAAATAAAACTACAGCAAGTTGTCAAAAGACGGGCTTTTGCTGATATTAAAAACTAAATAGGTGATGGAACGTATAGGGGAAAATATGTGGTCAAAGATGACAGGAATTCGAGTAATATAATAGTAGGTATAGTTAAGATAGGTAGTTTCTATTAATTTGCAAGAATTAGATGAGGTATAGGTATTATTGACCTAATACTCGCTTCAAAGAATGATAGTTGTTCGAGAAATGGTGCAGGTATTTATTATCTTTTCCAAACTGAATCACTGCAACGTGTTCATACATATTTGGGTGCATAGCGTAACCTATATGAATTGAGAGAAATGCATAATTATTAAATCAGTACATATATATATATATATATATATATATATATATATATATATATATATATATATATATATATATATATATATATATATATATATATATATATATATATATATATATTAAAGTAAGTTAGAATCATTAAAATTGTGAATTACTCAAAAAGTCGTAAATTTACATATTTTGAGATAGCTGTGATGTAAATTGCACCTTCGATCATTGATAAATATGCCTCCTTCATCTGAATAAAACCTTCTCCATCCATGCTCTCTGATGTATCCAAAATGAAAAGATTGCTCACACCATGTAGTAGACTATATTTTCTTCTCTGAACTGCAAAGTATACAATGATTATTTATACATACAAGTTGAAGCTTCTATGTTATACGTGTGTAACAAAGCTAAGTAGCATGGAAAATATTTGGTTATTTTTGTATTTAGTTGTTATTTTAAAGTTGAAAAAAATATTATTGAAACTACAGTGTAATCCTGGAAGAAACTTTGAATTCTGCGAAGTAATATCTGTAAATCTGGTTTGAAAAAAAAATATGCTTTGGGCAGTAAGAAGTAGAGTGTTTGAAGACATGTGATCATTTTTCGGACACTGTTTTGTTTGTAATTAGGGACTGTAAGGGGCATTCGTAAACCTTTACAGAACGATGAAAAGGTAAGGAGCTTTATTATAAAATTAAAACAACAGAGTAACTCACCTTCTTTGACTTCTCCTCTAAATCTTTCTCTTAAGCGAAAATCATCTAGAAAAACAGCCATTATGAAACTTTTTTTCAATTTCAGGAACCTTTGCAGGATACTTTTTTGTCGTATTGTTTTACCTCTTTCAAATTTGTCCCGTCGAATTTATTTCCTCGTGTATTCTTTCTGGCAGGAAGTTTCAAACAGAACAACCTTCCTCATGGTCTACAGGAAAATACAAAATAAAGCATTCACCGAAATAAAAAATAGGAAAAAAAAATACAAAACAAATATATTTGGGAACTGTTATATTAAGCACGTACGCTTTTATAAAAAAAATCTCTTTTTCATTAGTAGACTGAAAAGACTGACTAATGTCATTCACTCGTTTCCTAGATAGTTATTACAAGTTTTATTGTTCCTATTATATAAAGATATGAAGACAATTATATTAAAGGTATCAAATTCTTAAAAATCATTGAATGCTAATTGTAAAAGAAACATTGCTCCCCCCTGCAGTGACCTGGGACAGTTCCATAATTTGTTTACTTATACATCCTTGTGACTTGATTGAAAAGTTAGCTGTTGATACAACTAATATAAGAACGAATGCTAGATTTAGGAGAGGATTAAAAATATGACGTATGACATACCCCCAGTTTTAGTATATCATTATTTGCACTATATTTAAATCTACTTTTAAGTAACAAAACATACTTGGCAAATAGAGTGCTTAAAGTACTGCATATAAACTTGTAGAAAAGGGTCATCTGCCGAAAATTATCCATTAAAACATCTGAAAAGTTTTTTTGACAAATGGATCTGAAATAAGACCATTTTTAGGTCTTTATTGGAAAAGGACCTTTAATCTCTTACCAAAAGTTCTCAGAAGTAAAATTATCACAGAAACAACAGCGTTTTTCTTTCTTTCCTGATCGACTGTATAGAATAGACAAGGATTTATCAGATTTAATCGTTTAACATTGATACTTTTTGCTTGATTTGCAAATTATGTTTAATAAATAAACGCATTTTGTTGAATTGACTCGCTCTTTTAACCAGATCACCACAGTTAAACGGGTCTATCAATCTTATAAAAAATTTATGATTTTATCATTTATCTTCTTCAGGTGTTAATTCCAGACATCATCTTGATCTTTCCATAAACAGTGATCACTAATTTGACGGTGGTGAATGAAATACCTAATTGTTCTTAATTATACGAAGAAGTTATTTTCCCGAACAAATGTCTAATTCTTTCCGAACGAAAAAAAAATTATTTAATTCTAAAACAATAATCTAATTTGTTGAAGGAAAAACTAAATAAATTCATTCCAAACAAACTTTAAAAAAATAAATAAAATAAACTCAAAGTTTGCAAATTCATGAATTAGTCGTGGCACTTTTTAACAAAATGATACAAAAAGGTAAACCGGTTCTGCAAATGACAATATCTACTAACATTTGAGTAAAAAAAGTCCTCATATATGTAACTCCGACAAGCAAGGAGTTATTTTACATGTAAGTTCCTTAGTACGTATAACCTTGCCAAGAAGAGCTCGTACTTTACTCAAGGCAGACAAAACAGTGTAAAAGAATGAAATCATTTCTTCAATAAATAGCATATATATATATATATATATATATATATATATATATATATATATATATATATATATATATATATATATATATATATATATATATATATATATATATATATATATAAGAAACAAGATGCAAGATTTTATTTGTCCAATTTGGGCCCCCCGGAGGAGCAAAAACGATTTACAAACATGAAAGAAAAGAGGGACGAAGATCCAAATGATAGAATAAACCTGATCTTAAATAAAATGAGCAGTGCTTAATTGAATCATATATAAATGCATCTACAAGAGATATACTGAATATACGTATTGTATATGTTATAATAATATAGATGTATAGTCAAGTATTTTGAAAGGTACATATATGCATATCAAAGAACAGAAGAGATAATATATTGCCATACATGTACATGTATATACATCCCCAAATATATTTAAATTTTTTAGTTAAGGTAGATTATCAAGGAATCTAGCAAGTGATCTTGGGATCTCAGGGACTTCATTAGTCATAAGCCAGTGAAATTGATTATCATATGATAAAGACTGAAAATGTTTACATTTATTATTACAACTATTTATGAGTTAAAGTCTTTGTACACTAAAATGAGGACATAGAAGGAGAAAATGAATTTCATTCTGAATCTCCTTGTGATCACAAAGGGAGCAAATTCGTTCTTCTTTAGGTATCTTTTGATATCGTCCAATTTCAATTTTAAGCCTCTGAGCTGATATTCGTAACCTTGTTATGACTGATCTATGTTGATTGTTTGTTAAAATATCTAGATAGGAATCAAAACAAAATTTAGTCTTTAGGCAGATGAACGTAGACCCATCTTTAAGCAAATTTCCGTCTTTTTCCCATGTAATTTTATAGAAGTTAAGTAATATTCTTTCCAAGTTTATTTGAAACTGGGGGAGTGATATACCTAAAACATCACTAAGTTTAATATCAATATGGTTAAGTAAGAAGTTAATACAACAATACCATGAAGTATCTCCATTTTGGTGTAGTGTTTTGTAACATTTAAAAGCCTCACTAAGTAAGGGAAATTCACCATCTAGATTCTCTAATCTATGCCAATATAACAACACATTTTTAATGACAACAAAGTGTACATTCCATCGTCCAAGCTCAGATCCTACAGCAAAGTTGCTGCCTTTACCATGAACCATTTATGAATATTTGTAAAATTTAAGATGCAAACTTTCGCCTTCTAAACTTTGGTATATTTTATCTAATGTTATATTTGGATTTTTCTTAAATTTGGAAGTTGATGGGTAAAAAAAAACCCATAACTCTGAACCGTACAGGCTAATAGGTTTAATAGTGTGGTCGAATACATTTAAAGCAGTTTTAACTGATGGATTAAATGTGAGAAAGTCTTTTTGAAGTTTGAAATACATTTTTTTTTGGCTTTGTTACAACAATCATTTTTAGCCCTAGTCAGTGTTCCAGATGCATTAATTGTCAGACCCAAATACTTGTACTGTTTAACACATTCGATATTGTTGTTATTCAGATGGAAGGGGATTTTGATGTGCTTGCCAGATGAATTAAGACTATTATTTTGTTTTCTGTGTATTAACTTTGAGAGACAAGTCCTTTCAGTATGATTTTAGTATATTGAATTTTTCTTGTAGACCTTCAGCAGTGGGGAGAGAAGTACTATGTCATCAGCATACATGAGACAATGAATAGATGTAGATGAATCATTGTTTAATTTATTTTACGAAACTTTCAGAATTTGATAGATAATTTGGTAGATCATTAAGGTAAATCTTGAATAAGTTTGGACTCAAGTTATCTCCTTGTCTTACCTCATTGTATGTGTGAAAGTGATATATATATATATATATATATATATATATATATATATATATATATATATATATATATATATATATATATATATATATATATATATATATATATATATATATATATATATAAATGATAGGGGTGCAATTATCAATTATCACCCCCTATTATACCTATATGTACAATGGATTGATGGTTTGTTGTTTTACATCCCTTTCGAGGATTTTTCACATATATGCGATTTCAACAAATACTGTATCGGAAAAATGCTTCAAAGTTAGACTTTTAATCGGCACTCAGGTTTCTTTATGGTGCTAACGCCTACCGTGACGAGAAATCTTATTTGAAATACCCGTGACTTTCAATTCTAGTGCCAGACGCTTGGCGAAGG
The DNA here is from genome assembly GCF_033153115.1 of Saccostrea echinata. Taxonomy (NCBI): domain Eukaryota; kingdom Metazoa; phylum Mollusca; class Bivalvia; order Ostreida; family Ostreidae; genus Saccostrea; species Saccostrea echinata. The sequence goes on along the minus strand of NW_026889751.1, from coordinate 17,354,930 downwards.
AACAGTCACTACCTACATTAACGTATTAGATTTGATGCAGCACAGGGAACGGGAATAGAATACGGTTCTTCCCGCTCATGAAGCGAGCGCCCTGCCTAGTTATGTTAACCCTAACGCGGCATAGGAACTCAATGAGTGGGATAAAAGAATAAACACGTGAAGGGTTTTATGAAAATATGCTTCTATTTTTGAATAACAATTCTTATAGAATAATAAAATCTGAAATAAATAAATCAATTAAAAAAATTCTTTTATTATTTTAAATGGTAGCTTATAATGAAAGTTGTTCCTTATTGATTAACTAATAAGAATGCAAGTTTGAGAAAACTATTTCTTTTTTAACAAGTACTTTGAAATTCATAATTTTGCATGAAACATTTTTTTTGACTTTCATTACTTCTCTGACAACTTGAGGTGATTTAACTATTGGATTCTTAATTATTTCGATTCATTTGAACTACGAGGGTCGTTCAATATATAATGCAATATGTCATCTAAAAGTAAGAAAAATGCGGAATACATATTCTAAACATTTTCATTCCCTCAAAGCATTCCTTGTTATCCTTTACACATTTCTCAAGTCTTTATACCTATGACCAGAAAACCTCAGCATACCCATCAATAGTGATGCCCCAAAGACATTGATGAATATCACTTTCCATTACATCAAATATTGAACAATCTTCCTTTGATTGTTTTCATGCAGTTTTAGAATGAAAAGATCCCAGAATGGCTGAGATCTAGCGAATATGGGGGATGGCAAAGCTCTGTAAACTTTCTTTTCTTCAGAATTTCATTTATTTCTCTATGCTTATTTGCAACAGCGTTGACAGGTGCATGTAAATTACCCTAGAGGCGGTATTTGGACTCTCTTTGCCGAAATCTGTTTATCTTTCCTCAGTGCAATTTGAATATAAAAGTTACCATTGATGGTCCTTCCTTTGGGTGTTTCTACATGTTTTACTGGACCTCTTGAAAAAAATGAAAACTAATAAAACATGCTTGAAGTCCTTGTTTCTCTTTACAATAATTAGAATGATGGTTTTTTCTTTGATTCCATTCACATCTTATTATTGATCTTCATTTATAGCTACAAAAATTGCACCCATGTTTCGTCGTCCATCACGATAATTTAACAAATCTTCTATTTTGTTTAAATATGTGTTTTTAAGTAGACAGTTGGCATATTTAACGCGTATTTTTCTGTTAGGCAATTTTGAGAAAATAAGTCACATATCTGAATGAAATATTATTATATTCATTTCCGTTGTCAGAATTCTATAAAATGTTATGATGATGAAATGCTTAATGTTCTAGCAATGTCTTTGGATGTAAATCTGACATTTTCAGATATCATGTTGCACATTTCATCGATAATTTTTGGTGTCCCTACAAATTACATTCGACCAGTTGACTTTTATATTTTAACTCTCCTTTTTTACTTTTTGAATTTTTTAATCAACCTGAAAACTATACAGCATTAAAGAATATTCTTTCCACATATAAAAATAATTTCTTTAATATGAATTCTTTGGCGACTTATGTAAAGAAGCATAGTTTTCACATACATTTTCATCTTCTTGGCAGGGATCGTTTTAAAACTGTCACAATGAAAAAGTACATCAAAAGTACTACGTCGTACGTCGTAAACATAGCCAAACAAACAACTGATTTTAATCAGATTGCTAAATTTATAGAAATAATTTCTGAATAAACACACAGGAAACTCAGGTTTCTTTGTTTGTGTTAAATTCATTTTTCAGTCTTCACAGAGTTAGAAGAACAAGTCCATATCAAACTGGATAAAAATGGAAAACTTGGGGATAAACTAACAAATTCTCCCTCATTTCCTAATCCTTTACAGATTAGCCGGGATTACAAATATGTGTATTGAAGAAGCTGAAAAGTTGAATCTACTTCTACAACAAAAATAAAACGGAGCAAGTATGTAAAATATTTGCCAGAACATCGCGCGAAAATAGCAAAATGTGCTATTGAATATAAAAATCGCCATTTTACTATTTTTTTAAAAGCTGTGGAGAAATGAAAATGAAAGTACAATCAGAAGTATTCGGAAACTACGCTCTATAATTTAAAAAAAAAACTTGTGTTTTTTCACTATAGAAATCAACGGAAAATATTTTTAAAACATTCCCCTCTCCTTTTTACAGCAAATTGAATTATTATTTAACAAATTCATACCAAAACTCTTGTTGTTCCTGGGGGTGGGGGGTATGTTTACAGATAAATTACATGAGTTAAACATATGGAAAAAATGAAGGATCATTTATCCATGTCTATGAGTATTTTAAAATATCTTGGTGTTATAAAGCCTGATTTCAATGGATATACATCTTCTAGACCCCAAATAAAAGGAGTTGTGATTAAGAGCAATGGACAATTTGACACTGGTATTAATAATGTCATTGTACTGTAATACTGTAATTTTTTTAATTTACCGGGTGGTAGTAAATACAAGAGACAGGGCCACATCGCTCATCTGAGCTCATTGGCTAGAAAGAAGCAGTAATCAGTTTAGTATTGAAGGGGGAGGGGGGCAAACTTTAATTTGAACTACCTCAGGATTCTTCCATATCAATATCACTAATCATGGCTTTGCTGTTCTTAAAGAGAAGAATTTTAAAGATTTCCACCGTCAAGGTAGCTCATTCTGTAGAGCGCTCGCTCCGTGATCGGAAGGTAAGGGGTTCGATCCCCGGCCGCGACTGACCTAATTCGATAAAAAAAAAATAGGTAGCAACTGTTCCCCCGCAAAGCGCTCGGCACTTTGAAGTGAAAGTTGTGGGTCCTTCAGATGAGACCTTAATGACCGAGGCCCATGTCACGGCAGGCGTAAGCACGATAAAGATCCCCCACTGCTTAATGGCCCTGAATGCCGAGTAAAGGTCTAAATTTGAAGCCCTTCTCCGGTATAAGGTGAAGTCTCTATATGAGTGAAAAATTCTTGTACAGAACGTAAAACAACATACAATCAATCAATCAATCCTTTGTTTTCCTATGTAAAACTCTGATCTCTCATTGTGGCCCCACACTACCCACCTTAAATTTGAACAAATTTAAATCTACACTACCAAAGGATGCTTCTATAATAATATGACTAATCCTGGCTTTGCTGTTCTTGAGCAGATTTTTTTCAAGATGATTCCTATATTTTTTCTTGTGCAAAACTTAGATGACCCTCTGTTGTGTCCCCATGATTTGAAAATACTTGATTCTACAATACGTAAGATTGCTTCTATATAAATATGACTAATAATGGCTTAGTGGTTCTTGAGAAGAAGACAAGCAATTTTTCTTTTAAAAATAAATATTCAAATAAAAAGAATATAAATAAATACTGTGGTGGAAAGATGCACAAAACATTAGAAATAGAATGACAATTGAAAACGATTTTTTTTTACCCGATAAGTTTTTTATAATTGAATTTTTCAAATAAAAACAAATGGAGATAACCCTTACCAAAATTCAAGGTCATAAATTAGGACACATCCCACCCTTACATGCTAATAGTAATAAATGGGAATTATGTCTAAATATACTGAGTATTAAACACCTACATATCTGTCGTGTATTCAATTTTATTGAAGCTGTTGATATTACGGATGGAATACCTTAACTTCTCTATTGCTGATTCAGCATCCATCTTCTGCTAGCTTCTGAATGCCTGACTTTCCCAAAGCTTTGGCTTATATACCCTTTGGTTTGGCTAGTCCTTTCCATGGGTTGCTAGGTCATTCCATTATTTCAGGTCTTCAATGCATTTTACTCTTTTACTCGAATGCCCCTTAACCATTACACCAAAATATTCCTATGAAAAACTCTGACCAATTGTTGTGGCCCTGCCCTATCTGTGGGGGTCTTGATTTGAACAAACTTGAATCTACACTACTTGAGGATACTTCTATATTAATATGACTAATAATGGCTTAGCTGTTCTTGAGAAGAAGATTTTTAAAGATATTCCTAATATATTCCTATGGTGAACTTTGACCCCCTGTTGTGGCCCTGCCCTACTCCCAGGGTCATGATTAGAACAAACTTGAATCTACACTACCTGAGGATACTTCTATTATGATATGACCAATCATGGCTTTGCTGTTCTACAGAAGTAGATTTTTAAATACATTTCCTATTTATTCCTATGTAAAAACTTCGACCCCCTCTTGCGGCCCCGCCCTCCCCCCGGGGTTCATATCATGAAGTATGTCATGAAGCTTTCAAATAAGTTTCATCTTTCTTGGCCTAGTTGTTCTTGAGAAGAAGATGTTTAAAAGAAGCCACAGAATTTTCACGAATTCTTAATTATCTCCCCTTGAAAGAGGGCATGGCACTTCCTGAGAACAAACTTAAATTCACCCAAGGATGCTTTGTGGCAAGTTTGGTTGAAATTGGCCCACTGGTTCTTGAGAAAAAGTCGAAAATGTGAAAAGTTAACGGACTACAAACGGACGCCGGACACTTTTTGATCAGAAAAGCTCACTTAAGCCTTCGGCTCAGGTGAGCTAAAAATTAAAAAATGACAAGTTGTAATATGTAATTTTATATTTACATGTGTACTTCCATCCGGTAAATTCAAAAATTACAATATGACAGTAATATAAATCAATCACAAGTGAACTCTTGTTTGCAATATAAAAAAAGATAATGGCAAAATTGTCATTTTTATTGAATAAAGGGGTGTAAAATATCGGCTGGAATCGAGAGTTAGTGTGCGTAGTTCTTTGCCATACTCTCCCCATGGCCTTCTTTTAAACTTACTGATGAACTAGTGATATTTTATGTTCGAGTACGTATCAGGGTGTTGTGAATTCTCAGATGCAGGTCTCTGGAACTAGGCAAGTAATTTTATTCAGTGATAAAACTCTATTGAAAGTAAATGGGGGACCATTTAATGTCAAAAACGATGGGCATTAATATTGTTTCTTCTACAACACACGGGTTTTTAAAAAAGAAAAAAAAATCGGGTATTTAAGGCGAGATTAACTCGCATGATTCCGCGGACATCAAATCAACATTTAATAAACGAATTAGAGACAATGTTCAGCAATATCCCTCCTCCTCTCCCTTCGACCAACGTTTAATATATGTCAATTTTTGTAACGTTGATATTTGTAATTTTAGTATATTATACATCCATGTTTTGTTAGAAAGTTCCCTTCTCAAAATTGCTATTTTTGCAACCATGGCAACACCGTTTATTGAAATAAAAATACTAAAATATTGAATTTTGTATCTTAGTGTTCTTTACATGTGTACTAAATTTTATTGAAGTCAGGCAAAAGCTGTAGGAGGGAAAGCGATTTGAAAATTGCGGAATATAGTATACCCGTGTTTTTTAAGGAAGTCCCGTTCTCAAAATTGCTATTTTGTAACCATGGCAACACTGTTCATTGAAATAAAAAACTAAAATAAAGAATTGTGTATCTTAGTACATTCTAAAAGTGTACCAAGTTTTATTAAAATCAGGTAAAAACTGTAGGAGGGAAAGCGATTTGTAAATTGCTTATAATTACGACAATCAGACAGCTGTAAATCCAAAGTCTAATACACGGACATTTGTGTAATTGTATAAACTCTTTCTATCAAATAAAATTGACCAGTATAACTAAAAACTAATTGTTTGTATGCTTTGTTTTAATAGTATCACTAAATCCTCTGTTATGGAAACATTATTTGTAAATTTGTTTGTATTTCTGTGATGTAAAAAGGTGGAAAACACATATTTTGTCAATTATGGGTCTCATTCGTTGCCATGGCAACCACGACGTCATTTTACTCTGCATAATTAAATACTTTAAGATTTTACCTCTCAGAAAATGTGTAGGAAGCTATATGTAAAAGTGACTAGAAAATGTTAAAATTTCAATTTGAAATTTTTAGGCAGTTTTGCAGAAAAAAATGCAAAATCTCTGGTAGTTAAAGGGTTAAAAGTGAATTTCTTCTCGAGGACAATAGGAAAAATTATGTGGTTTTCTGTGAGTAGAACTCTTTAATTGAACGTTTCAACTGTGAAAAAATAAAATAAAGAAGATCGACATTTACTATGATATACTGTCTGTTGCATTATTTATTGAACGACCCGCGTATATATTAAAATTCCCCCACCTTTTGAGACCGAAAATCCCAATGGCTAATGAATTTTGGACTGCCTATTGTATTCTGTACATATTGTTGTACCAAAGAGTATATTAGAATTTTGTCCAAAGATTTTTGGTATCACGATTGAATTTGAATTTTAAATAAGAGATATGTATACAGCATTTTTCTGAGGAATTCCATGCATTTATTGTTAATACAGTTGTCTTCATTTTTCAATTCTATTACAGAACCTCTAATTGGTGATTAATTTAGTGGCTTCTAAAATTTCCAATTGGTGCCTAAAATATCTCCATAAGTCTCCATATTGGCGACTTGAATTTCGGAATTATAAGCATTTTAAACAATTGCGATTTTTTTTCTACTTGGTGTAAAGGAATTAAAATGTAGCAAAAACTTTTTTTCAATAAATATGTCTTGTGATTCCCTTAGTCATCTTCTAGTCCTCTTGTTTTTTTTTTTCAGACGGATTTTGTCAGCGCACGTGCCACTGGAAATTTCGCCTGCACACAGACTCAGGTTAACCAGATAAGACAATAGCTTACCCTGGTTTTGATCTTTAGAAATCAGACATTCAGAATTGCTAAGTTCTTTTAAGAGTTTTGAAATGTATTTATATTCATAAACTTTATCTTCTGTCCCTATTTTTTTTTAACCTTTAATGCTTATACAGTAAACCACGCTTATAACGAAGTGCCAGTGACACACACTTTTGCTTCCCTATAAACGTAATTCGTGATATCTGTTAAATTCACAATATGTTTATAAGCCACGGGGAATGAAAATCACTTCGCTATAAGCACCAATTCATAATAAACAGTGTTTAACTGTAGTTGGCAGAATTTTCACCAATGCCATTGATAGGGTATTGCAAGTTTTAAATTAAGGCTACTATGCTTCTATGCTTTCCTAAAAAAAAAAGGATGACTAAAAAATGAAATACTAAGATATCAAACAGTAATCATACTCAAAGTTCAATAAACAATGCAAATTGAGAGCAGAGCAAACATAGTCCCCTGAAAACATCAGAAGTGGGACCAAAGAAGCCATGTAGGAATAAGCATTTAGCCATTTTTCTTGATCGGGTAAATGGAGATATCCGTAGAAAATTCAATATGACAATAATGGCCTAATAACTTGTTTTAAACCATTTGATCTAACGATGAGTTGTATTTGAAAACAAGGTCATCATGTATCATGGAATTTCCAAAATGTTGACTAAACAAAATTGTTAATCCCCTTGTATCATCAACTTATATGATAGTGGCTTACTTCGGTTTAGAAATTTTTCATTTGTAGAACGTCTCTTGTGTAAAAATGAACGGGGGATATAAACACCGTTTGCAGGTAATGGTGGTACATGTATGTTGCTATAAAAATAATGGAAAATGACAATAGAAAAATTGAAGTCATGAAAATGAATATTGTTAATTGATAAAACGTCGTCGGTATATCTAAGCGTCGAATTAAAGAAACAGCAAGAGACTTCTTCTTTTCATATAGATTTTTAAAAATAAATTCTGCTTTATAAAAAAAATTAAAACAAGTCTGTAAATAAAGGAACACAATTAGAGAATTCCAACAGATTGTTGGAAGACCTGGTATCCAAAGACTACAAAGATTTTGTCAATAAGGAACTCAAGCATCTTTTTGATTTCAGCTTTAAAGTACGTGTATATAGAATGAGAATGATTTTTAACAAAGTAGGTTTTTAATTAACTACGCAGAAGTTATGAAAATTTTCAATTTCCATTTTTATTGAAGAAGTTTTGTAAAATGTCAAAAATCGCTATTTTATTGAGGGTAATGGTTATTGAAGTGTTGAAAGCCATCGTTTTGATGCTATTAATTTTGGTATAATTTTGTGAGGCCAACTTTAAAATAATGTTTGTTTGCCCTCTCCCGACTCAGGATGAAAAAAGAATTGGGTCGATAGGTAGGTGAGAAGATTTTTTTTTCTTAGAAAATTTCAATTTCAATGCTAAATTTTTAAAATCTATTTTCCAGAATACATAAAAAAAAATTGCTTCCTGGAGGTTAAGAAAGGTTTTGAGTCGGGCCATATTTAGCCAGTCGGTAGGGAGAGAGCAACCACACAATTTTTTTAAAAGATGGCCTGATTTGAAGTTTTAAAAAAAAAAAAAAATTATTTAAAATCCACCTATGATTTTCACCACTTCTGTAATATATTGGTACACAGTACTGCTGAAGTTCTCTCTTCTGATGATGTTTTCGTAGGGAATAAGGAAAAAGGCTTCAGTTGGTAGTTTATTTACTAGCTCCCGATGTGTATCTAATGATACAAAGATGAAAGTGTTTTTATGTAACCCAGTACAGGAACGATAATCAAATTCAATCTGACTGTTGTAAAAATTAAAAATTCTTAAAACTGACATATTTTGAAGAATATCTTCCATACGTAGGAAACTATGGGTAGATGTTGCATTACCACTCGTATAATTAAAAATTAAATTCAACCTCTTCTAAAATAGAATTGCAATAATGATTCTTACAAACAAAGACTATGTTGTTACATGCTTTGTCAGATAAAACCAGTACACACTGATCACAAGTGCAATTTATCTAACAAATTATCTGTTATTATTAATAAATGTATTCTTTGGAATGGATTTTTTGTGAAAACTAAATTAATGTTTTGATTCAATTTTTCCAAATAGGAAGTTGATAAAAGAGTTAATATTTTGGCTTTAGATTAGGAAGATTATTTTGTGGAGTTTAAATGTTAATTAAAAAAAGAAACTTCAAATATTTTTCAGGTACATGTAGTGCCATTTGCTATCAAAATTTATTGAAAGTGTGTCTTTTATATTGGCTCGAACGCCACTTATATATTTTTTACATTTGGAAATCAGTTGTGTATGGAACTGCACCTTAATACAAAATACAATATTGTGAGAGTATCCTCTCGTAGTAACTTTCTTCGGCTACCCTTTAGTTAACTCCGTTTGTTTTGAATTGTACGTTTAAAGGGTAAAGTGGATGCAAATGAAAGTATCAGTGTTTAAAATGCGATACGTTCCGGAAACAACGAAAATTACAATAAAAAAACTTATTATTATTCAAACTGTTCATTGAGAAACAGCTTTTTAAATCTTTATAATTGAGGGATTTTTAGTCAATAACTTCCATGCATCTTTATCTTCTTTGACTCCCATCATGATGCTCCCACTATCAATTTGGTCCAAATTTTGAATAACAATATGGAATTAAGAAAAACATTTTTTCCTGCTAGATTAAGAACTTTATTCTGACGTCTTACACAGAAAAATACATAGAGACAAAGATATATATATATATATATATATATATATATATATATATATATATATATATATATATATAAATTAAATCCAAGATGAACAAACAAGTTCACATTTAATTATTACACTTACCGCTTTCGCCTTGAGGCTTTTCAGAGTGTAACAAAGTTTATCACTCGTGAGACAGGATTTTTTGATATTTTCACTCGTGCTTCTCACTGGTGAAAATATCCAAAATCCGGTCCCGCTCGTGTATTAATTCCATATTCATCTACAAAACATTGAATACTCTCTCTCTCTCTCTCTCTCTCTCTCTCTCTCTCTATATATATATATATATAACAAATTTTGAAGAAAAAAAATACATGGATGCTTTTCATCTCACATCTCAGAATACCATTCTAAAGAAGTAAAAGATTAGTAGAAATATGGAAGCTAATTGGATTTCAATCTTCAGTAAATAATATACAATTTTCAAAATATCCGGAAAATGCAAAAAATTACGTCAAATATGGAAAAGGTGAATATAACGAACAGTGTTCGATATCAAAAAATTAAACAATACAAATCTATGTACATGTTACTCCATATATCAAGTCAATATTCCATTATTTGGTAGAACATGTTTTATTACACTATTTCATTTTTTTTTATTAATATGGTAGATTGAAACGAAGTATATCAATCATTAGATATCGTTTGATCATTTGAAATATTATACACTATTTATGTAATCCATAGCAGTCAACAGTCTGACAATTGTCCTCACCTCATATTAATTTTTAAGACCATGTTCCCGTACATACTCTTACATCTGTTGTTAGTTTAGTGATTGTATCAACATGTTTTCGTTGCTGCAATATGATTCTACATCTACAAAAAAAAAAAAAAGAAAAGAAAAGAAGATACACAAACTCTACATCTTCCAACAAATATTTAACTTCAAAAGAATTATAAATTACAAAGAATTATAATACCGAATCTCAATCTACTAAGTTAAATACTATACAACATTGTAGTTAATTAGTAGTAAATCTAAATGTGAAAAAAAAAAATAATCAAAGTTTTTCCACGGTGAATATTTTTTTTATTATATTCAAATATTCTAGGATTCCTACACTATGAAATTCATTTTCCCTTTTCTCATTTAATATTAACGAATTCTATTGCTATTCTAAAAGACAAAGCTATAATTCTATTCAACTATTATTTTTCAGTTTACTTTTTTAAGTAATCTGACACCATAAAGTCTAAAAACATGCTGAGGTTTCATAGAAGATCTAAGTTTCAATGTAGCGGAAGCTCCCTTCCGCGGAAGGTGCTTAATGATTGATTGATTGTATGTTGTTTTACGTCCCATTCGAGAATTTTTCACTCATATAGAGACGTCACCTTATACCGGTGAAGGGCTTCAAATTTTGACCTTTACTCGGCACTCAAGGCCGTTGAGCAGTGAGGGATCTTTATCGTGCCAACGCCTGGCGTGACACGGGGCCTCGGTTTTTAAGGTCTCATCTGAAGGACCTGCAACTTTCACTTCAAAGTGCCGAGCGCATGGCGAAGGAACAGTTGCTACCTATTTTTTTTTTATCGACTTAGGTCTGTCGCGGCCGAGATTCGAACTCACGACCTCCCGATCACGGAGCGAGCGCTCTACTGACTGAGCTACCGTGAACGGTCAGGAAGGTGCTTAATAGAATACAAAACCAAATGTAATACTTTTACAGTATATACTAGTATGTGCAGTTTATTTCATACATTGTAGATTTTAGAATTGATAGTGTACTTTCCGTTAACTAGAGTACACAATACCAAAGTATAGTATAATATGATTTTAGACTTTCATGTAAGTAACTTGAATTTGATTCGTCGAGAAACATTTATTTGAAAACGCCCTCTGAATTATGCCACCACGCCCTCTAGCTCGATAGAATTTAGCAACAGTCAACATTGCTTGCCGACGGGTAAATATTGACTGCGCGGAATCTATGCTTTTTTATGCGACTTTATTGTATTTGTAAAAAAAAAAAAACGTTCAGTATACTATAATACATACTGCATGTAGTTGAGAGTAACATAAAAAATTTTCACGCCAAGAAAACCATTGTCAGTGGTTTTCTTGTGGTGAAATTTTTCAATGTTTTCCACAACAACATGCAGCAATAATATAATATAGTGTTTGTTACTTTGAAAAAAAAACTATTTTCGTGAAAGATATTGCCAAATAGCTATAGCTTTTGTATAGTATTTCTTGTCAAGAGAAAAAAACTTACAAATGTCCTTTAAATTGAATTACTACTGTTGAATCTCTGTTCCTCCTGTAACAAGTTTCTATTTGCTCATTTATCTCATCACTATAATTAATCCACCGTCCAGTAGGGTCTCTCCACTGCCATTGTCTTTTACAGTTTGTCAGGGAGTCTCCGTCACGGCCTGATGAATAAATATACATCTGTTTACTATATGGAAAATTGTCATGTTTTTTAAGAATTTTAAACCAGGAATTAGAGCGTTTTGTTCTACAAAAAACCCTTTTAAAAAGAAAATATCCTAGGTGAGCGCCTATTTCATATACATATGTGTTTTTTATTGCTGAAAGAGATGTATGATTATTTGTTTTTCTTTTCTTTCATTATATTATTCTTTTTTACTTAACTTGCTGTCTTGTCTTTGACTTCCAACGAAGCGATTAAAAGAAAAGAATTTAATGTCGAAAATCCACTGCTCATAACATAATAAGCCCCCCCCCCCCAAATTACTTAAATATTTAATTAAACTTGAATAACAAGAAAAAAAATTACCCTCCTCTGTAAAAGGCATTGATGACTGATTCGGAGTCTGTTGGTTTTGTTCAAGTTGATTATACTTTATAAAATATGCACTACGTTAAAAACACATTCTTTCGATTACTGCTGGATTTAACGGGTCACTGAAATGTTCAGTGTGTGTATTTTAAGATAGTTTGATAACACAAATATCTATTAATTGAAAAAAATGACATTAATATGTCTTTCAATATGTATTACCGCACTCTGACGTCGAACTTATTCTGATATCCAAATCTATAATTACTCTTCACTCCGTGTGGCCATTTTACCTTTGAGTTAAAATAGTTAAGCACATTTATTTCCTAGTATTTATAATAATAAAACATTAACTGCACTTCTATAAGAAAAAAAAAATAAAATATAAAATGAATGTAGATCGTACGTAAACAACGGGGGTTGTTTGTTGCACTCTGTAAACTGTTCCAATGTTTTCTTCTCCGCCATCTTGGTTATCCCATTTCCAGTCTGGTCCTTTTTTTAATAAGATACAAAAACGGCATGGGTACAATTAACGTCATAAAATGATATGATTTTATTTATGATGAAAAGAACTATTTTTAATGTATTTTATGTACTCCTTCTCTCCTTAATTGCTTACATACAAGACTTGTGAGTGACTTACACAGTTATTATGAGTCATATAACACTCTGTCCTTTTTTGTTTTTAAGAAATAAAAATAATCTACCAAAATAAATAATTGCATGGAAAGTGTGATAAGAGCTGGGTACGTTAAGACCGATTTACGGCCCTGTAAAATCGGCAAAAATTAAACGCACGATTACATTCTATCAATTGTATCAATTTACTGTTAAGGTTTCCCTGTGTGTGAAATATGAATAAAATTTTCTCAACTCACGTGCCCTTTCATTTATATAACGTTCAAAACCGGTCTAATATTCCGGAATTCCCCCATTTTGGACTTTTTCCTCCTCTTCAAGTCTATATTTCGATATGGCCGCATCCGAGTATGTATGCGAAACTTTGCAGAAAGAACAAATACACTACGATTTTTAATATTAAAGAGAAAAAATAACCTTACAAACGTGCGGCCACATCCGTTTTTACAAAAAATTGAAGTAAAAAATGCTGCATTTTTGGATAGACGTCACCTTTTCTCCACAATAAAATCTATATTTTTAAAGAAATTAGTTGTTTAATTCTATATCTGAAGGATTAATTATTTTTATTGTCTTTTAAATCAATTCTGGAAAAAATTAATTTAATACAATTATTTATGCAAATGAAAACCATATGAACCTTTCTCAGTGAAATTTACTATGGGACATTACATGTACAAATTAGTGACGCAATGTATTGAAAAAAATGACGTCACAAAGAGCAATCATGTTGAAAATATGTACTTGAAACAAATTCTTCAGTCTTCGCAACTATGATAAATATTCAATCAATATTTACAGCGTGAAAAAGTAATTTAACGACATTAAGTTGGGATGGTTCAGACAATCAATTTACATTTAAGGTATTCAATGTATAACGACCATATTTTGTATCTAATAAATGAACGGTCCTATATTTGTAATTATGGTATCATTTTGAAGGTTTTGTGAAATAAAAATACTCCACCAAAGAAAATTACAAAAAATTGATTATTGTCAAATTAATTGCACCTTGAATTTTATATTGAAGTCTATGGACAATGCATGTGTTATTAAGATATTGTCAAAAGTAATTTGAATTTCATAAAAAGCTCTTGGTGAAAATATGCATACACTCTCTCTTTATTAAAATATGAAATAAAATTAATCAATTACCGCAGATATTTTGGCGAAATTAAAATTTTCTTCTTTGCATCAAGGGCAGATAACTCTCAAAAACCTTTAAAGTGCAAAATGACCAGTTTCTTATATGTTATCAGTCATGTGAATTTGGTTCATTTCACTTTCATCGTTATCTAGCAATGCATTTTTAACTAGTTTAAAATGATTTAAAATTGTTCATAATCCCTTCATTATACATTGAATACCTTAACACTACATGTACCTCCAATTAAAACGCGCGTCTCCTTCATAGTGGACATTGACTTTATTTGACTTTAAGAAAAGATTATTTTTAACATTTTTTATTTTTGAAAATCATCAGCTTTCTTAAGTATGTTTTATTCGTTTACAATTTATATATGTCTGGGATTCATGAATGTCAAAAGACAATAGCTAATGATTGGGGCGGGGAAAGGGGGAGGTGAATGGGAAGCTTGGCGTTTTGCAGTCACCATTTGAACATTTCTTTTCAAAACTTGTTATCCTTGTCACTGTATTGTTGCAGATTTTTAGTTGACAAAATTAATTATGTCAGAAAGGATTCTAGTGTTCTATCGCAGAATCAGGAAGTGTTTTATATATTACTAAACACTTCTAAATCTGCCAGTGCCGACCTACATCTACTTATTGAAGGTCAGCAGCTGGGAATGGAAAAGTTCTTAGATGTATTTACACTTATTAATTATATATACATTTATCATGCTGATCTGAATATTGACATCAGTGTTTTCAAGTAAAATCGGGTTTAATTTATAATTTACAAGGAATTTTAGATAATTATGTTGACCAAGTTTATAAGACTTATAAAAGGTATACAGTGGTGTACTCTTTTGGCATTTTCTACGAACATTTAAGTGAAACATGATACAATCAACCTTTTTTATTGTCTATAAAAAAAGATTATCTGTTCCCAGTTCTGTAAGAAATACAAACACGATCTTGCATTACTTGTGGACAAGACACCCCCCTTTCCGCTCCATAATCGATGATTTAACTCGTTAATTTTTTTTCCCAGAAATTGTTTTCCTAATACATTTTTAACGCATTCCAATTCTTGAAATGAAAAAAAAGAAGAAAAAAATTACTCTATAGATATTTATCTGTATGAAAAACGAATGTACATATTAACTACATGTACACTATTGTTAATCTTGAAGAAAGCGAGTATTTTTAAAAGGATTTTATCCAGATTATCCCTGAAATAATAGTAATATATTTCATATAGGAACGATGTTTAGTATTCCAATAGATGTTCATCGGGGCTGGAGGAGCGTCCTGTCCAATATCACCTCCGTGAAAACGGCCGTGTACATTATCGCTAAATTTTAAAGATTCAACGTCCGTCTATGATGATAATCCGTTCCAGAAAAAAACAAATAAAAAGTATTTTATCGTTACTACAAGGATAAATGCACAGAATTGCGAAGGAAATGCCCCAGAGAGTTAATGTATCTAAAGAAAGTGATAAAATTACTATTGTCACCGAAATATATCAAATATCTTACCTACGGTTGTGTAACATGTAAACATAGGGAGGAGTTCTAAAGATGAAATATATGGAGATAACGAGCAGAATTCAAGCTCAAAAGTCCATTAATTAAACAATACAAAATAGGAGCAGAGCAAACAAGGACCTAGAAAATCTGTATCTATTTTAATGCAGTTTTTTTCTCAGTAGATGACTAGATGGATCGTCTCGCAATTCATGTCAGCAGTTTGTTAGGTATGTTTTTAAAGATTTTTTTTATCAGACACTAACATGGAAATGAAACATAATCAAGCTAGTATTATAATCCGGGAATGGCAAGGATAACTCTATAAAGAAGCAATGTGACGTGTTTTGCGTATTGTTCCCACAAGTAACAAAATAACATCAGATTTCGTATAATTTGATAACTGAACTAGAAATAAAATCTCTATGTAGCTTATAAAAAGGGACGTAAAAGTGAATTTTGATTCTTCTATGTGAGTGTTCTGTTATTCTGCATTTGGATTATTTGTATTTTGTCTCTATGAAAATAGAAGTGTGTGTGTGTGTGGGGGGGGGGGGGGGGGTTACTGATAATCAAGTTATACATGTACTGTAATGAGTACCAATAAAAAAAATTATATCAAGAATTTGGTTTAAAACTAAATACATGCCTTTCAAATTTCCTTTGGCTCCCAACTCGACGGTGACCGTTGATCGATCTTTTACTGATCGATATCAATGCAAGTGTCTGCCTTTTCATGCTGCATTGCTTTTAAGACGACATGCGCATATTTTCATAGCTGACGTGGAAAAACTCTATATGTAAATCATACACATAATATTATATCCTTATTTTTATAACTTTTAGTTTTAGGGAATAATGTCCGTTAGAATAATGTCCCGAGAATTCGTGTGCATTTCTTGTCGAATTCACTACACAGATTTAGGCATATAATTTTCGATTTTGTTAATCAAATAATGATTATGTACATGCAACGTACTGTGTTTGTCTCTAAAATTAAATTATTAGCATTGGCTATATAAAATATTTTGTTCATCGAAAAGTGGATCTAAACAAATCGCACACCCTTTTTCTTAAGCCTTCGGAGATTCACAGTTTTTTATTTGAAGCAAAATTTTTCAAGGTCTGTAACGCAAGTTATGATAAGCCATTCCAAGTTGTTTTTTTTTTTCTATGTGTAGTGAACGCAGACGAATAGGTTTTGAGGTTATGAAATTAAAAACAAACACAAATTAAAATTGATAAATACAAGCTTTGAAACACAAAGTTAACTCAAATCAACACATACGAATCTCTGAAATGCATTTTACTCTTTTGGGATTGACATCTCTCTTTTTTAAGTGGTGTATTAATATTTTTATTTCAATAAACTAGTAGTTTAACCAAGTTTTATGGCGAGGAGAGGTCTCAAATGATAATAAGAAAGTCTAGGACTGTTCTGAAAATGCTGCGTTTTTCCCCTTTTGGTTTGTGTGTTTTCTCGGATAGGAAGATACCGGTAGGTTTTCGAATTTCGGATGGACGCTAAACAAAGAAAAAACTTGGAATGGCCTCATCAATCAGGACTCTTATAACCGGTCTCATCTTGTGGTTTTAACATAGAAAGTGATTGTGTGTAGGTACCTAAAAAGTGTATTTTACATGAACCATGCAGTAAAGTGGATCCACTGGAATGAATAAATAACGATCTATAAAAGAAATCCTAACATTAAAGAAAAAAAACTTTAACGCAGTTTAAGACACCTCATAACCCCGTAATAGTGAGTAATTTATACGTTTATCCCCCCCCCCCCCAAAAAAAAAAGAAAATAAGAAATTAATAGCGCTGCCATTTCTTGTTAAAAAGGGGAGTGGTGTTGATGGCTTTTTCATTGCCAAAAATCCAATTTTGAGTACTTTATATGGGACGTTCCAATCTTCTTTTTAATATTGATTCATGTAACTTTAAAAATTTTAATGTAACTTCATAGACAATGCGGAAAATGATTGAAGAAATCATTTTAACATAAAGAAATGATAAATTTGATACGAGCACAATTTTAAAAGAAGTAGTACATGTACCTTGTCTCGTCTGTATGGATGAATTTAGCTTCATTACTTGTCTGATGAAATCGTTTGTTATAAAATTATATTTCCCTTTAAATTATTATACTCCTTCCAGCTATCAAAGATACATTACTATGAAATGAAATAAAAGTTCAAAATTGTTTTCTGGAACATAAGGCAGGTTAAAGTAAATAGTTTCCGGTTCAGAGAATTCACAGATTTCTTTTAACGTAACGTTAAAATCAGTAACGCTGTGATGACGTTATCACGTCAAAATTTGTAATTTCTAAAGAAAACTCCCCATTTTTCGAGACGTCTGACAGAAAAACGGTTTGTGATAATTAAAAAAGATAAAATGTTTTTGAAAAGACACATCGTAGCATGTTTGTAAAAAACTGAAATCAAATTTGGAGACAGGGCCGCTCTGTTATACGTAACGTACCCAGTTCTTTACATTATGATGAAGGATAATCAACATTGTTTTTTTTTTAAATTACTTTAAATATTTAATACTAAGTAAGTAGATAATGTTTACTTTTGAGATTAAATATAAAATGTAAGTATAAGATAGAATAACTTATATATATATATATATATATATATATATATATATATATATATATATATATATATATATATATATATATATATATATATATATATATATATATATATATATATATATATATATATATATATATACCTCTTGAAACTAAACAACCAGTGGCAATTTGCTGATGATGTGAAAGAATTCTTGGATGATCACATTCTATTAAATCATATTTTGCAATCTTTCCATCAAAGCTGTATCTGTATTTACAGGTTCTTCCATTGTCCCACTCAATAAACAACCACCCAACTATGCAAAACACAAACACATATAATTCATTCATTCAATTCAAAGTTCCAGAATTGTATTCTACTATGTATGTTAATACAATTCACCTCTTGAATGTCCTACAACTGTTCCTGAACCCCTGCCATCTATGTTTCCCCATTCCCAGTCAGGTCCACGTTTGACTCGGGTACCAATTGAAGGCATATCTGAATAGCGCTCCACAAACATTTCGTCGTTGTCAGATTCAGCGGAGGTGTTTGAATAGGTTTTATCACCATTTTGTAAAAGTTCTAAAATTTCTTCCTGGGAATAGATAGATATCAAAGGAATTGATATATTAAAATCGAAGTTTTGTATATTATTCTTCATCAAATACCTTTTATTTGACGTTTGAATTCAAAGTGCGTTACCTAAAAAGATAAATACATTGCATACAGGCTACACATGTGATAAGTAAATAGTCCAAAGCTTAAGATCTTTGAATATAAATGATATTTTTATTACTTTTGGCAATTTTACCTAAATTAGGGATAGTGCAATTCGACTTTCTAATAAAATGTTCTTTTATTCTTAATCCGTTTTTAGACGATAGTGCTGATATTTATAGAAAAGAATCTAAAATTATTCACAGACATAAAGCAGTGAAAGAATTCAATTTAATTACAATCCACAAGCCAAATTCTGTAATCATGAAATGACATTTAAGTTACATTAAAAATATGAAATCAAACGTGTAATGAGGTTGTTGCCTCACGATATCTCTTTCTGTTACACTAGCTGCAGAAGACTTAATATCACAGATAGTAACTTGCCCAGGAGACTTGTGTTTTAATAGGCGCACAGCAATGCTCTATAAAGTAAGACAATGCAATATGTTTAGTACATACATACATACATACATACATGTACATACATACATACATACATACATACATATATATATATATATATATATATATATATATATATATATATATATATATATATATGTAATTTATTCTGTCTTTTGAATTTCACTGGTAATATCCTCACCATATTTTTTGAGAATCGCCCAACCTGCTGAGAATCGCAATGTTGAATTACTTTCACTCTCTTCTTAGTGTCAGTCACTAATTTCAGAAAATTCTGCAATTTTATACGGAGGGCATTAAATTGTTAGCTAATAAAGTAAAGAACAGAGAAAGCTACCCATGTTTTACGTCCCCAAGAACCAGTAAAATTTGGTTACCCAGGAACATTAACCCTAACGAATCAAAATCATTCAAAAAAAGTTCCCAAAGAAATATTTTTAAGCTCACCATATTTGGATGTGATCCCACTGGAATAAATAAAACAGAACTCTGTATTCCAATTGCAGCCACAGTCGCACGTAATCTTGTTATAAACTTTAAAAAAAAAAATAAACCGGTATAAAAACGCTTTTTCCTTAAAAAATTACTAAGGTTGAAAATAGTTTATCAAATTGAGTCTTACTTTACTTCAGTAAGGCGTCAAAAACTTTGATTTATTAGGAAACATATATTTAATATGACATTTGAATGCTTATTATTATTATTATTATTATTTTTTCGATACATTAATTTAAAATAAATCTTTACTACTTTGATCGAAAATCAATAACAAAGATATCTCTTTTATTCCTTGCAAAAGATGATGAATGTAGAAAAAAATATTTTTAATCATGGAAAATAAAATTGCCTTTCATGATGAAAATTCTTACTTTGAAAATTGAGAAGTATTCATTCTTTCAAAAACTTAGCTTTTTTAAAAGCAAGAGGCCCAGGGGCCACATCGTTCACCTGAGCACTGTGGCTAGAAAAAAAGCAAAAATCAGTTTAGTATTGAAAATCTTAAATGCATATGTGGTCCTGACCTACCCCTAAAAGGGAGTGGGGGTTGGGGTATGACTTGAACAAAATTGAATCTACACTAACTAAGGATGCTTACATATTTTTTTTTACTACCTGTGACCTTTTCTCTTCAAGTTTGAACTTTCATTGTGGCCCCCTTCTACCCCTAGGGGTTACTGATTTGAACAGACTTGAATCTACACTATCTGAGGATGCTTCCATATAAATATGACTAATCATGGCTTTGCTTTTCTTGAGAAGATTTTTGAAGATTTTTCCTATATATCTTATGTTAAACTTTGATCATCCATTGTGGCCCCACCCTACCCCCGGGGGTTATGGTTTGAACAAACTTGAATCTACACCACCTGGGGATGCTTCCATATAAATATGACCAATCATAGCTCTGTTGTTCTTGAGAAAAAGGTTTTTGAAGATTTTTCCTATATATTCCCATGTAAAACTTTGATCGTCCATTGTGGCCCAACCCTACCCCGGGGGGTCATGATTTGAACAAATTTGAATCTACACTATCTAACAATGGTTCCATATGAGTTGAGTTTCATCTTTCCTGGCCTATTGTTCTTGAGAAGAAGATTTTTCAATGATACCATTCATTTTTCGCTATTTCGTAATTATCTCCTCTTGGAGGTGGGCGTGACCCTTCATTTGAAAAAAATTGAATCCCCTTCACCCAAGGATATTCTGTGCCAAGTTTGGTTGATATTGGCAAAGTAGTTCTGGAGAAGAAGATGAAAATGTGAAAAGTTTATGACAACGAACGACGACAACGACAACAACAACGACGACAGACAACGGACAAATTTCGATCAGAAAAGCTCACTTGAGCCTTCGGCTCGGGTGAACTAAAAAGTAGAACAATAAAACCATTACATATTTAAATAAAAATGTACATGAATAAAAAAAAAAACATGAGTAAATTAATGAAATTAGCATTAGAGCATAAGAAAAATGTACTTGCAATAGGGATTAAAAGATTGAAATCTAAGGGATGTTGGGACAAGTAAAAATAGTTTTTCTACATTTCTACGAAAGAACTGTGCAGTAATTGGTTAACATGTCAAAGGTATAAATTAAATGAACTCTGTAATATTGAAAAAAAAGAAAGATTTGTTCAATACTTTGAAAGTCGCAAATTACATCGTAAATAATTAACATGAGAAGAAGTAAATTAAAATGAGTTTTTTTGGATACTCAGGTGCCAAACCGTTATCAGAATATACATAGGGTACATTCCTAAAACATCGTACCATACTGAATGGGTCTACAAAGGCTATGGAGGGTTCTGGCCTATTGATATCTGTCGGGTCAGTAGGGCAACCATCTGTAATCACAATCAATCTTGAAGGCGCAACATTACCGACAAATACGTTAAAGTGGACAATCGCTGTAAGAAAGATATCCTTAATTAAAGCCAGGCCTAGGATTTCATCATGAAAGTTCATATATCACTGTGAATTTGTATCTTTGGTATGTGATAGATCTCAGCCTATATGTGAAGATTTGAAAGTATTTTTCATTTGAATATCTGGCCTTCGGTTAAACAATTTTAACAAAACATAATTAAAGTGTATAGTAATTAATTTTTTGGCAATCATCTTCTCTTTCAGGAATGTGTGTGTGTGTGTGTGTGTGTGTGTGTGTGTTTGTGTGAGGGTGTGTTTGTGTGTGTGTGTGTGTGTGTGTGTGTGTAAGAGAGAGAGAGAGAGAGTGAGTATGAAACAGATTTCTTACCTCTTTTTTGGAGAAAACATGATGTAGATAAAAGGATCCCAGCTTCCATAGGAGAACTTCCCCGGCATTCAATTCCATCTGAAAAAACGAAATATTAGGTTATGAGATATAAAAGCTTTTTATAAAAAAGACTGCTCCAATACTTAGCTGATTAAAATGAAATTATCTTTTCTGAATTAGAGGCCTAGATTTTAACTTTTTTGTTTTTGAATCGAAATTTATGCATTCATTAGATCAGAATAAATTTAGGTTAGCCTTTGCGCTTCAAAGGAAATTCATTTAGTTAAAGATATAATGATAATAATTATACAATCATTTCCAAATTCTTTTTCTGTTACTGTATACAAATATATATTCGACAAGTGGTGTAAATGAGACCAGGATACTTAAAAACTCCAAGGAACTTTTAGAAAATTTGGAATCATAAAATCAAAATTTTACCAAATCAATAACATCAAAACATACGACATTTCAACACTTTATACAAAACTTCCCCATGATTATTTAAAGTCCAGGCTTTTTGACATCATAGACAGCTGCTTTTTAAATAAAAATAGAACTCGTATATATTTACTTATGTCATTGGTCATTTGCAATCATATGAAGCAGAATTTGTTCAAAAACTTCTGCACGAGAAGAAAACACTTGCTGTGGCCTTCAAATCGACATTTAGATATATCGACGATGTATTATCAATTAACAATGGTACTTCCATTCAAATGTCGACTCAATATATCCCAGTGAGCTTGAAATAAAAGATCTCACAGAGTCTGACACATCTGTTTCATATTTGAATATTTTACGAAAAAAGACTTTAATGGTAACCTAACAACAAAGCTTTATGATAAAATTGATGTCATCAATTTTTCTATTGTTAACTTCCCTTACTTATGTAGCAATATACCTTTTCGTCTGCATATAGGGCTTTTGTCTCCCAGTTGATTCGATACGCAAGAGTATGCTTTACTTATAAACAATTTCTAAAACGAGGCAAGCTATTATCAAACAATTTGATGAAACAAGGATATCAAGAGTCCCGTTTGAAGCCATCATTTTGCAAGTTTTATGGTCGATGCAATGACCTTGTCATCAAATACAACCTATCATTTAATCGAATGCTGACTGACGTTTTTGTAAGGACACTTTTTACAAACTGAATTGTTTACGATTTTTCCTGTTTTTCTCGATCATGACAAGTAGCACACGGCTGGTTTGACAGGTCGCCAGGGGATGCTCATTCCTTGATGGCACCTGATCCCACGTCTTATGTTTTTAATTTTGGAGGTCCGTATTTGCTCTTCTCCCGATTTGTATTGTTTAAATGGACTTTAAGCTTAAATACTGTTCGTTATCTCCATATTTCATTTACCTATGGAAAACAGGGATTGATGCCTGTCTAATATTTCACGCTATTATTGCGCTTGAAATTTGTTAATTTCTAAGGAGATTTTTTGCTGTACTCTTTAATAATTAACAACCGATCTAGAAATAACATGTATTTTCCTATTTTGTTTGCAGCATCGAAATACTCTGATACTGAATAAGGATTTTTTTTTCAAACCAATCCTAAAAATTACAAGCATTCTGAGAGTATTGCATTAGCAATACTAGTCCCCTACCAGCAAGTGTAATCTGGTTCTCGTTAAAAATTGAAAAGGCCACAATTCCGTTAAAAATCAATGAAGCGGAACGAAATGCAAAGTTGATCTATAACTCATCAAGGTAAAGTTACATTACAAAACTCGGCGCAATATCTGCAAGCGTTTAGAAAAAAATTGCGGAAAACAGTGAAAAATTGAAAACGTCGTAATTCCGTCAAAAATCATTGAAGCGGAACGAAATACAAACTTGGTCTGTAGCTCATCAAGATACACTTACACAACAAAAATCAGCTCAATATCTGCAAGCTTTTAGAAAAGAGTGCGGAAAACTAAGTGGGACAGACAGACAGCTAAACAGACGGACGGGCAGACTCAGAGGAAATTTATAGTCCCCTCCGGTTCCACCGGTAGGGGACTAAAAAAATGAAGATAACAAACAGTGATCAATGTCCAAAAAAAAAACAAGCATTCTCAGAGTATTGCATTAGCAATACTAGTCCACTACCGGCAAATGTAATCTGGTTCCCGTTAAAAATTGAAAATGCCATAATTCCGTCAAAAATCATTGAAGCGAAACGAAATTCAAACTTGATCTGTAACTCATCAAGATACACTCACATACAAAAAATCAGCCCAATATCTACAAGCGTTTAGAAAAAAGGTGCGGAAAACCAAGTGGGACAGACCGACAAACAGACAGAGGGACAGACAGACAGATGGAAGGACAGACAGACAGACTGACGGACAGACTCAGAGGAAACCTATAGTCCCCTCCGGTTTCACCGGTAGGGGACTAATAATAAAATGAGGCCCAATTGCCACATCGCTCACCTGAGCACATTGGCTAGGAAGAAGCAGAAATCGGTTCAGTATTGAACGGGGGGCAAAATTTAATTTACACTACCTCTGGATGCTTCCTTATCAACATGGCATTGCTGTTTTTAAACAGAAAAATTTTAAAGATTTTTCCCCTATATTTTTCTATGTAAGACTTTGATTTCTGATTATGGCCCATTAACCCTACCCACCATGAATTTGAACAAATTTGAATCTACGCTACCTGAGGATGCTTCTGTAATAAAATGACTAATCAGGACTTTCCTATTCTTGACCTGTAGATTTTTATGCCCCACCATGAATATGGCCGGGGCATATAGTGTTTGTCATGTCCGTCTTCCGTCCTTCTGTCCTTCCGTCTGTCCTTCCGTCACACTTTGCGTTTATCTCTGTTCAAAGCTCAGTTTCTCAGAAACTATACAAGATATTTTTTATCAAATTTCATATGCTGATAGATATTGTAGAGGGCTATGCAACTGCATCAACATTTTTTGACCTTGACCTTTCCTTTGACCTTGAACTCACTTTTCTTAAATAAGTGTTTAGCTCAGTTTTAAAGATACCATTCAAGGTAGTGTAATCAAACATCATATGTGGATACATACTGATATAAGCTATTCAACTGCATCAATATTTTTTGACCTTGACCTAACTTTTCTTAAATTAGTGTTTAGCTAAGTTTTAATGAAATCATTCAAAATATTTTTTATAAAACTTCATATGCTGATAGATATTGTAGAGGGCTATGCAACTGCATCAACATTTTTTGACCTTGACCTTTCCTTTGACCTTGAACTCACTTTTCTTAAATAAGTGTTTAGCTCAGTTTTAAAGATACCATTCAAGGTAGTGTAATCAAACATCATATGTGGATACATACTGATATAAGCTATTCAACTGCATCAATATTTTTTGACCTTGACCTAACTTTTCTTAAATTAGTGTTTAGCTAAGTTTTAATGAAATCATTCAAAATATTTTTATAAAACTTCATATGCTGATGCATACTGATGAGAGCTATTCAACTGCATCAATATTTTTTGACCTTGACCTTTCCTTTGACCTTGACCTCACTTTTCTTAAATTAGTGTTAAGCTCAGTTTTAAAGAAACCATTCAATATAGTGTTATCAAACTTCATATGCTGATACATACTGATGAGAGCTATTCAACAGCATCAACATTTTTTTTTACCTTGACCTTTCCTTTGACCTTGACCTCACTTTTCTTTAATCAGTGTCAAACGTCATATGCTGATACATTCTGATGTAAGCTATTCAACTGCATCAATATTTTTTTGACCATGACCTTTCCTTTGACCTTGACCTCACTTTTCTCAATTGGTGTTTAATTCAGTTTTAAAGAAACCATTCATAATATTTTTATCAAACTTCATATGCTTATACATACTGATGTAACCTTTTCAACTGCATCAATGTTTTTTGACCTTGACATTTCCTTTGACCTTATCTTCAATTATTTTAAACTAATGTTTAGTTCAGTTTTAAATAAACCATTCAAAATATTTTTATCAAACTTAATATGCTGATATGCATTTGTGAGAACTATTCAACTGCATCAAAAACGTTTGACTTTGAAGTGTCATGTGACCTTGACCTCACTTTTCTTAAATTTGCATTATGCTTAATTTTAAAGAAACCATTTAAGACATATTTATGTAAGCTTATGCACTTATACATAATTTGGTGAGAATTTATCATCGGTATCCAACTTTTTAGATTTTAATTTCAATTTTAAAGAAACTTTTCAAGATATTCTCATCAAATTGCATACACTAATACAAATTTTCATGTTGCATTACTAATATACCCTCGGCGGGGCATTCATGTCCTATGGACATATTTCTAATTTCTAAAATGATTCCTATATATTCTTATGCAAAACTTTGATCCTCTGCTGTACCTCCAACCCCTTGAGGTCATGATTTGAACATACTTGATTCTATAATACCTAAGGTTTCTTCTGTAAAAATATGGCTAATAGTGGCTTAGTTGTTCTTGATCAGGTTCTTTCAAGGGATATATAGGTTTTCCTTTTACTCTGTCCGAGTTAATGATTGGAATGATTATTAAGACAGCTCTGTCTGAGGGCATATCACACAATACTTAAATTTTCTCTTAGCAAGAGACGGGGACTGGTTAAGGTATTATTTGCACCGTGTTTCTCCCCTAGGTTCCCACTGAATAGATAAGAACCAAGTATCTCAATCTTCTTCAGATTTACTACACCCAGAACTTAACATCAATTCCTTAGGATACTTGCCACTGATGTTTATAATATACTTTTATTTCGTTCTCACCCTTAAGGTTTTCCATCCCTAATAGGACCAAATTAAACCATTAGCAATAGAATAACAATTAAAAAAAATTAACAAATAAGTTTTCTAAAAATTAAAAAAAATAAGCTTTTTATAGATTTTTTTCTATTAATTAAAAACAGAGGGAGATAACTCTTACCAAAATTCAAGGTCATAAGTTATGACACATGCAACCCTTACATGCTAATAGTAACAAGCATTGTAAGAGTTTTGCATTAGCAATACTAGTCCCCTACCTGCAAGTGTAATCTGGTTCCCGTTTAAAATTGAAAAGGCCACAATTCCGTCAAAAATCAATGAAGCGGAACGAAATGCAAACTTGATCTATAACTCATCAAGGTAAAGTCACTTGCTAAAAATCAGCTCATTATCTGCAAGCGTTTAGAAAAAAAATTGCGGAAAACCCTGAAAAATTGAAAAAGTCGTAATTCCGTCAAAAATCATTGAAGCGGAACGAAATGCAAAACTGATCTGTACCTCATCAAGATACACTCACATACCAAAAATCACCTCAATATCTGCAAGCGTTTAGGGAAAAAGTGCGGAAAACCAAGTGGGACAGACTGACAGAAAGACAGAGGGACAGACGGACAGACAGACAGACAGACGGACGGACAGACTCAGAGGAAACCTATAGTCCCCTCCGGTTTCACCGGTAGGGGACTAATAAATGAGAGTTATGTTTTCTGTTATTTCCCGATCATAACAAGGAGCACGCGGCGGGTGTGACCCGTCGGCAGGGGATGCTCACTTCTCCATGGCACCTGATCCCACCTCTGATGTTCTAGAGGTCCTTGTTTGCTCCGCTCCTGATTTGAGTTGTTTAATGGACTTTTGAACTTGAATACTGTTCGTTTCTCCATAAAATTCATACTGAGTATTTGACACCTTTTTTTCAGGTTCAATGAATCTGTTGCTATTAGGGATAGAATACCTTAACTTCTTTATTGCTGATTCAACATCTACCTTCTTCTGCTAGCTTCTATATGCCTTACTTGCTCAAATCTTTGCCTTATATACCTTTTGGTTTAGCTGGTCCATTCCAAGGTTGTCAGGTCATTGCATTATTTGCATGCATTGCACAAATGCCTCTTAACCATTACACGTATATATTTCTATGTAAAACTTTGACCCACTGTTTTGGCCCCGCCCTACACCCGGGGGTAATGATTTGAACAAACTTGAATCTACCCTACCTGAGGATACTTGCTTAACTGTTCTTGAGAAGAAGATTTATAAAGACACTTCCTATATATTCCTATGTAAAACTCCGACCCCCTCCTGTGGTCCCGCTCTACTCCAAGAGGTTATGATATTTGCAAATTTGAATCTAGAGTATGTAATGAAGCTTTCACACAGGTTTAATCTTTTCTTGCCCAGTGGTTCTTGAGAAAAAAGATTTTTAAAAGATGCCACCAAACTTTCACGAATTCTTAATTATCTCCCCCTGAAAGAAGGCGCGGCACAAACGCAATCCCCTTCACATGAGGATGCTCTGTGGCAAGTTTGGTTAAAATTGGCCAAGTGATTCTTGAAAAGAAGTCGAAAATGTGAAAAGTTTACAGACGCCGGACACTCTTCGATCAGAATATTTCACTTGAGCCTTCGGCTCAGGTGAGCTCAAAACTAAGGACAACAATTTAAGAAATGTTGCTCTCACTTCGCCTAATAGATTAAGATCCTCTTTGACAAATGGTGGAGAAATATTTCTGTACCAAAATGCAAGAAAATTGACATTATTTAACAAAAAAAAATGTTACCTATGCTTCTCCTAATAGATTCATAGTTGTTTGACAGATAGTGAAGAAATTTTACTTCCTGTCCAAAACACAACACTGCCACGTTTTCATCTTACTCTCTATGATCAGCGATTTCTGTGTTTAGAAAAAAAGAAAGGAAGTAATCATTTAATGAGAAAGATATAAAACTTGAGAAAAAAAAAATACAAAAAAGTTCTAACCATTTAAAATGTGCAAGAAACTTCTTTTCATTTGCCGTAATCCCTCGCCAGCCATACTCTCTGAAGTATCAAGTAGAAAGACTGTACAAACTCCCTTCCCCTGCTCGTGTTGTCTGTTAAAAACTTGAATTTGAAATTTACAAGTGTTAGTAAATTGGCGAGCACTGCAAATCATACACGTTTGCTGCATTTGTTTGTGTTGTGTGTCTAGTGTAAATGTTTTGTGAGATCAAGTGACCTTGTTTATTTTTGAATATCCACTTGTTCCCGGTTAGGTTACCTAACTTAACCTCACTGCTTACCAATAATTGACTGTTTTTGATTCATTAATATGCATGTTTTAATTTCTGAAAGCTAGTATATAAGCACAAAACTCGTCAATTCTTGACCCCCATACGACTGTATTTTGCCATTATATTTGAAGTATTATTGAAAGTATTACTTTATGTAAAATTCATGAATTTCTGTTAAGCTTTCCAATTATATTCATTACATGTACAATATTAACTTAAATGTATTTTATATCTTATTTTTATTAATTAATCACATAGTTTAATAGCAAACGATCATATAATTCATGTGTTGTTAATGTATGGCGTTAAATGTAAAGTGATCGTCTTATGTCTGTATTGTATTGTGAGAGTACATGTATGACTGTTTTTATATTTTCTATTTTTTTCGTCTATGAAGCACATGATAAATCAATTTGTACCTAATCTAGTGTTGGATTTACTTCTTTAAAAAGACCCACTGACAGGTATGGATTTAAAACGTAACGTTATAAAACTTTAAACGTTGATTAGTACAAGAGGCCCAAGGGCCTTAACGGTCACCTGAGTACAACAATTTAGAGGATCCATAAACTGATAAATGAAGCTTTGTTGCAAAAAAGCAAGAAAAATAATACGGTTAAGATCAACAAAATAATTGCTCTAGTATCTATCTATCTGTCCCCCATTTATCACTATTACCATGCAGACTTTTAACAAAATGTCTATTACCTCTCACATTGACCTCACTTGGCCTTGGAAGAACATTTAAAAAGATAAGTTATTTTTGTTTCATTTTTATTCATGTATTATTCCCAAGTCTACCTGATCATTTAGACTAAGAAAGTACTTTTTGTATTATACAATAAATGTTCTTGCATAATTCTCTTATTCTATTAACCTTTCAAATACATTATCTACAGTGATTAATTATCAAAGGTGAATGGCAAAGGGGAATAACTTCACTCAGTAGAATACAAATTAATAGAGCCCTGGCCAGAACCAGCACACTTGACCAAATGGTCCAGATGTTCAAAATTCTGGTAAAAATACCCTTGCTTATTAAAACTTTTACTCCGTTTGCCTCCAATATGCCCAGGAGCAGAGAAGATCTTCAAAAAAAATTATGCATTTTCACTATTTAACACAGCCCTACCCTAACACCAGAACCCATGACCCAGGGTCATTAAATTTACAAATATGGAAGAGATACCCTCATCATCATAACTATATGCAATTACATGTAGTTGAAGATTTTCAAAGAATTCAATTATTTTCACTATATTATCAATAGAGCCCCCCCCCCCCCTCACAGACACAACAGAACCCCTGGGACCACAAGTTTTAAAAATTTTATAAAAGCATCCTTGCTCATCATAACTATACACTTGTTTCTTTGCTTTATAACCAGTAGCAGAAAAAAATATTTTGAAAGAAATTATGAATTTTCACTATATAATCAAAAGAGTCCCCCCCCCCTTTCACCAGAACCCCTGACCCTGGGGACATGAATTTCACAATTTTGGAAGAGGTATTCTTGCTTATCATAACCATGCACTTCCTTTGTTTATATAATACCCAGGAGCAGAGAAGAAGATTTTCAAAGATTTAATGCATTTTCACTATATAATCAATAGAGCCCCGCTCTAACACCAGAACCCCTGACCCTGGGGCCATGAATTTCACAATTCTGGAAGAGGCAGCCATGCTCATCATAGCTATGTACTTAGTTAGTTTATTTATAACCAGGAGCAGAGAAGAAGATTTTCAAAGAAGTAATGCATTTTCACTATATAATCAATAGAGCCCCGCCCTAACACCCTACTTCCAAAACTTTCTCTAGGGTAGGAAGATTCATATATAAAATAAATCAATTTATTTATTTTTTCGAATATACGAATATATTCGAATCCTTTTTTCGAATATAAATAGGCGACAAATTATTATGACATCCCTACTTTTTTTATCGACATTCAAATAAATCCCGATCCCAACAATCAAACTATTTCAGACCATACTTAAGTAATCAGATATAAAATTTAGTTTACTAGTTCTATTATGATTATTTCTACTAAAATTGATAAAAATAGATAAATAAAGCATACGTTCAATCGCTTCTTCCCTGGCTCTCTGATTCCAGTATTGTGTCTCGCCAAATTCATGCAGCATTTTACAAAATATCTGAAATATATATGACTGTTTAAAATTCTTGATATAAATTTAATAAGGCATGAAAATACGTTGATCTACAAAATCTATTTCTCTTTAAAAATACAACCAATACTCACTCTGAAATGGAATTTAAAAAATGATGAAGAAAATAATCTTCTTCTTCCTTGTACACAGGATAAAATGTATATTTTTTTAATCCAATCCACTCCTCTGTGTATTGAATAATTAGTTTTTATCCTACTTTGCTTCTATATTTAGAATTATGCTATTGGGATTTCTATAAAATTCTACAATCCTCTTATTTTAAATTTCATTTTAGTTATTCTCTTTGTATACATATCAAATCTTAGGTCTAAAAAATTTATTTTAGCCCAAATTCTCTCTATTTTTAGGAAGCAGTGTAGTGCTCACTTTTTGTTACCTTACGGTGTTGTGAGGTTAATGATTCCTGTATGTTTCAACAATAATCAAAACAATAGTAGGGCAACCTTTTTTTCAGAAAATATATGATAACCTAGTCAACCTAATCCCTAGTCATTTCTGTGTCAAATCCTACGTACAATAATGTCCTTAGATTGGAACATACTTCTTACATGTGACAGTCCTGGAATTGGCAATAAAAATGTCCAGATTTATGCAAAAGAGGGATATCTTTTGCACATTAGGTAGACCGTATGTTTCCAACATTTTAGTAGTACTCTTGAAAGCAAATGAAAATATTTGTTGTCAAAATTTATTTATAGACGGGAATAGTGTAGGATATTCCCCCCTCCCCACCCAATGTGAAGGAATTGTTCACCAGTGACTTTGAGCTCGACATCAAACAGATGTCTCACAAGATATCGTTTATTCAAGACAAACATAAATAAAAGGGTGTGTACATGTAGGAGAAAATGAATGGAAAAAGAACAAAGATTTAATTTTTTTTTGTAAATTGGTTGCATGATTTAATCTAATTGGAAATATTGAACGGGATAAGAACAAAAGTGCAGAGAATATTGAAAGGACAAGTTGTTGATAAGAAGTTATAAGCATGCAAAAATAGTTGGTCTTGTTCACAGTCTTTTTTTGTCACAACAAGATTTTTGGGATTGATCACTGTAAGCTATCTTCACCTGTTACAATAATACCCCTTTTCAATAGTAATTCCCATAAATAATTAGATCATGCCAAAATTATACTTTCCGCTCATTAGCTTCCTTAGTTTTTTACTTAATATATTTTGTACCTGTTAGATATCATATATGTTGTCAAGAATATATATCACAAAATAATTTCAGTTCAAACGAGTTTGATGTTTCGACTATAATTTCTAATTACAAAATGTAGTCCCTTACCGGTGAAACCGGATGGGAGCATACCTGTAGGTTTGCTCTGAGTCTGTCTGTCCGTCTGTCTGTCTGTCAGTCTGTCCCACTTGGTTTTCCGCACTTTTTTCCTAAACGCTTGCAGATATTTAG
This sequence comes from Saccostrea echinata, assembly GCF_033153115.1. Classification (NCBI taxonomy): domain Eukaryota; kingdom Metazoa; phylum Mollusca; class Bivalvia; order Ostreida; family Ostreidae; genus Saccostrea; species Saccostrea echinata. The sequence goes on along the minus strand of NW_026889751.1, from coordinate 17,322,307 downwards.
CTGATTTTTGGTATGTAAGTGTATCTTGATGAGTTACAGATCAAGTTTGCATTTCGTTCCGCTTCATTGATTTTTGACAGAATTATGGCCTTTCCAATTTTTAAGGGTTTTCCGCAATTTTCTTCTAAACGCTTTCAGATAATGAGCTGATTTTTGGAATGTGACTTAAACTTGATTAGTTATAGATCAAGTTTGCATTTGTTCCGCTTCATTGATTTTTGACAGAATTATGGCCTTTCCAATTTTTAAGGGTTTTCCGCAATTTTCTTCTAAACGCTTTCAGATAATGAGCTGATTTTTGGAATGTGACTTTACCTTGATTAGTTATAGATCAAGTTTGCATTTCGTTCCGCTTCATTGATTTTTGACGGAATAATGACATTTTCAATTCTTAACGGGAACCAGATTACACTTGCCGGTAGGGGACTAGTATTGCTAATGCAATACCCTCAGAATGCTTGTTTGACATGGCTATTATTGTCATACTTATAAACTACCCTAATGTATTTTCTGTTGAGTAATGTGTACATTAGCATAATTTGAAGCAATACGTCTGATCAGAATATTTGATTATTTTTCAAACATTGTTATTAAACTTAACTTTTTTCGGTTTTCTAATTTCCTTAATCATAGAAAAATATCCCTGTACTAGAATATTTTGTTTTCATATATTTTTATTTTCTTTATCAGGAAACGTTTTCAATGCGGCAAAATTTTTTCATACAGCCAATATCTAATCTTTAAAGAAGTATTGAGAACTATAGTCCTTTTAAGATATTTTATGATTTTGTTAAATGATTAAAAATTTCCTTATAACTTTAGAAATGAGAATTAATTTATAAAGCATTGTCAACTTAGAAATTGGTTAGATTTTGTAGATCAATGTATTTTCAGAAATCATTGCTGAATACTATTAATTTTTATCTTAGGAGTATATTTTCTGATGACATCAATGTTTTCATTCATTGAAAGTACGTAATGAAGAAAAAAGTAATGAATCAGTTACTTAAAAGTGGTCGTGCATTTGATTTTTCCCGAAAGATATTCAGTGTGTGATGATTCACATGGTGAGCGATATACTGTTTTTTGTGTTTGGGTAATTTTTGCAAACAAACGGAATGGTATGGGGAGTCGAATGTCTTTATCTACACTCTCTGAACTCCACACACCCTAGACGGATTTTTTAAGAATGAAATGTTTTGTGTTATCTTGAAGCTCATGATCATGAATTTTAATTTATGATAATAAGATATTACATTAAACATATAGTCCTCTGTGTGAGGTTATTGATTGAAAGTAAACAGTGAATTGTAACAGTAGATGATCATGAACTGGAACAGGCAATGTTTGTGCCAAAGCATAGATGAACTTATTTTTTTTAAAAACTTTGTCAGTGCAGTTTTATAAGCTTGGCGAGTATGATGAACCAAGAATCTATAAAATCTTGATGCTTCCTTCTCTAAATATCCCAAATGTGGTGTGGTAAGTGGTGTGGGCCACCTGTCCGTCTCTGGTGCAAGCTGTAGAAATCTGGCGCGCCGAGGGGTTAGACGTCAACAGGAGGAACCTTGCAATGGGACAATGAAACATCCAATGTGGACTGTTTCAGTACTTCGGGACCTCGGGGTACGGTGATTTTTTGTCCCCATCGCTCTGGCTCGCGAATTCGAACCCATCAGTGCTTTTCTCTACTTTTGCTTTTTTTACCGGATGCATCTCACTGATAGTATTTCGATTGAAAATTTTTCAAGTCAAAAAATGCGTTGTTGCTGCTTGCTAAATTAAATTCTGCAGGGGCATCCGGATACTGAGTATCCCAACTCGTACGTAGTAGGATATCCCAAAATTAATAGACTATTTGATTGAAAATCAAATACTCTTTCTTGTTAATTTATATATGTTGGATATGAAAATATTGATTGGAAAGCCATAGCAAGGGTCTTCTTTTTTATGTACAAGAATTTCCTAGTGAACCCCAAATACTAGCCATAGAGACCACTGAATCTTCACAACATTGGGATGCTTTCAAATTACATGTACATGTACTTTGAAAACTGCTCTTGCAAAGAATATTTTAGATTTCCTCAACATATATCTATAAATGTATCTAGAACAGAAGAACCGTTTGTCAAAGGATCAAGCATACCCAGTATAGTCATCACAGAAGGGAGCAACAACATGGAGGTTCAACACCACGGGCAAATATTTCAGACTAAAACTCTAGTATTTTCCTAGAACATTCCCGGTCTCTCACTGAATAAAGCAATGAAGTTCAAATTTCATGTACAATGTAATAATACATGTATAAATGGGGGAAATTAATTTTTTTTTAATTACAAAGCCCGCAATTAGTTAAGTTGAAAATTTTCTCGTTCAATGTATACATATTTCAATCTTATTACTTCATGGATATATTGCGTGACGCTAAGTACTGAGTATGCTCAAACATAGTCCGGACACGCAATAAGTAACAATCATGTCTGTTGAGCATGTGCAAACACATCTGCATATTCTGGGCATTCTGATATGTCCAGTTACGAGGTATAAAATGCATGTGAAAAGATATACTCAATTCTATGCTTTTTTCTAGGGCATAGAAATTAACCTTTGGAAACACGTACGCGTTACCACATAATTATTGCAAGTATACGTAACAGCTTTTATGGTATGCCAAACATTGCGGCTGTTTCACACTTTCTGAACATGTGCAAATGCAAAGTTCTGGATTTGTTTAGGCATCAGCTAACAGATCTCATATACTCTCTGGTGACAATTTAGCGTATTCTTAATATGCATAACATCGCGGCAATCTAGCATTTTAAGGGCACGTGCAGTAACTTCTTGTGCTGCAAAGAACAATAAAGTATTGCAGTTTTCAGTGTAATTGGGCAAAATTTTCCCCCATAGCAAAAAAAAAAAATCCCTCGAATGAATTGCTATATACTCTCAAATGGAGAAGTTCTGCAATATAGTAAAGATTCTACACAACAGTCCTTCCTACATTACCGTTATCGATTCTGATTCTGCATGTGCCAATAGATGAGCACATCATGGTATCAATTATTATTATATTTATTCATTTATTTTTAATTTGCATAATGCATTGTACACGACTTCAACATTCAACCAAAATAAAGGCCCTTCCCATATGGCCATTCAGTTCCCGCCATAAGCTCTGACCACAATTTACGTATAATATATTCCTTATGTATTAAATATTCTTTTAAAAAGAAATAAACCGACATGCATTAAACACTCGCACAGAATCTAGTATGAAATTTGTAATGGCATACGGCTTACTTGAATTACTGAAATTTCTAGTCCATGATATTCAATACTGGAACAGATAATGTTATTTAAGTGAATTGTCTACGGATTATTCCATTTACCCGACCATGACAATGAGCACACGGCGGCTGTGACCGGTTGACAGGGAATGCTTACTCCTCCAGGGCACCTGATCCCACCTCTGACGTTTTTTAGAAGTCCTTGTTTGCTCTGCTCCCGATTTGTATTGGTTTAATGGACTTTTGGGCTTGATTACTGTTCGTCATCTCCATGTTTCATTTTATACAAAGAATTCATTTGATATTTATTATTCAAATACTGAATAAAGGGAAAGTTAAGTTGCTCATAATTTGAAACACATGTGTAATAACGAAGTCAAAACGGTCGCCCGCGTCGCGCAGTGGTTAGAGCGTATGCCCTAGAGTCGCGGGGTAAGGAGTTGATCCTTACGTCGCGGGTTCGAGTCCACTGCGGGACGTGGAGCCAGGTCCTTCAGGTGTTAATTGTCATCGGATTCTTCGCTTTCCTCAGTACTTGTCTTCAAATTTCCCTCATACATAAAGAATCGAAGATCCATTACCAAAGGAATATCGTCAAAGTCAATGTTTCCACCGTGTGTATACTTTCTAATCAACGCCAAATCTTTGCATTGTATTTATACCTATGATCTGCTACGTTTTCGAGAATTGACATCTATGACGTTTCAGTTCCACATGACTCTATCAGGGTTCTCCAACATTTCAGATTTAACTGTGGCGCAAGACTTCCGCCATGTGCTAATATTCGCGGTCATTTCGCGACCGAATTTGCGAAGGAACCACTAAATAAATTGAAAAACACAATGCCCCTATATACATATATTATATTATTATTATTATATTGTTTACCAGTCGTGTTCATTAAAGGACAGACAAAATTCTGGTAGGTCACCAGTCATATTTACATCTAGTCTATATATTTGCAATTATTAGTCAGAAGTATCTTAAACTTGTATATTTTGGTGGATATATTTATTATTTGTTAATTGTTCAACATTACAAAAATACACGAATATTTACGATCGATACACGTACGATGTTTTAACTCGTAGTGTCAATGCAATTTTAGAAACTTACATGTAGTTATCTGTAAAACTATATAAGCAATGAATTAATTGGTATTTTGAAATTCAGTTGTAATTATAATGAAGTGTGAGAAAAGGCTTGTCGCTTTTCATTCATGTGTCTAGCGAGGTCTGGATGATAATTAATTGTAAAAGCCAAACAGTGGATCCTAATTCGAGCACATTAATAGATAAATATAGAAACTAAAACACGCCTTTACGGTACATAATTAAGAGTATTAATTAAGTTTATTTTATTAATAAATTTATATATTCATCTTACTGACGACGACGATCTTACTGTGGCGCTGATTTTTGAACTGTGGCGCTAGAAAATTTAACTGTGGCGGGGCCGCCACGTTAAACGGCCCATGGAGAAGTCTGCGCTATTTAATTAGTTGATTTTTTTTCTGAGAGGACCCTCATTTACGGGCGTTTTATCACGGCTATTTTCAACTTAACTAAACGATAAAACGATAATATTATAACCAAGAATATATAAAACTGTGTTTTATTTTAAAGACATTTGGGAGTGTGATAAACGCCCTTTCAGCGAGTTCGTCTATATGTAGGAATTGTTGCCACTGAATAATATTCAGGGAATCTTGCTTTACAATGTAAAACGTATGATGTCTCGCGTTAGGTGTCGAAGGTAATTGAAATGTTCTTAAGACGGACAATTTTTAATATGTAATAACCAGTTTTTTAACTTGATAACATTGACTGATTGTTGTTTAACGTCCTTCTCGAGAATTTTTCACTCATATGGAGACGCCAACACTTGCCGGTGTAGGGCTACAAATTTTGACCTATACTCGGCACTTACGGCCATTGAGCAGTGAGGGATCTTTTTCGTGCCAGCACCTACTACGACACGGGACCTCGGTTTATACGGTCTCATCCGAAGGACCGGTCTCCACGTCCCACAGTGGGATTCGAACCCGCGACGTAAGGATCAACTCCTTCTCTTTTAACATTGATAAATACATATATATATCGTAGCGTTAAAGAGATATCTCTTAGCCTTAAATAAGGAAATATCTCTCTAACTCTGAAAGATCTCTCTCTGGCTTTAAGAGATACCCCTCAAAATAACAAAGATATCTCTTTAAGTTACAGAGATATCTCTTTCAAGTAAAAATATGTCAGAAAAATATCTTAGGTAAAAGAGATATCTCTCTAGGTTATAGCGTGTTGAAAATATCTTCCTGAGTTAGATATCTTTTAAGCAAAAAGAGATATCTCTCGAATTTGAAGAGATATCTTTTATATTGAATAAATCGCTAAAAGGCTTGCTATAGTGCGGACCTTGAGTGAAATATTCCTAGCTGAGTTATCGCCTCAAACGAATGTAGCAAATAACTAGAATAGTGGCCATCTAAGTTCATTATGAAGATATTTTTTTAACCTTACAATGTCCTCTGAAATTATATGCCTGTAATAAAATACACACCTAAGGGATATAAAGGATAAAGTAATTATTTATAAAGTTTCTAGTAATTTTCAACGCAACAAAATATCTTAACAATATTCATCCAGAAAATCTTAACAGGTAATATAAAAGGATATACCAATACATACGATATGCATACGGTGTGTAAATTCGTCCAAATAAAACATTATACAGAACTAAGCTAAAAGTAGATTGTTAAAAAATGATACAATATGTGTTTGTCATTACTTCTTTTAACATAAAGATCAGATAGAAATGACAATCAATATGACTAAAACAATAATCTGTTAATCATAACTTCCTCGGATATATGGAAAAGATATAATTTCTAAAAAAAAAAAAAAAAAAAAAAAATGAAATACATATTTAGCCATATGCTTTTTAAAGTGTACAGGTTCATATTAAATACAAAATATGAAAGTTATCTGAAGTTAAATTATCAACCTTTCTTTTTAAAACACTTTCGAAGTACCATGCAACATAATATATCCATGTTAGTATTTCATTCTAACAACCTGATATCAATAACTTCTTTGGTACTGGTATTCACCATCCATTTCTTTTGAAGATTAATTCTATACCTGTAAAATGAAAATAAGCGAATGGAATGTTTCATTTTTACATTTAACTTCTTTTCATTTGTCGATTTTTTTTAAACTATCGAAATTTGAGACGCATTTACATTTTAATAAAAAGGCAAACTGCAACCTATGGCAATTATCGTAATGTGACCTCACTATGACTGATCTTTTTGCTTAAAAAAAGATAAGAAGGAAAGTAAAGACCTTGAGAGCTATGTTAAAACGCGAAATGTAATAACAACGCGAAATGTAATAAACTGGTATTGTTACATTTTGCACTATTACATTTCGCGTCGAGATCAACGCAGAATGTAATAACGCAAAATGTAATAAAACAATTTTTTTTTATTATTACATATTGCTTGGGATTTACGCAAAATGTAAATGTACTTTTTGGGTGTTACATTTTGCTTTATTTAATTTTTGCGTTGAGGACAACACAAAATGTAATAAAACAAAATATAATTAATTTTTGTATTGTTTTCAACGCAAAAACATCACAAAATTGATTTGATAACAATGGGGAAATTCATTTTACTAAATAGACAGACAGATCTATGACAATGAGGCAAACGTTACGGCTTTTACGGATATTACTAAATTGGTTAGCAAATTAGAAGTGTATGTGTGTGTGTCTGGCATTGAGAGGCGGGGGGATTTTACCTCGTATGTTGATTATTGTATTTTTATGCGCATGCAGAAACTATCCATTTTATTATTATTAGAGGGGGGGGGGGAGAATTTTATTTTTGCTGGTATGCAATGCACGTGATTTCTAAAACATGAAAGTATGAAATCTTAATTGTCAATAACCCCCATCCTCCCCACCAAAATGTAATAATTCTTAAAAGTCCATTTTTACATTTTGCGTTATTACATTATGCGTTGATATCGACGCAAAATGTAAAAACGTAAAATGCAGTAATCCCGGTTTATTACATTTTGCGTTGTTATTACATTTCGCGTTGTAACAGAGCTAGCTAATAGTTAGATACAATAAATGAAAAATTAGGGATTAAGAGGCAGAGGAAGCGATCTCATTCTTAATCTTCATTGTGTTCTTTGCTAATGAAATAGTTTTGTTTTGTTTTTGTTTCCCAAAGAAGTCATTTGACATGAACATAAAATGAATCGCTATATAGAATATTTAGCGATATTGGATGAAAATATGGGTTATGTTCTTATTGTGTCAATTTAACTTCTTTTGAACTTAACAGCTCTTCAACAATCATTTGCAAAGAGAACAGGGAAGATTTTACTCTTACGTTGTTAATGATTGCAGAATTGTTAGAGAAAATGTGAAAATGCAAGAATTTCATTCTAAAATGTGATACAGCAATGAAAACATAAATTTCAGGTAAAGTTTATTGTGAATTCACTTCCTGTTTGTGTTTTCAGGAGTGCTTTAAAAATTTCAAATTTTTATTTAAACCTCTCTAGGAAAGAAGATCTATTTTTTAAAATCATTCAAAGTCTCATAAATACTGTGAAAATAAATGGAAAGCCCATTCACTTTTAAATATTTGAAACAAAAAATCATGATAATAAATGTCCATACTTTTATAAGCCGTGCTTATTTAAAAAAAATGTCTAAAATGTTCAACTTACAATTGTCCATTACAAGTAATAAGGAGAGTTCTTCCCGTGCCCCCCGTATAAAATTGCTGTATTGTTTCATTTTCCTCATCTGGAAAATCAGTCCACGTATCAGCCTTCCATTGCCACCTCTTGCTCGACGAGCTGTCCCTAGAATTCTTAAGGTATGGTGTATTAGTCTTATTTGTCATTGGCGTTTTCGTTGAAGTGATGCTGGATTTATTTCTGTGTGACTCTATTGGATTTAAAATTGCATCACATGGGTTTGCATTGTCTCGAAAATGTGAAGATGTAATAGTTTCCTTAGTCTCCCATTGACCTAAATTTATAATGAAAAATAATCAGTAATTTTGAGTCTTTTGTGAAAGATATTATAGAGTATGGAAGTAGAATTTATCTGAAAACTGTAAAACTGTTCAACTGTATTTTGGTTTGAACTGTTTTGCCTACGAATTATATTCTACTTTTAGGTAAAGTATGTTACTCAAATGCAAAACTTTATCTATCCTTTAAACTTTTTTCAAAATATTTGACTTTGGCAAATATGTCTGAATAGTAAGTGTGCAGTTGCAGTGCGCACAAAAGTCAAGTCTAAAATAGAAATATAGGATATTCAGTTTTGTATTTGGATACTATATATTTCATGAGTGGAACAGGGTTTTACTCTAGATATTTTCACGAGTACGTGAATATATATATATATATATATATATATATATATATATATATATATATAGAAAGCACAAAGAAATTCACTTTTATAAGGATACCCACTTCCGCCCCAGCCCGGGGTTGAACTCTCGACCTACGGAATCTGTCTCCTAGCAGTACAGGAACAGCGCGTTAGACCGCTCGGCTATCTAGGCAAGTCAAAAAAACTTGCTTTCGATGCCGATGGAATTCTCACAGCGCTGCCCTACACTACACGGTCATTGAGAATAGTAGTGAGATACAGTTATTTGGACATTAGTTTTATTAGAGGATCGTTACCAATACACGTTGTAATGAAATTAATTTTATTTATAAAGCACAATTTACAACAACTCTTAAACTAACATAACTGCCCTAAGTGAAGAAATATTAATATAGAAAGCACAAAGAAATTCACTTTTATAAGGATACCCACTTCCGCCCCAGCCCGGGGTTGAACTCTCGACCTACGGAATCTGTCTCCTAGCAGTACAGGAACAGCGCGTTAGACCGCTCGGCTATCTAGGCAAGTCAAAAAAACTTGCTTTCGATGCCGATGGAATTCTCACAGCGCTGCCCTACACTACACGGTCATTGAGAATAGTAGTGAGATACAGTTATTTGGACATTAGTTTTATTAGAGGATCGTTACCAATACACGTTGTAATGAAATTAATTTTATTTATAAAGCACAATTTACAACAACTCTTAAACTAACATAACTGCCCTAAGTGAAGAAATATTAATATAGAAAGCACAAAGAAATTCACTTTTATAAGGATACCCACTTCCGCCCCATTAATTTCATTACAACGTGTATTGGTAACGATCCTCTAATAAAACTAATGTCCAAATAACTGTATCTCACTACTATTCTCAATGACCGTGTAGTGTAGGGCAGCGCTGTGAGAATTCCATCGGCATCGAAAGCAAGTTTTTTTGACTTGCCTAGATAGCCGAGCGGTCTAACGCGCTGTTCCTGTACTGCTAGGAGACAGATTCCGTAGGTCGAGAGTTCAACCCCGGGCTGGGGCGGAAGTGGGTATCCTTATAAAAGTGAATTTCTTTGTGCTTTCTATATTAATATTTCTTCACTTAGGGCAGTTATGTTAGTTTAAGAGTTGTTGTAAATTGTGCTTTATAAATAAAATTAATTTCATTACAACGTGTATTGGTAACGATCCTCTAATAAAACTAATGTCCAAATAACTGTATCTCACTACTATTCTCAATGACCGTGTAGTGTAGGGCAGCGCTGTGAGAATTCCATCGGCATCGAAAGCAAGTTTTTTTGACTTGCCTAGATAGCCGAGCGGTCTAACGCGCTGTTCCTGTACTGCTAGGAGACAGATTCCGTAGGTCGAGAGTTCAACCCCGGGCTGGGGCGGAAGTGGGTATCCTTATAAAAGTGAATTTCTTTGTGCTTTCTATATTAATATTTCTTCACTTAGGGCAGTTATGTTAGTTTAAGAGTTGTTGTAAATTGTGCTTTATAAATAAAATTAATTTCATTACAACGTGTATTGGTAACGATCCTCTAATAAAACTAATGTCCAAATAACTGTATCTCACTACTATTCTCAATGACCGTGTAGTGTAGGGCAGCGCTGTGAGAATTCCATCGGCATCGAAAGCAAGTTTTTTTGACTTGCCTAGATAGCCGAGCGGTCTAACGCGCTGTTCCTGTACTGCTAGGAGACAGATTCCGTAGGTCGAGAGTTCAACCCCGGGCTGGGGCGGAAGTGGGTATCCTTATAAAAGTGAATTTCTTTGTGCTTTCTATATTAATATTTCTTCACTTAGGGCAGTTATGTTAGTTTAAGAGTTGTTGTAAATTGTGCTTTATAAATAAAATTAATTTCATTACAACGTGTATTGGTAACGATCCTCTAATAAAACTAATGTCCAAATAACTGTATCTCACTACTATTCTCAATGACCGTGTAGTGTAGGGCAGCGCTGTGAGAATTCCATCGGCATCGAAAGCAAGTTTTTTTGACTTGCCTAGATAGCCGAGCGGTCTAACGCGCTGTTCCTGTACTGCTAGGAGACAGATTCCGTAGGTCGAGAGTTCAACCCCGGGCTGGGGCGGAAGTGGGTATCCTTATAAAAGTGAATTTCTTTGTGCTTTCTATATTAATATTTCTTCACTTAGGGCAGTTATGTTAGTTTAAGAGTTGTTGTAAATTGTGCTTATATATATATATATATATATATATATATATATATATATATATATATATATATATATATATATATATATATATATATATATGAAAAATCCTGTCTCACGAGTGAAAAAATTCCATTACTGAATTTTCTGTGTATTACTTTAATTTTCATTTTGCCTCTTCCTTTTTGTAATGCAGCCTTGTAGCCAGTGACCTCATAGTAGAGCATTTGTGTGACTTTAAAGCTAAGCAATTTTGAGATTAAAAATTGCAAATATGAATTTTAACGACCGTCTGGTGAAATTTTAACAGTTTTACGATGATTTTCGCTATCTCATGAGAGTTTCGCCGCCTTTTCAATATATTTCACAGTGACAAATATGTTTTGATATTTTTCACTCTGAAAAATATCACTTTTATTCAATAGATAAATTACAGTATTTCATTATTGAAAATGTAATAAATAATCTTAATATATGACTTAGAATGACACCTCAGACATATTATAAAGATTTTAATTTTGACACATGTAATACTTTTGCTAGAACTGTACTTAAAATACCTGATAATTTTTCTGAGTAAGAATAAGGTGTTTTTTGTTCTTCTGACTGTCGTTTCAAGATTTCTGCTATATTTGGATCAAATGGATCGCTGTGCAAAAAACAATTAAATTAAAACAATGTTATTTGACAGATACATGTACGTCAATTCTTGATATATATATATCCCTTAATGCCACATAGCTTCTAAACCAGTATTTCAACTTACCATAATTCTACGTCAAATTTACCATTGTATCCGTATCTGTAATTGCTTTTGTTTCCATTTGGCCAGCGAACCTGCCAAAAAAGTGTATGTTTTAGAAATATAATATATAAATACATATTTAATACATGAAAATTTTTAAAGATATTCTTGCTCACATATATCTCTGTTGGCGTTTTAAGGCGATACACTGTTCCGATGTTCCCTGTACCTCCATCTTGTTCATCCCACTTCCAGTCTCTACCTATAGTTTAAAGCACAATATATTCAGTTACGCTACACGTAATATTTTTAAACACAACGTGAGAAATTGTTTTTAAGTAATTTATATCAAACAAAGAATATCTATAGTGTACTTGGTCTTGCAAGTGATCACTGAAAGTGTGATCCATTTAGATACGATTATACGAAAGTGACCCATTAATTTATGATTATGTAAAAGTGATTCACTAAGCTACAGTCATGCCTCTCCTAACAAGACATCCAACGGCGATTGGTTGGTTCTCTAGTATTCTAGGTTCTTTGCAAGGTGCAATGTCATATTCTGTTAGAACGCCATTGTTACCATATCTATATGGCAACTGAAGACCTGTATCCCACTCCACATTAATCCATCCAACTGTGAAGCGATGAGTTGAAAGTATTCAAAGAAGCCAAAGGTAAAAGGTTTCATGTAAGCATATGTTTCATGATGATCAAAATCTATTTTAAAATTGACTACAATTCTGAAATTTTCCATCAATATGTGCACCAATTGAATATTGATGAATTGTTCATAAGTGTAAGTTTCAGTATATGGGCAATCTTCTATTCCCCTAAATTTTCATAGTGTTACGATTTAATTTTTAAATGCTTGTCAATGACAATATTAAATGCTAATTGACTATCAGAACTTCAAAGAAATTGAATATTGTAAATGATAAATGATTTGCACCTCTTTTTGAATGTCCAACAACAGTTCCTGCTCCATGTCCATCTTGGTTTTTCCAGCTCCAATCTGGCCCTCTTCGGACACGAGTACCAACACAAGGCATATGTGCATATCTCTCTTGATATTCCATTTCCTGTTCAATCTCCTCTTCTTCTCTCAATTCACGACCTGACTTGTATACATCTCTGTTCTCAATAATTTCACAGACGTCATCCTATTACACACATTGCAAATTACATTTAAGACACTTTTTAACTATTTCTGGAAGATCTACATAGGAATGAGTATTTGTTCTGACTGCATGCATTACTTTTGTAAAAGTTTATTTTCTTTTTTTAAAGTGCAGTGAAATGCCAAAAATATAAAAATAAACATACAACATCCTTCTCAGAGACACTCTGCAAATGGCAAAGTTCTGATTTAATTGCTTCTTTTGAAGTTTGATCTTCTTTTGACATTCGTTGGAGTACTTTTGAAGCCAAGACCTAATAAAATTCAATAATCCGACGTAAAGATATTCTTAAGTGTTTAATATCAAAATCTGTCACAGGTAAATAAAAAACTAAGATATTTAACATTCATTGATTTATATACCGATTATAATTATAATTAAATAAATGTAACCACTAGTAGTCATACCATATTGACAGTGTATCTACCTAACTGACCAGCCTCGTGGTGTGGAATTAACTTTCCTCCTTTTGATTGAATGATCATTGTTCCTAAAAAGCACTAAAAATACAGCAACTATAAGGAGAAGTTTAGCTCTGAATTGGGAAAAATAAGTGTTGAAAATAGAACAAGAATCTAGTCCTCTTTTCAGGTCACCTGATCAGCTATGGACGTAAAGGTCTTTTTATTTAATTATGGCTGATATACATTTCCGTCTAACAAGGGTAATAAATTCTAATTTCAACTTGAGTTGAATAAATTTCAGCTACAAAAATATAATCTCTTTTGAAGACTTTGCAGATACCTTATGAGTATAGAACTAGTACTAGTCTTCAAATATTTTCATATCAAGCAAAACAAGGTTACGACATATCTTTTACTAAAATAAGCATTTGACATTAGAAGATTTCCGTTAATTCAAAAACAAAAAAGCTTCTTTGTCAAATTCACATAAGTTTGCATATATTTTTATGAGGTTAGTAAAACTTTGCTATTAAAATGGATGACATGACAAGTATTTATCACCCTTTTCTCAAAGTCAGCCTTTTTACTAAATATAATGGATAAGTACGAGTTTTTTCTCCTCAAAATTCATATGCAACACTTTTGGTCTATGGGTAACTATATCCTACATTCAATAAACTTGTATTCAATTTTGAGTTTGTAAAAGAATAAGAGGCATATGATCAATACGCTTTTCCGAAAAACTCCAGTGATGTTAAGAAATGTGCTCCTGATCGAGTATTAAAGTGAATTTAGTAACTGTATTGTCCATTGCCTGTTAGTGTCTTTTTAAGACATGGTTCAATTTTATGATCGATAGCCTATAAAATGAAACTATCTCCTAAAATCAACTTCGATTGTCTACGGTGGCTGCTCATTTTTTTTCTTTTGAAACCAAGGAAGGAACACTAAAACTTTATAATTTTGAAATACTCACGATATCCGGATCAGCACCAACAGGAATACAAAAGATAGGTCTAGCTTTTCCAAGTCTTCTTACTAGGTCAACAATTCTGTCACTTGTCTTTCATGTTAAATTTCAGATTAACATATAAATGTTAATTTTTTTTAATATAAATTTTTGGTATTCCTTAAAAATATAAAGTATGTATAGTATATTAGCATAATAAAAAAATGCTACTTTAGGATTAGAATTTGTGTCATAAGAAAGTTACTTTCTCTTTGTTTAATTTGTGAAAGGCATTACTTCATCATAAACACGAGATTCATAGATTTCTCGGTCGTGTCCTGAACATATCTCTGTTGGTTTACCATCAGTGATGATTACTATTCTTGTTCTCACGTGATATGATCCAATGGCGCTGTAGGGAACTGTATAATTAATTCTAAAATAACAAAAGCCTTTGAAAAAGTTAAACAGGGATAAAAATGTAAAGAAAATAAAATACCTGAATGAATCCCTGAATAACACATTATAATGCCTGCTTCCAGTGGACTTCCTCCTCCACACTGTAAATCATCTGTGTCAAAGGGAATTCTGAATGAGTTTGATAATAATGAGACAAATAGAAAAGAAGATTATTTCAATATTTATAAAAAAAAAATGACTTTACCTACACAATTAGCAAGCATCGTGTAATTGTTGGAATAGTATTGTAGGACCTTTACTTCTTTACCAAAAGTTACAACCGAGACATTTTCTGGTACGGAAGACGAATGCTTGGAAAACTCTTAAAGATAATCATTTCATTTCAGAAAATAGTCCTAATGTCATAAAAAATCCGATGTCATTAAAATCATGTCTTAAGAAAGCGTACCAAAGTTCATTATTTGTATAGTGAAACATACCGTTAATGATATCTTTGAATGCTATTTTCATTTGCTGCAGACCTTCTCCTGCCATGCTTGCTGACGTATCAAGTAGGAAGACAGTTGTGACATAAGAACCATGTATGCAGCCATGTGTGTATAAACTATTTCGGTCTACAAAATATACGGAAGTAAAAATTTTCCAATAAAAATTAACCATAGATGTACGTATAAAATCCACAAATCTTTTTCGTTTTCTACTTTTCATTTATTTTCATTTTTTTAGAAGACGTTTTTGTATTTGTACTTCAAAACTTTGTTTAAAAATTATATTTCAGATAAAAAAAATTACTGTATTCGACATGGTCCCATTCCGTTATACATGTACTCTGCCTGAAGAAAGAAAGAAAGAAAGAAAGATAGATATTTTGGGCCATTTTTCTAAATCATCTATGTCAAATTACAGCTTCATAGATCATTCAGTCATTCACATTGATGGAGTAAACGACTTACTTCTACAAGATTCTTCTTTTGCTTTGTTCCAAAGTTGACGCCGATGTAAGTCTTCCATATGCCTATTGCTGAGAGTTAGATTTATGCTAAAAAAGTGAGCTCTCTATTTATTCCCTAAACGAACAAAAAATAGTATAAATTGTCTGGCTTTTATTTATATTTAACCAGGAAATCTTAATTTCCTTAGTTGTTTGTTTGGAATGTGTATTCCAAATCCTGCTTTTTCATAAACACTACCATGGAACTGTATTTTAGTTATTTTAGTCAAGTTTTCCTTTTTAATTTTTATTGTTTTATTTAAACACTTACAAAATAATGGCATTACACTCAACTGAGCACATTTTTGTGGTGTTTCCAGTCTTTCCTAATTTTAATATCAACAGATTTGAGAGGAAATACATTTTTTTTGTAACTTGTTATCAATTTCACTAAAAAATGTTGACTGCTTAAATTAAGATGTTACTGTAATCGTGGAAGCTTAAAAGAGCTTTTAAGCTTACATGTCTGAAAAAATTATTGCGCTATTATAAAACATTCTTTATACTTATAAAACATATTTTGAAAAAAAAGTAGTTCAAATTATATTTTACTACCCAACCATTTTTTAATGGTTGAGAAACTTGTTAAAATTAATGTCAATATGATTCGTATTTGTGTGGAGGGCCTGTAAGAATGTTTTGAGAGGAGTCTACGCAATTTGATATACAAAACTGGAAGCTTTTTTTTTTTAAACAAATTTGAATATATGAGGATTTAACCATTGAACTGGGCAAAAAATTTATGTATTATATTACAGATATATTCATTTAGTAGTAGTTGTAGTATGTTTCCTGGGTACAAATTCAAATTACATGTACATGTATTTTAGTCGAGAAATAACAATAATAAACTTTGCAAATAGTGCTCCCTGATCAAATCCGTCACATATATCACTCCAGTAGACGCATGAAAGCTCGAAAATGAATGAGCAGAGTCATTTGCTAAACACGTTGAAAGTACGAAATATAAGAGCCCAGTGTTCTTACCTTACTGGGACGGCATCAAACAATTATACATGTAAGGTAATAAGATGTTAATTGTTGTAATGTCCAATCACATAATTATTCAATTAATCTCTTTAATGCTTTGTTTATCGACAGCAGGGTTTTTCAGTAACATTTGAAGATTTCTGCAATTTGTTTAGATTTAAATATTGAGATTGGAATATTGTAATGTAAAATCCAAAAAGTTTAGTATCCGGTCATAATTAAATAATATATTGTACGTAATTGGGGATGTTGTTTAGTATGTCTAGTATGTGTATGAATCAGGAATAGGTACAATGCAAAGAAAATAGTTCTTCTGAATAGGGATGGGATTACTTTTTTAAATTTTCTTTCCGACATTGGGGTTACTTACGTACCAAAGTAATTGATTAAATTACAATTCTTTGTGCCAGTTTTTTTAAATTTATTTTTTTTAATTTTATGTTTATTTTTATTATTACTATTATTATTTGGATTTTATTACCATTTTTTCAATTTACAAAAATAACTCATTATTTAACAATTATTTTGCGATAATTTAATTGTTATGATTTGAATTTTAAATGCTTGTCAATGACAATATTAAATGCTAATTATAATTGTAACTAATGTAACCTTTAGTGTTCATATCATATTGAAAGAGTATCTGCCTAAAAGAAATGGCTTTTCCATCTTTAAAGTTCTCTATACCAATTTTAATCTTGGTTTTTCCAACTTTTAAGTTGGTAATTTCAAGTTTAGAAATGGTTTTTCCAACTTAAAAGTTCGTAATTCCAACTTTTAAGTTGGCTTTTCCAACTTTAAAGATGGTAATTCCTACACTGTACTTGAATATTGGCTTTTTCAACTTTAAAGTTGGCTTTTCCAACTTTAATCTGCTCTTTTCCAATTTTTTCGGGCATCCTGCGTTTTTGTTTTTTGTTTTGTTTTGTTTTTTTTGTGTACAATTGTCTTTATAGCATATAAAAATTGTATTGATTTATTCTATAAACCAAACACTCTGTATGGTCTCCTTTGTTTAAACTCATTCTCAACAAATTTATGTATGTCTGATCTCTTAAATATGTATGGTTGAAATGCTCTCATTTACATATTTTTATGAATTTACTATATCCTCTATAACATTATACACTATACAGTGTATGAGATAGACCAAAAAGGGCTTTTAAAGATGAAATGCATATGTAAGGTCATAGGTAAAGTGAAGGTAAAAAAAATAACGGGCACAGAATAATTCCATACCTATTGGTTTCAGTGTATTAAGATTGCATTAATAAAATTCATAATATTATTAAATTTAAAAAAAATCAAAGAAGAGGTTAAAAAAGCTCAAATTAAAGTTTTAGAAAACCAAGATTAAAGTTGGAATTACCAACTTTAAATCTGGAAATCGAAGAATAAATTTGGAACTATCAACTTTAATGTGGGAAAAGCTAACTTTAAAGTTGGAAATACCAAATATGCAGGTGGAAAAGCGAAGATACAAGTTATAAACTTTAAGGCAAGATTAAAGTTGGAAAAGTCAACTTTAAAGTTATAATTACAAACTTCAATGTTAGAATTGCCAACTTTTAAAACAATTATTACGTGGCACTAATACGCTTCCATAATACGATTTCTTCTTAAATTTAAGGGTCAGTGCTATTTTGTATGTGCACTGTTTGTAATAAGATATTATTTAAAAAAAATAGCAGCGTGACAATTCACGCTAAATTCTCCTTTTCAAAAATACTTCGAACGATTAATTTAACCCTTTAACTACCAGAGATTTTGCATTTTTTGAGCAAAACTGCCTAAAAATTTCAAACTGGAATTTTAACATTTTCTAGTCGCTTTTACATAAAGCAACCTATACATTTTCTGAAAGGTAAAATCTTAAAGTATTTAATTATGCAGAGTAAAATGGCGTCGTGGTTGTCATGGCAACGAATGAGACCCATAATTGCCAAAATATGTGTTTTCCACCCTTTTACATCACAGAAATACAAACAAATTTACAAATAATGTTTCCATAAGGGAATTTAGTGATACTAATAAAAACAAAGCATGCAAACAATTAGTTTTAGTTATACTGGTCAATTTTATTTGATAGAAAGAGTTTATACAATTACACAATGTCCGTGTATTAGGCTTTGGCTTTGCAGCTGTCTGATTGTCGTAATTATAAGCAATTTACAAATCGCTTTCCCTCCTACAGTTTTTACCTGACTTCAATAAAATTTGGTACACTTTTAGAGTGTACTAAGATACACAATTCTTAATTTTAGTTTTTTTTATTTCAATGAACAGTGTTGCCATGGTTACAAAATAGCAATTTTGAGAACGAGACTTCCTTACAAAACACGGGTATACTATATTCAGCAATTTTAAAATCGCTTTCCCTCCTACAGTTTTTGCTTGACTTCAATAAAATTTGGTACACATGTAAAGAACACTAAGATATAAAATTCAATATTTTAGTATTTTATTTCAATGAACAGTGTTGCCATGGTAACAAAAATAGCAATTTTGAGAAGGGAACTTTTTAACAAAACATGGGTATACTATATTCAACGCCATGGTACACTTTTAAATTACAAATATCAACGTTACAAAATTTGACATATATCAAACGTTGGTAGAAGGGAGAGGAGGAAGGATATTGCTGAACATTGTCTCTAGTTCGTTTGTTAAATGGTGATTTGGTGTCCGCGGAATCATGCGAGAAAATGTCTTGCCTTAAATACCCGATTTTTTTTTCTTTTGGAAAACCCATGTGTTCTAGAAGAAACAATATTAATGACCAGTCGTTTTTGACATCAAATGGTCCCCCTTTTACTTTCAGTAGAGTTTTATCACTGAATAAAATTACTTGCCTAGTTCCAGAGACCTGCATCTGAGAATTCACAACACCCTGATATGTACTCGAACATACAATATCACTAGTTCATCATTAAGTTTTAGAAGAAGGCCATGGGGAGAGTATGGCAAAGAACTACGCACACTAACTCTCGATTCCAGCCTATATTTTACACCCCTTTATTCAATAAAAGACAATTTTGCCATTAATTTTTTTTATATTGCAAACAAGAGTTCACTAGTGATTGAATTATATTACTGTCATATTGTAATTTTTGAATTTACCGGATGGAAGTAAATAGAAAATTACTATATTACAACTTGTCATATTGTAATTTTTAGCTCACCTGAGCCGAAGGCTCAAGTGAGCTTTTCTGATCAAAGAGTGTCCGGCGTCCGTCTGTCGTCTGTAGTCCGTAAACTTTTCACATT
Organism: Saccostrea echinata; assembly: GCF_033153115.1. Lineage (NCBI taxonomy): Eukaryota > Metazoa > Mollusca > Bivalvia > Ostreida > Ostreidae > Saccostrea > Saccostrea echinata. The sequence continues at coordinate 17,302,477 of NW_026889751.1, read as the reverse complement.
TTCGACTTTTTCTCAAGAACCACTGGGCCAATATCAACCAAACTTGCCACAAAGCATCCTTGGTTGAATTTAAGTTTGATCACCGGAAGTGCCGCGCCCTCTTTCAAGGGGGAGATAATTAAGAATTCGTGAAAATTTGGTGGCTTCTTTTAAATATCTTCTTCTCAAGAACAACTGGGCAAGAAAAGATAAAACTTATATGAAAGCTCCATGACATACTGTAGATTCACATTTGTTAATATCATGCCCCCGGGGGTAGGGTGGGGCCGCAAGAGGTGGTCGAAGTTTTACATAGGAATAAATAGGAAATGTATTTAAAAATCTTCTTCTGTAGAACAGCAAAGCCATGATTAGTCATATTATAATAGAAGTATTCTCAGGTAGTGTAGATTCAAGTTTGTTCCAATCATGACCCCTGGGAGTAGGGCAGGGCGACAACAGGGGGTCAAAGTTCACCATAGGAATATATTGGAAATATCTTTAAAAATCTTCTCAAGAACATCTAAGCCATTATTAGTCATATTAATATAGAAGTATCCTCAAATAGTGTAGATTCAAGTTTGTTCAAATCAAGAACCCCACAGATAGGACAGGGCCACAACAGTGGGTCAGAGTTTTACATAGGAATATATACTAGGTGTAATTGTTAAGGGGCATTCGTGTAAAATGCATTGAAGACCTGAAATAATGGAATGACCTGGCAACCCTTGGAATGGACTAGCCAAACCAAAGGGTATATAAGCCAACGCTTTGGGAAAGACAGGCATTCAGAAGCTAGCAGAAGAAGTTGGATGCTGAATCAGCAATAAAGAAGTTAAGGTATTCCATCCCTAATATCATAATTCCCATTTATTACTATTAGCATGTAAGGGTGGGATGTGTCCTAATTTATGACCTTGAATTTTGGTAAGGGTTATCTCCATCTGTTTTTATTTGAAAAATTCAATTATAAAAAAACTTATCTGGTGGAAAAAAAATCGTTTCGATTGTCATTCTATTTCTAATGTTTTATGCATTTTTCCACCACAGTATTTATTAATATTCTTTTTATTTGAATATTTATATTTAAAAGAAAAATCGCTTGTCCCCTTAGACTTCAATGCAATCTTTGATAATTAATTACTGCTTAGTTAATTACATTTTTGAAACTTTACCTTGATAAATCCTTTTCTACTATAAAATGCTTTAACATAGGAAATATCTTTAAAATTTCTTTTCAAGAACCACTAAGCCATTATTAGTCATATTTATATAGAAGCAACCTTAGGTATTGTAGAATAAAGTTTGTTCAAATCAAGGGGGCACAACAGAGGATCAATTAAGTTTTGCATAAAAAAAATATAGGTATCATCTTGAAAAAATCTGCTCAAGAACAGCAGTCATATTATTATAGGAGCATCCTTTCGTAGTGTAGATTCAAATTTGTTCAAATTTAGGGTGGGTATAGTGTGGGGCCACAACGAGAGATCAGAGTTTTACATAGGAAAACATGGGATTGATTGATTGTATGCTGTTTTACGTTCCGTACAAGAATTTTTCACTCATATAGAGACTTCACCATATACCGGTGAAGGGCCTCAAATTTAGACCTTTACTCGGCACTCAGGGCCATTGAGCAGTGGGGGATCTTTATCGTGCCAACGCCTGCCGTGACATGGGCCTCGGTCATTAAGGTCTCATCTGAAGGACCCGCAACTTTCACTTCAAAATGCCGAGCGCTTTGCGGGAGAACAGTTTTACCTATTTTTCATCGAATTAGATCAGTCGCGGCCGGGGCTCGAACCCCTTACCTTCCGATCACGCTCTACAAAATGAACTACCATGACGGTGGTAAACAAAGGAAAAAGTCTTTAAAATTCCTCTGTTTAAGAACAGCAAAGCCATGATTAGTGATATATTGATATGGAAGCATCCTGAGGTAGTTTAAATTAAAGTTTGCCCCCCTTCCCCCTTTAACACTGAACAGATTACTGCTTCTTCCTAGCCAATGAGCTCAGGTGAGCGATGTGGCCCTGCCTCTTGTTGTAGTTACTACCACCGGGTAAATTTAAATTTACAATATGACATTATTAATACCAGTGTCAAATTGTTCATTGCTCTTAATCACAAATCTTTTTATAAGGGTTCCAGAAGATATATATCCATTGAAATCAGGCTGTAAAACATCAAAAGATTTTAAAATAGTACTCAGATTTTAAAATACTCATAGACATGGATAAATGATCCTTCATTTTTTTTCCATATGTTTAACTCATATAATTTATCTGTAAACATATCCCCACCCCCAAGAACAACAAGAGCTTTGGTGTGAATTTGTTAAATAATAATTCAAAATTGCTGTAAAAAGGAAAGGGGGATGTTTTCAAAATATTTTCCGTTGATTTCTATAGTGAAAAACACAAATTTTTACAAATTTATAGAGCGTAGGCGTAGTTTCCGAATACTTCTGATTGTATTTCAATTAACATTTCTCCACAGCGTTTAGAAAATAGTAAAATGGCGGTTTTTATGTTGAAAAGCGCATTTTGCCATTTTCGCGCGATGTTATGGCAAATATTTTACATACTTGCTCCATTTTATTTTTGTTGTAGCAGTAGATTCAACTTTTCAGTTTCTGCAATACACATACATGTACTTGTAATCCCGGCTAATCTGTAAAGGATTAGGCAATGAGGGAGAATTTATTAGTTTATCCCAAGTTTTCAATTTTTATCCAGTTTGATATAGACTTGTTCTTAACTCTGTGAAGTCTGAAAAATGAATTTAACACGAACAAAGAAATCTGAGTTTCCTGTGTGTTTATTCAGAAATTATTTTTATAAATATAGCTATCTGATAAAAATCAGCTGTTTGTTTGGCTACGTTTACGACGTACGACGTAGTACTTTTGATATATTTTTTCACTGTGGCATTTATTTTTCATCTTTTAATCATTAAAAAAGGATAACAGCGTTATCTTTCCTGTCGCTTTAATAAAAATGCACTTTTCCTTTCAAAGTACACCAAGTACTAAAAACAAGATTAATTTATATTTTTTTTTTTATATTTTTCAATGATAAATCTGAAGATTAGGAAAATGGTAAGGATAATATTTAATTAATCATTTCTACTACATGTAATACTGACACAAAATTCGACAGGGATTTCTGATACAATGGGTGCACGCAATCGGGGCGTTGGGTGAAAGACTTATTACTACATGTATATAATGCATGTATATCTCCCAAAGCTATGGAAAATTCCTTTTATTACATGTTTATGTCTCAAAACGTGTCGTACATTAACTCTTCTTTACAAATAATTCATTTTTAAAAAATAAATCAGTTCCATATATCAAAAGAGCCAGTTTGTATTACACTGAGCTTATGAACGATTTCATTGTGCATGTAAAACGTCAAATGACGTCATAGTGCATTTTGTGTATTTTACTCGTAAAAGTTCCGATATTCAACAACAAATATCTCTGTAACGGATGCATGTATCTTATAATGTCCGGAATAAAAAAAATGTAGGACATATTCCCAGCTTTCAGGTTATGGCATTCATTTTTTATTTTATTGTGTTTGTAATTTAGATAAAGCCAACAGAAGATAGCACAAAATCAGTCATTTATGCGTAGTTTTATCAACTTCCTGCAATGAAATGCAATATTCAATTTAAGTTTATGATACTTTCTGAACATAGCACAGAAAATTTTTGAGTAGAAAAAATGTTTAGTATCTTCTCTAGTTTCAGAAAATATCAATTGTTTTGTTGTCACCTGAATATTTAGAAAACGCCAACAGTTAAATATCTGTGATGCTGAAAATGCGTCCAAATGCGTCTCTGGGGGTTAAAGGGTTAAAATTTGTCTTTTAAATTTTCAGAGAGGTCCGTGTTTGCTCTGCTCCTATTTTGTAATGTTTAATGGACTTTTGAGCTCGAATACTGTTCGTTACTGTTCTCAACATATTTCATTTCAATAACGTCATGTATAATAATTTCAGTTGGATTATGCGTTTTAGTTTTAGTTTGAGGGTAGAGGAATCATATTTTTATTCAATTGTCACATTTTGCTATTCTATAGGTCTTTTTATCCGTATATATTTTTTTATTTGCAGGCAAATGCATGAACTATAACACAAGTCGCAAATACATAACTGACCACTCATAGATGTATGAACATCTTTGATGATGCTGTAAAGCAGGCGGTTCTTCTTCTTTTTTTTTTAACACTCTAGTTTCATTTATCTACCACAATCTGATAAATCATTTAATTAGCCTTATTTGTATATTACAATAGAAAAGAAACATTATAATATTTAATTAATTATATTTATTATTGTATTCAATAAAATAAACGCACATGTTATGTATAGTATGCTAAAAATGACGTCTTTCCATGTTGGTTTCCATGTCTGTCTGGAAATTCAGCATTTCTTGGCCTGTATCGTTCCGTCATAAGGGATTCCTTCGAAAGATCTTGTAGAACAAATAGAAAGATCTTTTTTAGGACCATTCCTGTTACTTACAGTCTTGACATTTACTGTTGAAATGCAGAACAGTGTAAGACAAAACATTCACAAAAATTGTGCATTCTGAAGATCTTTATATTTCACTCTCATATATTCCAGATCGACAGCTAAGGCACCAGTATGGCGTGGGACCCTGTGTTATTTTTATTCTGGATACATCTACAAGCATTCAGGGACAAGGTGTCCAAGAACTTAAAAACATTTTTAAAACAATCATCGAGGGTAGCTATATTTTTTTTCCATTGTTTTTAAATATATGACCTGTCATATGTTGCATTTTTACTTTTATATTTGGCATTCTTGTGTAATGTCAGCATATAAAATGATTTTTGTTGGTAACGTTGAGACCGTATAAACCGAGGTCCCGTGTCGCAGTAACTGCTGGCACGAAAAAGATCCCTCATTGCTCAATGGCCCTGAGTGCCGAGTATAGGTCAGAATTTGTGGTGGCGTCTCCATATGAGTGAAAAATTCTCGAGAGAGACGTTAAAATATACACAAACAAACAAACAAACATCATAAATTGGATAATTAATGCGAACTGTTGGTTAATATTGATTTAAAATTTTAATTGGGTAATTAATCAGATATTCCTAATCGTATATCAATTTTTATTAAAGTTATTATTACATAACCATTTAATGTGATCTACATCATTATATGTAATCTAAAATTGTGTTAATTAATAAAGTCACAGTGGTAGCAAAGTGCAACATAACCTTTTCTTTCTATATTATGTTTTAATATGTATAAGATAGAGGGCTGAGGTGGTTAAATGACATTCAACTACACGAGTGGAGAAAACTCATACTATTGGAATATGTATCGAATTATGCTATACTGAGACTCTGGGGGATTCAATCCTTATCAATTATGGATAAATGAAATTTTAAAAAATCGCCGAACTCGTAAATTTTGTTTGAATAATAATGCTAGAGCTGCATTGACACAATTTTTTTCTCAACTCGTCATATTTTTTTCTTAAATACATAAAACGTTTTATATCCAATTATAACAAATATACAACGCAATCATTGAATTTTCAGTACAGTTGTACAGTGTAAATATTGATCATAAAGACTGTCAACAGGATCTTGTATATTAGTTTAATAAAAAGTTTAAAAAATGCATAAATAACTTTCTCTGCTCTTTCAGCAACAAATCTGTTTTACACGTTGAACTTTAAAATTAATTGCAGCAGATCAGCTAAGTAAAATGCATATGAAGTGCTCAAAGGTCATTGAACATTTAAGCAAGCATTTATTAGAAAAAAAAACATTTATAGGAATTTTAGAATATCTGTCATGTTTCAGTTTACGGAATACATCTAAGAGGGCTTGAGCTTTTTATCATCGATTTACTTAAAAATGTGTTCATATTCAAAGATTATATTTTATGGCGAAGGAATAACCAGTGATGAACCGCAGCGCCAACAATATCTTTACAGAGATTTTGCAGGAATCAGAGGCAAGAATGAACGAGTTCATTGATTAATTCGTATAGGTGACAGAGGTTAACCCTTCGTCGGTATTATAATCCCTTAGTTTGGAGTTTGGGTATTACGTTTATCTGATTACTGTGATTGAGTTAAACAAGTCTAATATTGATGCAATATATCAAATCGGCGGAAAAAAACTTTTTCATCGTGAAAGTACCTTGGAGCTATGTGATACAATTTAAAGTGCTAATTTAGCTCAAACATTTCAAAGTATATTGTGACGTAGTGTAACGTCAAATAAGTGTTGCGCTTTAGCAGAGTTCATAATGACGTCATTATGTTATGTTATTACGTTAACAATTAGACAAATAGTGCGGGAAAAGTTTAAATTTACTACCATGATAGGGCATTTAGCACTGGTTGAAACAATGAAATAAAATGTTTTTCCTTGGTTTCACGTTCTTTTTCGGAAGTCTTGTTGTAGAACTTGTACATTGGAAACACTGAAAGTTATGAAATATGTTTCTTGCACATGTTCCAATATGTCCACTTACGGCAGTGCACTGGTACTCGGCTTGACGAATCTGTTGACGATGGACGGTCATTTGGTGTCTAAGGGTGTCCCCGGTTTGGCCAATATAATACTCGCCGCATCCTGAACATGTAATTACATATATCAAATTAGAACTCTCGCAGGTAAAAGATGAATGAATAATGAAATTTTTTTCGTTTTTAAAAATAAACTGTTGGATTTCTTGTAAATAGGGACATGTTCCACATCTTGGGTGATGACATTTTCTAACAAAGAGTGTTACTTTTGTATTGTTAAATATTGTTAAAATCTTCTTTAAGGATGGGCTCTGTCGTTTACTTTTGATTAACTGAAATTCACTCAAAACTTCTTTCATTCTTGGATCATTTCTAAAACTGGCATGTTGGTTTTGATGACTTGGAAAAATTCTTGATTTTTTGGGTTGTGTGTTGATACAAAGGGAATAAGATTTTTTTCTGGTTTTTCTTTTATCTGAAGTAGTCTTGTTCTGTCATGTAGTTTAGCGTTGTCTATTCCTTTTTCAATCAGTAAGGTAGGATAATGCATTTGTTGTAATAATTCCCGTAATTCACCATGTCTGATATTTAAAAGATCCTTGTCCAATATTATGGTACAAAGTCGTCTGGCTAAATTATATGGAATATTGTTCTTGATGTGTTTTGGATGGCAGGAATCATTGAGAAGATATTGTTTCGTGTCCGTGGCCTTGTAATGTACATCAGTTTCGATTTTCCCATCTTTTTTATGACCATTACATGTAAAAATGGTAACTTGTTTTCATCCTTTTCCATTGTGAATTTTAAGTTGAGGTTCATGTTGTTTAAAATGTTAAAGTTTGTAATTCATTGGTAGATTTGATCCAGATTATAAAACAATCGTCTAAATATCGCTTCCAGGAATTTTGAATAAAAATTTTACATTCAACATCAATATTTTCTTCCACGGTTTTGTACATTTTTTCTTCAAGATATCCCAACGTAAGTGTGGCATATGTCGTGTCTGTAGGTTGTTCCATCGAAGTTCATAAAGTTATTTTTCAATATGAATTTCGAGAGCGTAACAATCAAACAACAGCGCAACGAGAGTGACTTGATTAGCTATGTAAAACGTATGATTGCATAGGTAATTTATTAAAAATATTATTATTGTCGAATGCTACTTTCGTAAATAGTTGAGTTGTTTGTCACTTTATACACCATGCCAACGGTCCTGGACCCTCCATCTTGATTACCCCATTTCCAGTCAGGCCCTATTTAAGAATATATTTGATTATTATCAGCATGGTATTATGAATAAAAAGCTGAAAAATAAATTATTTAAAAAAATTCAAAAATAAAAGATATGGATTACCTCGCTGAACATGACATCCTAGGCCAATTGTTTCGTTGCCGCCTAAAATTCTTGGTTCATCGCAAATCTCTACGTCATAAAATGAGTCACCATATCGATAATTTAATGTCAGGCCGTGATCCCATCAAACATTTAATCAGCCAGCTAAATTAGTTAAATGGTATATTTTTTGTGATATTTCCTGTAATTGGTAAAGTATTCATGGGCAGTGGGAAAGTAAACTTTTTATTACTTGAAATTTCCTAAGTAAAGACTTACTTTTTAGTACACTTGATAAGATCAACATATACAATATAACTAGACATTAACCCGAAAGAAAAGTGACTTGTGTATGTGATTTTTTTTAATAATTCATGATTAAATTAAAAAGATTTTATAAAAGAGAAGCCAACAATCCCAGTGAGCTTGTAATAAAAGAGACCACAAAATCTGACACATCTGTTTCATATAAGGATATTTTATTAGAAAAAAACTTTAATGATGACCTAACAACAAGGCTTTATGAAAAACGTCATGAAATCAATTTATCCATCGTCCACTTTCCTTACTTATGTAGCAATGTACCTTCATCACTTGCATATGGGTTTTTTGTCTCCCAGTTGATTCGATACGCAAGAGCATGTTCTACGTATTAACAATTTATGAAACGAGGCAATCTATTGACAAACAAGTTGATGAAACAAGGATATCAACAGTCTCGTTTGAAGTCATTATTTTGCAAGTTTTATGGTCGGCACAGCGACCTTGTCAGCAAATACAACCCATCATTGATTCAAAAGCTGACCGATGCTTTTTATAATACATGTAATTGTTAGGCCATTATTTACACAATTGTCGACGGATTTTTCCGTTTTTCATGATCAATACAAGGAGCACACAGCGAAGTGACTGGTCGGCAGGGGATGATCAGTCCTCCATGGCACCAGATCCCACCTCTGATGTTTTTTTTTTGTTTTTGGAGGTCCGTTCCCGATTTGTATTGTCTATATGGACCCTGAGCTTCAATACAGATCGTTATCTACCTAACCATTTAAAAAATATTATGATAAGGAAACATGTAACCTTTGGCTGGGTTACCAGTTGTTTAAGGGATACAAAATGATACATAAATGTCATTAGGCTTGGTCCCTATTGCAACCCCCAAAGAGCTGGGCCATGAAAATGACAATTTTATCCATTTTATTCAAAGATTATACATACATATATTTATAAGCATTGGCTGTAATAGGGGCAGAATTAGGAAGAAGCAAAATCTCAACTACATATTACGTTCTCAGGGGAGGCATACTGGCTTCTAGCTCTTCGTAATGTTCTTTCATCAATGTCGTCATTGGAGGCATCATCTAATGAGTATGATGTGAATGTGTATCCACGACGATTAATTTCTAACATCTGATCCTGTTATGCAAACAAATTTATTGAAAAAAACCGAAGAATACTAGCTTACTCTAGATAAAGAGCAGGAGCCACTTAGGGCCTTTTTTAGGCCCTGAGAATTTCTGTAAAATCGAAACTGCTCAATTTTGGCTGAAAATGCAGTATTTATAAATTGTACCCTTGCTGACCGTGTATCTATTGAACATGACGTAATTTTCTCTCTAGTCAATGCATTATGGCGTCATAAAATGCATCATTTTCCCCATATCATGTAAATTCCCTTAAAAATGGCCAAAAGTTGAGGTATTTTTTGCAATATTTCATATAGAGCACAACCTCTGATCCAAAATATGCAATTACATAATGAAAGATCTGTTTCTGAAGGTCTAAAAACATGTTTTAATTTTTGGATCGTGGGCTGTGCTCACATTTTAATTCTTTGCTGAAGTAGTCAAATGTTTCCTGCAATGTTTTCTGCAAAATTCAAGAACACTGAATTTTCTCACAGCCTGTTTTCCAATACCTGGATTCTCAAAAAGAAATTTTGTTTTGGGAAATGAAAGCACTACGTCTCTACTTTATTTTGATATATGAAACGGGACAGAGGGTGATAACCAATTAATTGATATAAGGACAGGGCCATTTTATGCATAAAGTGAACCTAGCTTTTTGTCTTAGCCTTAAGATTTTGTTGTGCAAAGGTCTACTGGTCAATAAAACTACGTTGTGGTAAATGCAATATTATATTTAAACTTTTTGCTGCGTATACACCACAAAAAGCTGTCTAATGCAACAAGTGATAAATCCAATCATGGCTCCTCCAACGGAAGTTCATCATGAGAAAATAATTGAATACAATTCAGATTTCAAGAGAATTTAAACAAAAAAAGTAAATAAGCATACATGTATGTTGCCAGTATTTGTATGAGTGATCTATTTAATGCTGTGTCAAAAAGACCAATAATACTGGTTAGAAATTTTCTTGTACAAGATGATAAGACGAAGATTTATATATTTCGTTTTAGATATGACTTGTTTTATAAATAACTATGAACCTATATATAATATACTTTAGCTGTCGATAAAATAATTCCCTGGTTATATATTTCAGTTACATAAATATGTTTTCCTTTGTTTGACATTGATGGTATATATTACAACTTTTCCAGGAAATCGATATCTATTTCAGATTGGAGATTCATGAAATATATTGATTTATTTAAAACAAATTTTAAGATTGCTGTAGTTTTTCTTCTGGTAAGAACTATAAAATGTTGTTAGATGACATTACATTACGTGCTTTAACCGTACATTAAGCAAGAGGATAACACATGCATTCAAATTATATGTTTTGATATATATGAATACAGAGTAATTGATACTTATATTTGTACTTATGTTTTAGAGTACATAAATTGTTTAGAACTAGACCATTATGTTGCCGCCATTCAAAGAAAAAGATGAAAGTCAAATACATGTAAATAAACAGTTATCTGTCTTTCTAGCAAAATGAGTGTATTTTGTTTTTAAATAGAAAGAATTACTACTAAGTAACGAGTGTTAAATAAATCAGTTTAATGAAGAACAAAGATTACATACAAATATACATATTTACAATAAGTCAACATATGTGTTTAGAATCATATACATGTAATGCAGCGATATCCTTACTTTAAGTATGCTGCTTAGGAGTGAATAAGATTTGAATTTGTTTAAAAATATTTTGATCCAGCAAAACTTTATTTGTTATAAAATATTTTTAGAACATGACAATCCAGTAACATTTTGCAAGTATTATTTTGAAAAAAAAAAAAAAACTCATCCAGATTAAATTTCTCAATTAGCTGATTAAGCATACAAGTAATCGATTCATAATCTTAAACAAGACATGTACAGCAATAGAATGTATTTCACCATTTTTAAATGCACCCTTATAAACGCTTAGGATTTCTTACCTCCTATCAAATTATGCATAAAAATTTAAACTGTTTCTCCTTATGTTTTATATGATACATGTATAGAAACATATCTTTTTTATGATACATTTATAGAAACAATGACACCTTTTCTTTTCCAGTCATTGAATTATTGATAACATACCTTCAAATGATGATGAATAGATAATAGATTTGATGAATACGTATTTCATTACACATAATTAAATTGCACAATAATGACTCTGATGTTTATTGGATTTAGAAAAAAAATACCAATAAAGGTCTGCAGAATTGGACATTATAAACATAACTTGCAGGAAACGCATCATTGTTCAGCGATCAGAGATAAAAGTCAATTTTACGTAAAAATTGTCAATTTCATACCTATAAAAAAGTGATTCTGTTCATACGCACCAAATTTTTTTTTCTGTGTTTTCATTATTTTAAACTTTCCCATCTGTTGCCTTTTATATACGTGGTATTACATGACACCTTTATAAGCCCTTAAATTCTACATGCACCTGCCTTAGCATAAAAATTCAAAATAATTCATAAAATTAAGGATTAAATAGTGATTATGCAGCAATAAATAAATAAATGTCTAATTCAATCAAAACAAAATGTAAATTAAAAATGTTATTGAATTCAAACAATATCTCAATCAATGTTCAGGCTTGTTAATTAACAGCTATCAATGATTCATTTCATATATCATTGCTTTTGCTGTCAAGCTATTGGTATGGGCCTCAAAACATCTAGGTATTGCTTGTAAATCCTCATGCATCCTCGACTAGACCTGGATATTCCCTATGTATTCACCAAATAAGTTGAATACCACGTCTGGTCTTTGGTTGTGTTTGTTTGTATGTTGTTTAACGTCCCTCTCGAGAATTTTTCACTCATGTGGAGACGCCACCACTTCCCGGTGGAGAGCTGCAAATTTTGTCCTATACTCGGCACTTACGGCCATTGAGCAGTGAGGGATCTTTTTCGTGCCAACACCTACTGCGACACGGGACCTCGGTTTATACGGTCTCATCCGAAGGACCGGTCTCCACGTCCCACAGTGGGATTCGAACAAGCGACGTAAGGATCAACTCCTTACTTCGCAATTCTAGAGCAGACGCTCTAACCACTGCGCCACGCGGGCGACTCCGGTCTATGGTATATCAAACTATCAATATGATTTACTACGTGCCACAATTCATTGTTACATCATGTTATTAGTTATTTGTGCTAGAGAAATTATTCATTGGAAGGTCACGTTATTTACCCCCAACCCCAACCCCCCACACACACTTCAGCCAGTTAGTACGAAAATTTATAACAAGCTTGCTAACCAATCAAATATAGTGTTATAATCTATCTAGGAAATAAGAATATTGTATAATACAATATATATTTACAACTTAAAGAAAATCTTATGATTAGAAGGTGAAGGTCTTTGTTTCTTCATAATTACATTTATAATTACATTAATTTGTGGCATGACTTCTATTGTTTTCGAAGCGTCTCACATCGAAAGTTTCTCTCGATGATATGTTAATCAGCTTCATCTTCGATAAAACCAGTCTAAACCTGTAAAATTAATCAAACGAAAATAAAAAACGTATATGTTTAAATAATTTGTGATCCTTTGCCATGTTTAAGTTAATAATGAATACTTACATTTGTCCATTAATTGCCAGTAGTATTGTTGATCTTGAATTCTGAGCAAATGACTTGTCAATTTTCTGATTTTCTGCCTTTGGAAAATTATTCCATCTGCCTAACTTGTTCTTCCATTGCCACAGAAATGCCCCATCATATTCTTTGTAACTTTCTAGGTTTACCTCGCTCTGCAGAGTCTTTTCAATGTTTATTAAGCCAAAAGTGTCTTTCTCATTGTACTGTTCCGATTCTAATAATGCTTTACCTACAACAAAAGCATAGCTAAAACGGTGAACTTGCATTAAGTTTGATATATCTAGTTTTGAAAAACGCCACTAGTAACCTTAAATCTGCTCAAAATCCTGATTCCATTCACTAATTCTTAAAGTTCAATGTACTAAAATGGCTTTCTTTATATTTCAAAGACTATTTAGGTATAGCCGGAAAATATTTTGTACTGAAAGAGTTTTACCTTTAGCTCTGACAAAATTGCCTGTGCTGCTGTCACCAATGCATATTGACTTTCTACTGCATATTTGTGAGCCTACTATGCTTTCATCAAATGGATCGCTGAGTTAAATAAAAGAAAATAATTCAGTTTATTTCCCTAGGTTGAAATTTTATTGCTTATGCCCCAACCTTGATTTTCTGCTCGAAAGTAATGATTTGTTCGTAACAAAGTTGTCAACCTATGTTAAAAATGTATGTAGACTTGTTGCCCATTCGCAAGGATATCAATTTCGCTGAAATTCCCAAAACATTTAATTATTTAAAACTTTTCGTCAGGTTAAGATTTTGAACTTAAATTAATCTTAATGTAATGTTTTATCTTACTTTGATGTAAAGTTTACTGTTTATTGCAATGTTTATTGAAATATGAGGTTAAATAAATTAAGAAACGTTTATACTTTAGTGTGGAAATGCTTATTCTTTAAGACTAGATAGACAAACAAACAGACACCAAAGAAAGTAATGTCTTTCGTGGTCATCCTACGTAAACAAAACAAAAATGTAATAAAAATTTTTGAACATAACTTACCAGACAACAATGTCATATTTTTCATCATAACCAAATCTGTAATTACTTTTGTTTCCATTTGACCAACGTACCTGGAATAAATAATGTAAAAAAGCCTAATCTTGATATAGCTTCGGAAAATGATCAGCACTAAAACATGTTATATCTACTCAAAATCTTCACTTGGAAACTGCTTTTGGATACTTATTGGTGGGATAGTTTTCAAATTACGTAAACTGCGTTTTCTTTGACTCTATAAACAGCTCCGATATTGCCTTCACCACCATCCTGATCTCCCCACTTCCAATCTGATCCTAAAATTAATTTTTTTAATATGATTATAGAATCTATAAATTTCTAGTAAGCGTTATCAATGGCCGTAAAGTTAAATTAATTTCTTTAGAAAGATTTTCAATTTCCACATTTATACTTTAAGAAAATGTATATGAGAACAATTATCCTTCTCATTAAATGTATTCTTTAAAAAAAATACATGCACTACAAAATTGAAAGAAGACAATTAATAAGTCATTTGATAAAAAAAATTTACCTCTTTTAACAATGCATCCCACAGCAATGTTTTCTCTTTGGAGTATTCGAGGCTCATCGCAAGGTTTGATTACATTTTCTAGCTGTTGACTGTCGCTAACATATTCATAGGGAAACCTCAGTCCCGTGTCCCATTCCACGAATACCCATCCATCTTTTATATATATATATATATATATATATATATATATATATATATATATATATATATATATATATATATATATATATATATCACAGGCCCTTAGATCGCTTTAAAAAAATTAAGGTGTTAAAAAAAATAAAGGTATGGAACTCCTTTCATAGGGTACCCACATTCGCCAATAAAATACTTTTAAATCAAATGATCTAGAACTCTACTTTCTATTCACAACTATTCACATATAAACAATCTACGTTACTACAAAAGTTCTTTCCGAAATTCCGTATACTTCCCGAGATATGCTGAAATCAATTCCAAAATTGGCCTTATTTTTTTACTCGACATTAGCTTGGGCCTCTGAATAGTTACACTAATTGTAAAGCGGGAACGACGAGACGAATTCTTCCCGGAATTTATTCTATACTCTCTGAATATTTGTTTTTTAGCACTCAGTCTCTACAAAATTTTATCTGATTTGATCATATGGTCTTATTAAGTTACCAACAACATTTCAGCGGTATAATTTTTAAAAAATCAAAAGGTATATTATGCACTCCGGGAAATTTTCGTTCAATCATAGTTCTTTTTACATTTATAAACAACATGGCTGTGAAGTTGTTGAAACAGACGTTTTCTAATTTTTTTTTCGCGAAAGTAATTATTACGGACTTAACTTTACGATCTGGAGTAAAAAATCAACTTTAAAATGTTGAAAGATTGTGCAAATACTATGCAGCTGTTCGCTGCAGTTCAAACACCGTCTGTATACATGTGGATAACCAGGGCCCAAGCTAATGTCGAGTAAAAAAAAGTAGGTCAATTTTCGAATTGATTTCACCATATCTCGGGAAGTACATGGAATTTCGGAGTGAACTTTGGTAGTAATGTAGAGTGGTTATATATGAATAGATAGGAATAGAAAGTAAAACTCTAGAACATTCGATTTAAAAGTATTTTATTAGCGAAAGTGGGTACCCTATGAAAGGAGTTCCATACCTTTATCTTTTTTATACACCCCGACTTTTTAAAGTCGGATTTAAGCGATCCAAAGGCCTGTGATATATATATATATATATATATATATATATATATATATATATATATATATATATATATATATATAAATTGTAAATGAAAGCTCTCATGTTTTACTGTGTTAATTTCTTTAGTGTTTTCAATTTAATCATTTTCATTAAATAGAGAGAGAGAGAGAGAGAGAGAGAGGTATTTAAGTTCCTTACCTCTATCCCAGTGTCCTGTAACTGTGCCAGGCCCATTAGAGTCCTGATTGCTATAGTGCCAGTTTGGACCTCTGCGTACTCTTGTTCCAGGTGCTAGTAGACTTTCACTACGCTCGCTATAAACATCGTGTTCTAAATGTTCCTCATTTCCATACACAAAGATTTCATATGCCCGTCTATTGTTCAATATCTCCACAACATTTTCCTACAGTTTGATGATACTAAATTTTTTATCATCTACCTAAGAAAAGCACATACTATAGAAAAATCTCCATTGTTTCATTGATGAGAGATGAAATGTAATGGAAATCGGCATCCACAAAGAAGAGTTTTTTTTCTGTTTGTTTGTTTTGTTTATGTGTATTTGTTTTATCAAAAAACTCATATGTTTGGTTTCAAATTATTTTCAACACTTTTCCTAAACATGGTACAGTGTACATCCTAAATATGCTACATTTATCTGAAAAGAAAGACACCGCCATAAGTAGCATCATAAAGTATTACTATTTTTAGAGGATATTGTTTATTATTAAAAAAGGGTTTATTTTACTTTTTATTAATGTATTAGTCACTCAAGACACATTAACCTGTCTGAATTATGATTTGTAATTCTGCATGCATTACTTTATTAAAAAAATATCACTCAACCCAATTAAAATTACATACATATCGATGAATTCCACAATTAACTGTATTCGAGGCAATGAAAGGACTTTTAACATAATTTTAAAAACTTACATATGAATGCTAATGTACTGACTTAATGGAAAAATCCAACATTTGCCTTGATTCTGCATACTTAAGCAGTTATAAACAGCTAATAGTGTCTAATTTTGGTTAGCGCGACAATTTCATAACTTATCCATATAAAAGTACTAAAACGGGTCGCCAAAAATTCTTATAGTATAAACAATAAAAATTAATCTAAACCTAATCACATCTTGAATAACTTTAAAGTAAAAATGTCATGAATTCATCACTTTTAATGAATTCAAGAACAAAATACAACAAAATTTAAAAAAACACGTCACTTTTTGCAGTTTTATTTTTAGGACCATCCAAATGCTTAATGAACGGAAAATGTCACAAGTCATTTGACATATATAGCCCTGGCCGGCGGGATTTTTTGAAATAGATTCTTGTCAGAGACGTTAATATTGAGATTAGGCCAGATTCTTAATTCCTCTTCAATAAACATTCGTTTCATTCTCAAAATGTGTTTTTGTTGGTTTATTTTTCTTTGCAATTGTTTTTGTTTTGTTTTGGTTTGGTTTGGTTTTTTCCCTCAATTTTCTTGAAACATTTTTGATATAATGCAAAAAATATTAATAACCTATAAGTATAAGCTAAATAAAACAATAAACAATTTATATACCAATCAATAAACATCCTAGAAACCTAAAAATCTTTATAAATTCATTCTAGGAGGATGACTTAGGTGATAATGAATGGTAGGTAAGCTGTTACTTGTACATTGCTGCAAAAAATACCCCAAGAAATTAGTATAATATTGTACTTACCAAATCAGTCTTCGTTATATCACTCTGATGTCGAGAAGATAAAACAATGCTTTTCACATCATCAATAGTACAAAATGTGGGTGGCACGTTGCCTAGAATCTCTGAAGCAATTATCTAATTAAAACATAAGAATATACTAAAACAAAATGAAAAGCTTAAAAAATTATAATAATTAATTTAATATTGATGATAATACTTAAAATAACGAGAATATAACAATAATGAAGTAATGTAATATACCATACTCAACGTATATTTTGCGAATTCTTTGGCTTCTTTATAATTTAGAATTTTTCCTCCACGAGATCCATAGGCAATACTACCTAGTAAACACTGCAATAATAAAAGGACTAAAAAGATAAGATTCTCGTTGCGAGCAATAAGTAGGTCTTCTGAACGGTTCCGGCTAGTATTGGAAGTGTAAGAAAATTGCAGATTGAACTCAAAGGATACAATCTTTAAAGTTTACCCCTCCACCAACCCCCAAATACATTATTTAGACAACATCTGGTTTGGATGAACCATACTTCCATTGCGGCAAAACACAAAAAGCACACATAAACAAGATCTTTCATCCCTGAAAGTTTCATATCTCTTCAATGTTTTTTTTTATCGGAGAAACCGCATGGACAATATCTCATTATACGAACAGAAAACCGAATTGCGACTGGAAATGAGGTTGTCTAAACAAAAATAATGACGCAAATTCAAACGCTGAGAGTTTATAAAAATCTAATAAGGCTTTTGAAGAAATTAAATTGCTGCACAAAATCGATAAGGGTAATAACAGTGAAAAAAAAACCTGAAAGGGCCTTCCATTGAATGATAATAATAATGATGATGATAGTAATATTAATAATAATAATAATGATTTTTTATTTATTTTTTTATGTGGCTGGCTTTTAGCATTGGTTTTATAATGCTCTGTGCAGTCAATAGCAAGCATTAAATTTATTTCAAACATTGATTACAAATATTTTATAAAAAAAAAAGTCTTGATATGTTAATTTGAAAATTCTCATTTCAAACTTTAAACCGCTTAATTTGGATTTCAGAATTTGAAGAAGTGCAATTTTTGTATCGAAAATGGTTAATAAGAAAGAAACCAGTTATATACATTTATCTATTTTGCTAGTTTTAAGACTCGCTAGTTAATTCCTATACAGCTGTAAACTTACAATATTTGGGTCTTTTCCAACTGGAACACAGATAATGGGATTTGTTTTTCCTATTTGTTTCACTTGTTCCAAAAGCTGCACATTCTTCAATTAAAAGTATAGGTATAATGTTCATAGAAAAATTAAGTAAATATACAACAAATAAAACTGGTAAAATAATTAAAAAGATTATATGAAAATTTGGTAATGTCTCCGTGAAATTATAATATTATAATCTATCTGTAATATTAAGAATATTTTCTACTACATAGTCTCCCTCTGTATGATGGTCATAAAATTTTGAATCTGAATCGTCAAAAGTTGTTGGTTTTCCGTCCGAAATAAGAATCACCCTTGCTCGGATATAAAATAAGCCAATGTTTGCCATTCGTTCTGTACGAAAAAAAAATATATGATGGTTATTATCTTATTGCTTTTCGATTCAAATCTAAACATGAGCATTTTAGTACCTAAGACGAAATCAAATAAAAAAATTAATGAAATGTTATTTGAATTCTGTATCAAATTATTTTACTTTTTATCTTCGTAACACAAAGACTCACGTATATCTTCCAAACCAGGGATTGCTAATAGAAAACCTTCAATCATCGGAGACGGACCCGAACAAGAGACATCATCTAAAATGTAAAGAGAACAACTCAATTAAAATTGTATTAAAACAATTAAGCTAATGTCTTTAACCTGTAATATTATCATTTCTTAAGATAAAGTTGAATATATTAAGCTACTTGTCGAATTCAGTTCTTTTAAACAAAATACCTTTTATCAAGATTCGACGAAAAAATGTTTTATACCTCATAATCTTTCTCTATTTGATATTGATAAATATTCAAATAATGACCTAATACTCGCTTCAAAGAATCATAGTCGTTGGAAAAATAGTGCAGGTATTTATTATCTTTTCCAAACTGTATCACTGCGACGTTTTCATTGAGGTTGGGATGCAAAGCGTAACCTATACAAATTCAAATAGAAAGCACAATTACTGAACCAGTATACAATATTGTAAGTGTAAATCATGGTGTATTACAAAACTCTACTTTTAGACTTCCTTTGAGAAATTTCCTGATGTAAATTTTACCTTCAATCATTGAGATAAATGCCTCCCTCATCTGATTAAAACCTTCCCCGTCCATACTCTCTGATGTATCCAAAATGAAAACATTGCTTACACCACGCTGTAGAATATATCTTCTTTTCCAGTCTACGAAATATGCATATAATAATCATATGTAAATTTTAAGCTACATTTGCATACATAAAAGAACAAATATTAATTAATCACAAAGAATATCGCATTAAGTGTTTTTTTTAGAAACAAAATATAATTAAAAATCGGTCGCCCGCGTGGCGCAATGGTTAGAGCGTCTGCTCTAGAGTCGCAAAGTAAGGAGTTGATCCTTACGTCGCTTGTTCGAATCCCACTGTGGGACGTGGAGACCGGTCCTTCAGATGAGACCGTATCAATCGAGGTCGCGTGTCGCAGTAGGTGTTGGCACGAAAAAGACCCTTCACTGCTCAATGGCCGTAAGTGCCGAGTATAGGACAAAATTTGCAGCTCTCCACTGGCAAGTGGTGGCGTCTCCATATGAGTGAAAAATTCTCGAGAGGGACGTTAAACAACATACAAACTAACAAACAATTAAAACGTCCTTTAAGAAGAAAATCCATATTCTAAAATTTTATATATATATTGCTTTAAGCTGCGAAAAATAAAATTCTTTTTAGCCAAAATTTAATCTATTCTTATTTGTAATGATTAATTAAGCTTTGTAAAACTGTACAGAACAATCGGGAAAAAATGTTAAATTGACTTACTTTCCTCGGCTTCTTCCCTCGATCTTTCTCTTAAGCTAATTTCTTCTAGAAAACCGGCCATTATAAACAAAATTCAATTACAGACACCTTGGAAAGAAAGCTGATACTTTTTTGTAGGATTATTTTCATGTATTTCAGAGTTGGTTTTTTTCTTTAGCAGGAAGTTTCAAATGAAACAACCTTCCTCAAAGTCTGCCGGAAAATACAAACATAAGTTTGATCGAATTATACGTCATCAAATAAAAAAAAATCAATCCAAATAAAGTAACTTTGGGCGCTATTGAATTATACATGTTTAAAATATCTTTATCATTTGGAGACTGTAAGGAGTGACTAAATTCATCCATTGATCTTCCTGGACAATAACTACGGTGTTTTTTAGTATATATCATGTGAATACAAGTAGTTGCAAATGTAACTCCGTATAAAGTTCTTCGAATCTTGAATATTAATCGTGCAGAGGGATTGTTTTGCCAATATGTTCATGTATATGCAATAAAAACACTTCGATCAGGTTCAACTTCCTTGCTCACCTTGAAGCTTGAGTACTATTTTTTTATGACTAAAGTAAAATCATTTCCTAATAGTGCACTGGACATTGAGATGAAATGTAATTCCTGAGTGACATTCAACGTGCCTGTAGGTTCTGCTAGTTATGACTCCGATTTGGGATCTTACAATTTTTACAACTCAGAGCTTTTTTGGTGACATGTCATGCTAGCAAAATAAGACCAAAAACATATATGTTTGTGCCGAAATTATCTAATTGCTTTTCGATTCAAATCTAAACATGAGCATTTTAGTACCTAAGACGAAATCAAATAAAAAAATTAATGAAATGTTATTTGAATTCTGTATCAAATTATTTTACTTTTTATCTTCGTAACACAAAGACTCACGTATATCTTCCAAACCAGGGATTGCTAATAGAAAACCTTCAATCATCGGAGACGGACCCGAACAAGAGACATCATCTAAAATGTAAAGCGAACAAACTCAATTAAAATTGTATTAAAACAATTAAGCTAATGTCTTTAACCTGTAATAAATTGAAAATAAATTGAATTATATATTTTTCATACTATTATGCCTCAATGTTTTTAATCAATCTAATGGAAACCCGACCAGAAAACATATTTTCTGAAATAAAACATTTCTGTTTCATGATAAATTAATTTATTGCTTTCTGTTTCTTCAGGCACTTGAAATTGTTTACGTATTATTTCTTAGAAAAAATGTATTGTGTAGTTCAAGTACCGTTCATAAATAGGGTTTAAAGCATAATTCAAAATATGTTTAAATATCTCAAATAAAGCAAGTATCGAATCCTGATAGGACCACGCAGTTCAATATCGCACGATTGAGCATCGACTTAAGATAGATGGCAAGATAATGCGATGGCGCGATTACAATGAAGTGATGGTGCAATGATGTTGACGCGACGATGCGATATCTCGATGACGATAATGCAATGGCGCGACAATGCAATGACGATGGTGAGATAGCACGATAGAGCTATAGTGAACATCGCTTCATCGTCATCGTACCATCGCGCCATCGTCATTTCATTATCGTGTCATCGCTATCGCATCATCGCGCTATCGCTCATCATGTCATCGCATCATCGCGCTATGGATCATCATGCCATCGCATAATCGTCATCGTATTATCGGGTCATCGCACTATCAACCAAAACCTCAATGGTGCGATGATTCGATAGTGAACTACATGGCTTTTTTCGGATTCCATAGCACACAGACAGTGAAAAGTACTAGAATTAAAAAGCTGTAATGCAGCAAAAACAACACAGAAATAGATAATGACAGTAAAGATTATAAAAAAAATATGTATTATCTATGGAGTAAAGGACACTAGTGTTCAAATTTCCGTTAATCTAGCACTAGCAAAAACATATTGTGGAGTTCGATTGAGAAAGGACATTTTACAGTAAGCTAATACAATTCTATAACAACAGGTTTATAATTTGTTTTCTGCATTGTGGATGCACTACATGTATTTATCATTATTGTTAATGGTAGTTTGGTTTACAATATATACAGGAGCTAAATTTGTTCTATCTCCATTAACCAAGAACGGATCCATACGTTTTTGGTACTACCCCTTGCTTTGTGCGTTAATTAAAAAGTTAGCTTTTGACACACATATTGCATAATAAAAGGAAGTTTTTTTTCTTGTTCCTGAGAACGAATGCTAGACCTGGAGAAGAGGTTAGAAATATAAACAAGAAGCCCAAGGTCACCTGAGTATAATACAACACTGTAAAGGATCCATAGAAGTATAAAACAAAATTAACTGATAGCACTGAATGCAAAATATACAAATACAATGAACATTTGTCCATTGTGTAAGGTATTCAATATATGTCACTTGCCTAGTGCTACAATTCAGTAAACAGAGATTTTGCTATACTTTTTATAACGTTGCTATTTGCCACTTGTCACTAATTACAACACGTCACGCTGGCCCTCTGTGATTCTTTGTTCACTTTGATAATGTATAAAAAATCTTTATCCAGTCTCTTGACAACCTCGATTTTACCTGATAATAACTTATTCACTGTCAGACAGATCACCTCAGTGTAAACATACTGCGTACAATTTCAACTTTTGCTAAATATATAAATAATCTTTATGTCAATCTTTTATATTGATTTCCAGGCAAGAATCTGACTTTGAGCATGCTTTGCTTATTTAAACCAAACATTAATTTTTATTTTGTTTCAATATATATTACATTCTTTCTTGTATTCTCATTCAATCAAATAACCAGTTAATTAAATTATAATTACACAATCTATCAAAGAGACGTAACTCTTATTTGCTTCACTTATTACAATTGCGTACTAGTGTTTGCCTGATAGATACTCAGGAGCAAAGAAAAGGCATATTTACTTATCATAATATTTAATACATTTACATTGATATCATTGCATTTAGTTTGTTTGCTAAGTACTCAGAGGCAGGAGAGAAGATATTCAAAGCATTTATGCATTTTTGCTAATTAATCAATAGAGCACAACCAAAGCACCAGAACCCCTGACCCAGGGGCCATGAAATTCACACATGTAGAAAAGGCAATTTTCGTATTTTGTTTATCCACTTAATACCCAGGAGCAGAGGAGAAGATTTTCAAAGAATTAATGCATTTTTCACTATATAACCATTATAGCCCAACACTGTCACCAGAACCCCTGACTCTGGGGCCATGAAATTCACAATTTTGGACGAGGCACTCTTCCTCACCATAACTATGTACAAATGTAGTTAGTTAATCAGCTTAATACCCAGGAGCAGAGAAGAAGATTTTTGATGAATTAATGCATTTTCACTATATTATCATTAGAGCCCCGTCCTAACACCAGAACCTCTGACCCAGGGGTCACGAAATTCACAATTTTAGAAGAGGTACATGTACCTTTCCTCATATCATAACTATGCATATTGTCTGTTTGCTTATTACCAAGGAGCAGAGGAAAAGCTTTTTAAGAATTAATGCATTTTAAATTAGTAAATAACCATTACAGCAGTGTCCTAACACCAGAACCCCTTACCCTGGCGCCATGAAATTCACAATTTTAGACGAGGCGCCTTTCCTCACCATAACTATCTACTTGGTTCATCAGCTTAATACCCAGGAACAGAGAAGAAGATTTTTGATGAATTAATGTATTTTCACTATATAATCATTAGAGCCCCGCCCTAATACCAGAACCCCTGACCCAAGGGCCATGAAATTAACAATTTTAGAAAAGGCACCTTTTCTCCTGATAATTATATTTATTATTTGTTTGCTTAATACCCAGGAGCAGAGGAGAAGATGTTTAAACAAATAATGCATTTTTCACTATATTTTCAACAGAGCCCCGCCCTACCACCAGAAACCCTGACGCTGGGGCCATAAATTTCACAATTTAGGTAGAGGAATCAATGCTTATTACAATCATGTCAACAGTTTGACTACATGATGTCCAGGAGTAAAGAAGAAGATTTTTAAAGATTGCATTAATTTTAGTGCTTTTGGTCCCACCCCTCAGGCCCCAGTGGGGTATGGACCATGAAATTCACAATTTTTGTTTCCCTTCACTAATGGATACTATATGCCAAAATTGGTTGAAATTGGTTGAGCGGTTTCAGAGAAGCTGAAAATGTTCAAATGTTAACGCACGACGGCGGACGAAAACAGATAGCAATAGGTGACCTGAGTAAACTCAGTGAACCTAAAAATGACAGAATCCTAGATATAAACAACTACCCAGAAAATCAGACGTACGACAAATCGACAATTTAAAAAGCTTGTGTATTCTCTGATTCTAGTGAGTAAATAATACGGCATTGATGCGATGACATAATGTTTTTGGTCTTAAACGCCCATATTTAATATATACTTTACGAAAATACCATTGCTTTTAATTTCATAAAAAAAAAAAAACAAGACAAACTTGGCAAATGAGCTCAGTGCTGCTAAAAAAAATTGCACATAAAGCTCATTTGCTTCGAAGATGTCTTGTAATTCATGATGAAATGTTTTTGACAAAATGTTATAAAATAAATTGTCTGGGTTCATATTATGCAAGATCGTGAAATCTTTGGCAAAAACTACTACGTTGCCACCTGTTTAAGGTCATACATAAGGTCATGTTAATTGTAAGCATCTGAATGACAAACGTATTGTTTATTGACTTTTACTACGTCTCTGAAAACTGGAGGAGATTTAAATGCTGGATTCTTAATGATATCCTCTCTTTGATAAATTTAAACTTCCAGTTCTATTGAGCTACATTTTAAAGTTTCACGCTTTTTGATACAGAAAATCCCACTGGCCAATTCAAATTGGATTGTTTTTACATCCACGAGGGTTGATTCCAAATGTAATGTCATAAATGCTATGAAATCTTTAATAATTGAATTTATTATCAAAAGTTTACATAATTTTCTTATTTATTTTGACTTTTGACTTAAAATTTCATTCAGTTATATAAAATAATTTTCAAGATATTAAGATAAACACAACGTTGCGTTTTGTCTATCGCCACACGACAAGAATGTTTCGACGTCGTTATGACGTTTCTTTTCGGCGCTTATTTTGAGTTCATCTGCATATCATATCTAACCTATCACGTGTTTGTTTTTAATAATCTTAACTACCATTTTGCAATAAAGCGTCCTATTCTGAGTTGTTGTATTGATGAAAATTATAAAATCACATTCTAAATTACAGAATTACAAATGAGATCAAGTATGGATGATTGGCATACGTATACATGTGCATTTAACATGCATTCAAATTAAAATTCGGCTCTATACCGACAGATTACATTTTTTCTCTACTATTTGGCTACAGAAAATAAGAAATAGGCTAGCAGAATTTGTAAATATGGTCATATAAACAACTTACTTCCAAAGTATTTTTTATTTTAGTTAAAAAAATGTTATTTTGTCGCGTTTATTTATATTAACGTTAAAACAATAAGATATATTAGTATAATGCAGCATATTTCACTGTTGCCAATGGTATGAAAGGCCACATAACTAAATTCAAGGATATCCGGAGGTTTCAACTATCGGAACAATTTTGAAAACTTTCGATGTCGATAGAATTCTCGCGTCGCTGTCCTACACAGTCATCGAGAATGGAAGTGAGATACAGTTATTTGGACATTTGTTTTTATAAGAGGATCTTTACCGATAAACATTGTAATGAATTTATTTTATCTATAAAGCACATTTTTCTTCAATTCTTAAACTAACATAACTGCCCTAAGAGAAGAAATAGTGAAGTTCTATATTAATATAGAAAGGACAAGAAATAAGGATACCCACTTCCGCCCCAACCCGGGGTTGACCTCTCGTCCCACGGAAATTGTCTCCTAGCAGTTCAGGAACAGGACGCTAGTCCGCTCGGCCTTCTAGGCAAGTCCAAAAAACTTTCGATGCCGATGGAATTCTCGCGTTGCTTTCCTACATTACACAGTCATCGAGAATGGAAGTGAGATACAGTTTTTTGGACATTAGTTTTTATAAAAGGATCGTTACCGATACACGCTGTAATGAATAAATTTAATGTCCATAAAGTTCGCAGACAAATGCTATAAAATTCATAATCATGACCAAATTGCCAAATGTGTATGATATTATTTTGATATAGACCATGAATAAGTAGAGGTATAAGACTTAAAACAATACACACTATTCTATAATTTTAATTATAATATAAATTTTGATTTTTTATCACATCTTCGTGGACAAAAGCTATTACTCTTTATTATGCCACACTGTTAAGGAATTTGAAAATTTACGAGCGACATCAGTATAAACGCATAAACACTTCGTATACATAGACTGCACAGTCCAATCCGACGTTACTCTAGATTTATAACAATGTCTTGAATAGGGACATCCTATTTCATTAAATATCAGTAGTTTTCCACTTATTGTAGTCTCTCTCTCTCTCTCTCTATATATATATATATATGCGAGGGGTGGTCAAAAAGTTCGCAAACTATCTCTATATTTACAAAACCACTATTCAGATTAGAATAAAATTTGGCACACATCTAGTCATAAATATGTTCTATAAATAGCAGATGCTACGTAATGTTTTGCTCCATGTTTGTGACGCCACAATGTGAAAATGACGTCAATATATAGATGACGTGACAAAAAATGGCTGACTCAGTCGTACTCAAGCAACGAAAGGCTTTCAAGTTTAACGTACAATGTATATCTTGAAAATTCCTTTGCAGAAGCATTTAATAATTTATACAAGGTTTATGAAGACAAAAGACTTGCCAGAAGTTCAATCATTAATTGGATTGATTGTTTTAGTGAAGGAAGGGGGATGATTAAAAATGATATATGTGCTGGTGCCCAGTGAAAGAAAGCCGGGGAAGACATGTGTCCTTAGTTGAGCCAGGTTACAGTTAGAAATATATTAAATATTTTAAGAATATTATAATTATTAAATTTAAAAAACCGTTTACTTTAGACTTTAAACATATCAGATATGAAAAAAAGAAGCAGCCCATACTTTATTGACAAAGGAAAAACGGCGCACCCAAGACAGAGAAGTCGGGTTGTAATGGTCACCATGCTCATTCTGGAAAAGATGTCCTTATCCACCCTTCCATCCTTATCCATCCTTCCTATTGCAGAGGTTTGGCCATTTATGACAAATAGACTATACATGCACTTGTTTTAAAAAAATAACTTGCATGGTAAGAGATATAAGACTCGGAAAAATCTTTTAGCTACTGTGAACAGAACGTTTCAGAACATGTCACGCGACCGCCTGGATCACGTGATTCGCGCATGGGCAGAACGATGGCAGATGTGCATTAAAATCGGAGAGGACTAATATAAAAAATAACAAACACCGAAAACTAATTTTATTTTTTTTTATGGAAGTTATTTTAACTAGTTCGCGAACTTTGTGATCACCCCTCGTATATACCAATTTTGAAGAAAAAAAAAATACATGATTGTATTTCTCTCATATCTCAGAATAACTGAAAGACGTGTAAGTTTAGTAGAAATATTCTATCACAAAGAAGAGGCAAAAATGGATTTTTATCTTCTTTAAATAATGTTTATAAAAAACAAAACGGAAAAACAAAAAAAAAATTAGTCATATACATGTATTTAATTCCATAAATCAAGTGAATATTTCATTATTTAGTCGTACAAGTAGCACTGAACATGTTTCAGTTAATTACAATATTTACAATTATGCTATTGAAAAGGTAGGTTGAAATGAAGCATATCAAATATTAGATATGGTTTATTCGTTTGAAATATTATGCATTATTTTGATACGCCTTAGAAGTCAACAGTCTACACATTGTCATTAACTCAGATTAAGTTTTTTGAAGACGATGATCATGTACATACTCTTACATCTGTTGTTAGTTTAGTGATTGTATCAACATGTTTTCGTTGCCGCAATATGATTCTACACCTACGAAATAAAAAAAAAAAAAACAGAAATAAGAAACACAAATTCTAAATCTTCCTACAAACACTACTCTTCGAAAGAATTAGAAATTACAAAGAATTATAATACAAAATATCAATCTACTAATATAAATACTATACAACATCGTTAATGCTAATAACTCTTGTAAATATAAATGTAAAAGCAAAAACAGAAACAAAAACCCCAAAAAATCAAAAGTTCAAAGTTTTTCCACAGTGAATATTCATTTTTATTAGTAATAAACGATTCTACGATTCCTTTTCTATGAAATTCAGTTTGTCGTTGTTCAATTTATCTGATTAACGACTTTTTATACTATTTCTTAAAGGTAAATCTATAATTCTATCAAGTAGTATTTTTCAGTTTAGTTTTTTTAAGTAATCTGAGTCCCTAAAGCCTAGAAAAATGCTGAACCTTCATAGAAGATCCAAGTTTCAATGCAGCGTGTACGATATTTAGCAGAAATTAGAAGTTAGCATAGATTTCATTTAGCGTTTTCTGAACATGAGAGCTATAAATATATACATATAAGCGAGGTAATTGAGTTTGCGGAAGCTTCCTTCCGGGGAAGGTGCTTAATACATGTAGAATACATCGTCAAATGTAATACCTTTGCTGTATATATACTAGTAGGTGAAGTGTATATCGTACATTTAGTTAATAAAATTGATATAAAGTGTACTTTCTGTTAACTAGAGTATACAATACCAAAGCAAAATTTTAATACGATTTTAGACTTTCATGTAAATAACTTGAATTTGATCCGTCGAGAAGCATTTGTTTCAAAGGCCCTTTGAATTATGAAACCACTTCGGGTGAAATTTTCAATGTTTTCCTCAACTACACCCTTACAAAAAATAATATATATATATAGTTAACTATAGTGATAACTTTGACACTTTGATTTACTATAGTGATAACATTGAAAACTTTGATTTAGTATAGTGATCACTATGACACTATAGTGATAACTATGAAAACTTTGAAATACTATAGTGAAAACTTTGATTCACTGTGGTGATAATTTTGAAAACTTCGATTTACATGTACTATAGTGATAACTTTAATTTGAAAACTTTGATTTACTATAGAATTCATTATGACACTATAGTGACAACTTTAAAAACTTTGATTTACTATAGTGACAACTTTGAAACTTTGATTTACTATAGTTAACTTTATATAAGTAAACTATGATTAACTTTAGTTTAACTTCAGTTTACTATTATAGTATTTTTTGTAAGGGCATATAGCAATTTATGATAATAGTGTTTGTAACTTTGGGAAAAGAAAACTATTTTCGTGAAAGATATTGCTAAAGAACTATAGTTTGTTAAGTATTTCTTGTCAAAAGAGAAAACTTACAAATGTCCTTTAAATTGAATTATTACTGTTGAATCTCTGTTCCTGCTGTAACAAGTCTCTATCTTCTCATTTATCTCATCACTGTAATCTATCCACCGTCCAGTAGGGTCTCTCCACTGCCATTGTCTTTTACAGTTTGTCAGGGAGTCTCTGTCATGAACTGATGAATAAATAGACATCTGTTTAATATCTCGAACATTCTCGTGTTTTTTTTACGAATTTTTAACCAGGAATTAGAGAGCGTTTTGTTCTACTAAAACCCTTTAAAAAAAAAAATATCCTAAGCGAGTGCCTATTTTATATACATATGTGTTCTAGTTTTATTGCTGAAAGAGATGTATGATTATTTGTTTTTCTTTTCTTTTATCATATTATTCTTTTTTATTTAACTTATCTCAATTTGTCTTTAAATTCCAACGAAGCGAGTAAAGGAAAAGAATTTAAGGAGGTTGGATCCTGTTATCAAAAGTATTGAGAATTTTTTTTTACCAAGTATATTTTTGAAATCTAAATTAAAAACCAAAACCAAAAATAGGGGTCAATACGCTTCTTTTGGCACTACGGAGCATTTAATATGACTTTTTGCACTATAATTGCATTTAACACATAAATCAATGTTTCAACGTTTTTCCTCTAATATTTTTATCCAAATAAATTATTGGAATAAACACAGTCTTTTTTCGATATTGAATTGTCTCTTTAAAATTTGTAACGACAAAAAAGTTTCAAATTTCTTCGCATAGTTAATTATTTGACCTTTTTGCAATCAAAAATGTAATTTTTCTGGAATTAATAAATTAACAAGCAATAAAAAAAAATTTGAAAGTAAAGACAATTTTCTGAATTTAAGCAGAATGGTTAAAATTATCTTGTATATTCAGAAAAATTAAAGTGGGGGTCTGTGACGTTAATTATTTGATACAAGTTGCTGTTCTTTAAAAAAGGACTGCAATACGTGGACCATATGCATGTGTTTCTAAACGAAATTCAAAGAAAATTTCTAGATTTAGTGATTTTACAAAGGTGTAATTAAATTTAATTTTGTTTACATGTATCTTGTAATTTTCATCGTTATTTAAGTCTGCTTAATTCGTCTGTAACGATAAAAAAATATGACCTTGAAATGATATGAATATGAAATGTTGATCTAGGTATATCTATCACAACTGTAATGTAGTCTTGAAAATTAACAACAGAATTAAAAGAGGCTTAAGCGTGCAGGTATGGTAATGGTTGAATTTTAAGTCCATTGGCGGATCCAGGGAGGTGGTGGGGGTGGGGTCCGGGTGTTGGAACCCCCCTTTATATTTGCAGAAAAAAGAAGAGATCGCCAGAAAGGTCTGAGAAGATGCGATTGACAATCTCATCGCACGTATGTAGACCTAGGCTATTTGGTCTTGCAAGCACAGGTGTGTGCACTGTTTGTTAGTGACGCTTAGACTGGTGATAGTATTTGCTACAGACATGAAGACCTATACTCCAGTTTCATAACATGTGCAGTTTTTTTCTAATGAAAATTGGAGTAAGATAAAAGTCGAAAATCTTGGATATGGGGTAACCCATATCTATTCTTGTTACACCGACCGTCAATGCATCCATGGGCGAGTTCATTGGTTACTCTAAAAGGTGGCACAGGTTAATCTTTCGTTAACATTTTCTACATTGATCTGCCTACTTTGAGTGATTGTACTTTCATTGCAAAATTGTTCAATTTTATCCCCGATTGTATGGCCTATAGTTTTGTCATTAAAAAATCGGGCTATTTCGATACATGTAACCCATAATGGCTTGGACTTGACATCTGTACTAGATTTATACGGATTCCGAAGATATTCTATCATTGGAAAGATAGATGGTACACGTGTAGCACAGATCTGTAGTACGCAGAATTTTTTTTTGGATGTTTCTCCCTCTCCCCCACATGGAAAATCATTTGCTACAGGCCTTTATCAAGCTATATTTGGATTGCTGTCTATCAAATTATTTTGCGAACCTTGATGCACAAAACTAATGCCGGTAAACATGGTAAAGACTATCTTTTAAAACCTAGTAGTTGAATTAAGTTTTAAATTCAACATGTTCAAGCTGTCAAGCTATCTAAGTTCTTCCTACTTATTTAAAACGCTTGTACCATAGAATTTAGCTTGTATACGGATAAATGTATAAAAGAGAAATTCGGATCTTGGTTACGCCACAGAATACATAAATACGATGTACAGATATTAGAGCGATGTTTGCCTGGCATATTCTAATTCGAAAAGGGCGAATTGTTCTTAGGGCAAGTTGTCTTAGAGGCGAACTCTCGCGCATGCGTAGCCTGACGTAAGCCCATGGCATCCGGTTTAACCCCGCTAATATAATTTTGCGTGGACCTCAGGGTCTACGCAATAACTAAAACCGTGTTAATTTTTAGCCTAAAGTGGGCATTTTTTTTCCAGGACTTTCACAGTACATTTGTTATATTTGTCCAATATGATGAAAGAATTCATGACGATTTATTTAATATATTATTTAGGACCAGCATAAAACATTTCACTGCACAAAATAACTCTGTGTGCAAGCTGCATGTAAAAATAGGCATCCAAACTTAACAATACTGTAAATATTTCGAAAGAGAACAATTGATCATTTTCTTCTAAAAAAGAAAACCTTCCGCCACAAAATATAATTCCTCACTTAATGATTTCGGTACGGAATTAATCATGTTTTTTTTTATTGAATATAGCTTAATTAGCATTGTAGAATCCAAATTTATCGTAAGATCTATAACATTATGCAGATTTTTAAATAGAGTTCAAGACAAAAATCTGCTGAAAAGCTCAGGAACGATCCTCG